>NC_079403.1:10548057-10861239 GCF_029220125.1 Pseudoliparis swirei
GCCAAACTGGGCACCATCAACGAGCGGCCAGAGTAAGTAACACTTATATCAAACTCTACCTGCTTTTGTGTTTGTGTTCCTACTCTGTGACCTGGTGTTGTCGGTCTCAGGTTTCAGAAAGACCCGACGTGGTCAGAGACGGGCGATCGCTACCTGTTGAAGCTTTTCCGGGATCACCTGTTCCACCAGGTAACAGAAGCTGGGACGCCCTGGATCGACCTGAGCCACATCGTCTCCTGCCTCAACAAAGTCAGTGGGCTTTCTTCTGTTCTTTTGTTGTTTTTTAATCATAATAATTTTTTGTAATGATACATTTTTTAAATAATCTCAAATATGACCACCGTCTTAACTTTTATCGTTGAAAAAGTGAGTTTACTGTCTCCTTTTGAAAAGAGATCTTCCCGTGATTTGCTCAAACCTCTCAAAAATAGTTGTAGATTGATTGTTTTGCCTAATTCACTGATCGGTTCATCAACTACGGGTTGCAGCGTTACTTAAAATCCGCAAACATTTTTTACTTACCGTTTCTTACAAAATATGAGTGTTTCTGACTGTCCTCCTGCGTTGCCACAGCTGGACGCTGGCGTTCCTGAGAAGATCAGCCTGGTGTCGCGGGATGAGAAGAGCGTCCTGGTCGTGACCTACTCGGACCTGAAGCGTTGCTTCGACAGTACCTTCCAGGAGCTGCACGGCGCAGCCTCCGGCTCTCTGTAGCGCCCTCTTCGGGCCCGGGATGGGACTGCCTGTCCCTGGAGCACACTATTGCACTGCAGCGGAGGACCAGTCTCATGGAGATGACATCAGCATGGCGAAGGCAGCGGGGCAGGGCTTCGTGAACCTCAGTCACATACACTGACTATGTCCACCAGGAAGGCTTTTTCTAAAGTGTATTTTTTTTAGTTTTCCTAAACCCCCGCAGTTGAAAAATCGTAAAAATAAACAGGACAAAAAACACAAACGGACAAAAACGGAACCTGTGACGAACGAATACGATGACATTTTTTTAGATTTGGGGAACAAACAAGAAAAAAAACCCGTGAGGTTTTGAACTTTTTTCTGGCTTTTATTGTTTGTTTCTACATTTGGGGTTTATTTTTTCTGAAGAGGATGCACTAAGATTTTAATTTTTCATTATTGTTATCAATATGTGTGAGTGGCCTACAGGGTGTACAGAGAGCTAGAGTCACACAGAAACATAAATACCAGAGCAGGAAAAACAAAAGAACAACGATGCAATGAAATCCAGCTTTCTATTTACTTCTATCCACCCGCCAGAGACCACACCCCTTCATTCTTGACGCACTCGGAGACGGGACGCACCACTCGAGGCTCTCATTCGACCGGGACGGCACCCGTTTCATGAAATGGGTCGGCCCACCTTTGCCTTGGTGGTTGTTTCCCCCTCAGAAAGGACAAACCACTTGGGTGCGTGAGAAGGGTTTCGAAAACTGGAAAAATCTATGGATTTTTGACATTTTAGTTCAGGAATTTGCAGAACATCAGGCATGTGGTACCATGGACTGGGTTTCATAATTTTGGGGGTAAAATGTTTTTTTGTTGGCACTGAGACGGGAGTGTTTTCTCCTGATGCTGTTTATCAAGTGTTTGTTACATACGCAGAAACCACCTTTTTGGTTCACGGACGCTTTCGTGACATGAACTGCGCAAGGAGGGGTCATTTTGTTTCGGCTGTCTCGCACTTGGTTTGGCCCGTGGGTGGGGCTTCTGTTGAGGCGGAGCCACAGCTGCCTCTTTGTGGAATGTCCTTATTTTGTCCCCCACCCGTCGTCCTGCCCCCAAAGTCCCCTTCCTGTCCCCCTCTTACACTCCTTCTTTCTGCTTTTTATCGCAATCTCCTCTTCCCAACAGGGGGTCGGGGCCACTCTACATTTGAGTAAAAAAAAGTGACTCTTGGAAAAAACTTCGAGCTGTGTTTTCTCTCTGTGCAGGAATGCATGTTGGGAACTGGGAGGGCAATTTATTTTTGCCTCGATTGAACTTTATTATTCTGTGGACCAATTCCAGTAAGGGTTTAGGGAAATGGGAAGGAGGACAAAGGCGACAGCAGGGCAACAACAGATATGTTTTATTTGACTTTTAAGGATCATGAAATACAAACATGGTGGAGACGAAACAAACGGTGGCGCAGGCTGCTGCACTCACTTGTGTGGCTTTGATTTCCTCAGGATGACCAACAGCTGGAGGGGCCCAATGATTGAATGTGTTTGGCTGTCATTGGTCACCCCTTGTCCAGTCAGATAGAGGATCTACAGTGAGGTGGGTGGGACGTCTTCAAGTGCAGGTTTTAGGAAGTTAGTGGCACTGTGGAGATCATGGTGTGAGGGATATCATGTTGCCCTTAAGTACGGTTCATATTCCAGTGATGATTTGAATCTCTTTGAATCAACTTAAATGTATAAAATTGGTGCAAACCTGCTTCACTATGATAAAGAGATACAGCTCTGTATAATTACTGTTTTCGATTCCTCTGCCTTATTCTACTTCTCAGTAGCTTTTGTCGAGTGCGCACAAGCAAAAGCCTCAAACGGGTCTCGTGTATTAAGCGCAGTGTCATATAAGAGACAAATCAAGGTTGAAGGCATAAGCGAGACCAATGTCTTCATGGAAGTGGATGATCTGTACTTTGGGGTAACACACCTGCAGAGGGCTGGCTGTGTTGGATCATGTCCGACTTCCTCTGCTGTCGGGAAATGAACAGACAGACAAACATTTGGTGAATGTGGTGCTTTAGAAAACCCTCGAAACAGAAGCACACCTGCCCCCCAGCTCGGTCCACACAATGTCAGTTCTCATATCACTATCTTCCACATCATAACACACACACACACACACTCCGGTTGATATTAGTGATGACCTTCTTCTCCCCCACACCAACGCCTACAATCACCATCTTAGTATGTTTTATGCCCCTTGTCTCAAATTTTGCAATATTTGTGTGTACAGTATTTTAATAAAGAATACCAAACTGATATGTGTGTCTGTTTTGCTAGTGGGTACATAAAATATTTTAAAATGTACAGTATAAAAACGTAAAAACAACACTATTGTCAACACATGGGGTGGATTTAGCTAAATGTGTTATAATTTTGCTCTTCAATGATTGATCGTCTTTTAAAACTGAAGATACCAGCAAATGGAATACAGTTTACCAAGACTGCACCTTATGCCAGAACGTGTGTAAATGTAGTCATTGCTCACATGGCACATATTGCGATGGCTTTATCATCTTAAACTCTAAGATATGAAAACCATGTAAATGCAGTCAAGTGATGATTTGGCACAGATTGCATGAGAACACCAGGTGTCAGGGTGCATACCTGCTAAGTAACAAATACAATACAAATGTATGTATAGTGGATGTAACACTTGATTTGATGTTTTGTGGGGCTCCAACTAAAATGTATATTTTGGTTAATGATACATCTGCATTCATATGGTCTATTTCAAAAAAGGAGAAAGTATTTCTTCAATTGTCTAATTTTTGGCTGTCAAACATTCCAAAACCTATAAATAAGTTACTGTAGCGGCAACTTCTCAGTTGAGAAGCTGGAACTTGGGAATATTTGGTATTTTTGCTTGAAAAAAAACTATCTGGACCATTGCTCATGTATTGAGTGTTTTTCGTCAATAACAATACAGTAAGAAGACGGTATATGTTTTTGTCAACTCGCGATGATTTGACTTGATTTCATATCTCACAAAACTTTAATATAGAGGTAAAGATACACTTTCCAGTTTATTTAGTATTTGGTCTAATATAGTGGCCCATAGAATAATTTTTTTGTTATGACCTTTTTAAACAAATAATGTTACTATGTGGATTTTGCAGACTGTATTTTGTAGTTCGGTGTTTTACATATTTCGTCCATCTCCACTGAAACTTGCGCTAGACGATTCGGCACTTTTCTAAATTAGTTTCAGTAAAACTTAAAAACTTCATGAAAGGAAGCTGGCAACTGAGTGTATTTTAACATTCACAGTAAGATACAGACTCATCAATGAAATGATTGCAACATTAAATTAAAAACAAATAGGTACATACGGTCAAATACTATAACTCAATAGGTAATAACTTTTATCCAGCATATAATAGCTGTGTAGGAGGAACCATAATCGTATACAGCAGTGTTCCTCTTAACAAAGCTCAGCACATGAGGTACCAACACAAGAAGCTTGGATAGGTCAGTCAATACATTCTGCATAACTACATGAGTACGACCAGGTAATGCTTAGCTACTCTGGGAAGGTTACGTGTGGTAATGCAGATATTACTTGGTAATACTGTAGAGGCTTTGTTGTACAACATCATCAGGTTTCAGGAACTTAAGAACAGCAAAGGGATGTTTTACACCTGGAGAAATATTCTTTTTAGTTTGGTTGAATGAGTAAAAGGAGGACAGATGAATGCATGCAGATACACTGAGGTAGAGGATGCTAACAGCAAATTAGAAGAGCAGAATAAGTTGTCGTTGACTAAAGCTCGTGAGCAGGACGATGTATAACCTGTGTAAAGTTGTCCGAGAGCAGAAGCTACAGGGACGGGTAGAGAAAAGCAGAGTTGTAGTCCGGAGGAGGAGAGCCGCCCTCGTCAGACTCCCAATCACACGGCAAGATGGAGGGCTTGTTGTCCCAGAGACCTGTGATGTCACTGCACAGGAAAGGCACCTGTGGGTCTCGGCGCTTAGTGAAGGCAAAGAACCTACAAATATACAGAATTAGAGTCAGAACCTTGTTTATAATGCATGACACTGTCTGTAATTATTTTGAAATGCCAAGAAAATAATTTTATGGAATGTTATTTAAAATGTCCTAATATAGTATGACCTAAAATGTCTTAAAAAAATTCATTAAAAGGGCACATTATTGGAAGTAAACATGTTGTAGCATGGTATGCCATAAAATATCACCATATTATACCATTAAAATGTCATAAAAAAGATAATTTCTGTCAATTAAATGTTATTAATAGAAGAGTTATCCAAAGTTAGATATGTGCAGACAATGCTTTATTTAAAGGGCTCAACTGCAGCTGAATTAACATTAAACATTGACTAATTACTTGATAATTAAACTGTCATCGTTCAGTAGGCCACTATAATTTCATAGTTTAGTATGTCAAAGAAAGTCACAGTTTAGTTTTGCAAAATATAATACCCCGGAATATTAATTTCTTTTTTTCGCCGAATTGACCTGTCACCATGTAATACCTTTTAAGCCCACAGACACCCTTTTTAAAAAAAAAGTCTTATTTTGCCTCTACAAATAAACGTCCACACTGTGAAGGTCACCTGCTGAGTTTCCTGCCCTTGGGGCCGTTATTCCACGTCAGGCGCTTCATTTCCTCGGATGGTAGGACCATGCCGCTGTCACTCTGCTCATCCTAAAGCAGAGAGGATGCAAACATGTAGCTTATTGGGCTTTCTGTGTTTATCTTTTTTCATCTTTTCGTTGTCTATTCTGTTTTCCTTGAAAATAATAAATTCCGACAAAGTATAGGTAACATTTTTGCGATCAGAAGTGAAGGTGTTTTCTTACATCGGGGCCGTCCGGCTCATTGTAGGGGAGTTCCTCAAACGTCTGAAGTGTGGCCATGCCCCTCATGTAACTGGAGATTGGATTCAGATTCAAAACATAGACATTTGGAAATGTCTTTACTTTCTCAACCTGTTTCTGTTTTCTCACACAGCTATTTAACACGTTCACATCAGCACCTGTCAGTTTCTCCCCTTTCTTGTATTTATTTGACGACAACACTTCGCCATCTTAAGTCAAGGTGCACTGACCCAGATATATGCTGCATATTAAATGTCATAATGTATATATTGTTTACCTCAGGTTTGTGACTGAAAGCACATTTTCTTTGAAGGTCTCACTCCGACCAGTGTCTCCAGTTCTGAAAGCTCCGAGAGGAATATAATCCTTACCATCCTGTTAAAGAGAGGGAACACAGCTTTGAGTATAGCGTATACATATGTTAAGAAACATTGTGTTAGACAAGAACGAAATCATGAGCCTGAAGTAGAAACATTCATCAGAAGTCTGACCTGCTGAACCCTCTCCTGCAGCAGGTCTCCCAGGGTCTCCACCAGGTTAGTGAAGGTGGGTCGATCCGAGGGACTGGCCTCCCAGCATGCCAGCATCGTGCTGTAACTGCACACACAATCATACAGGTGTCGTGTTTAATGTACACTCCTCCCCTTATGATTATAGGTAACGTATCGACACACATCTCAGGTGTGCTGTATTCAGGCGCTCGCATCCTTGTTCCCCCCTTCAGCCTGTGGCAGAACTCTTCATCTATGTATAGACCAGGGTATGGAGAGGCTCCTGTTGTACACACAGGCACACACACACACACACACACACACACACACACACACACACACACACACACACACACACACACACACACACACACACACACACACACACACACTTGTCAATACATCAATATGTGAACACATCCATCCAAAATGGAAGATCATAAGATATCAGATCATAGCATGTGTTGCAGGGCTTTTGTATTGCAATGTGTTTCTGTTATTTTGTCCACCAACTGTGAACAAAACTGTGGTGAGAGGGCCCTTACCCAAGGAGAAGATCTCCCACAGCAGAATGCCGTAGGACCACACGTCACTCTGCGGGGTGAACACCTTGTCGAAGATGGACTCTGGAGACATCCACTTCAGAGGGAGGCGGGCCTGTCAGCCAATCAGAGCAGAGTTAGCAAAGACCACTGGTGGGGAAACATTTCAAGTTTGGCTGGTTAAAAAGCCGTTGGCCACAGATCCTTTGGAGGAAAAATTTTACATCATGTCTGTTGCTTAATGTTTCCGAAATAGAAGTTAATTTTGGGAACAGCAGTTATAGGATGCATACTCCTCCAAGTTGTATTCAAACTTGCGTTGTGCTTTAATGTTTCAGTTATGGCCTTTTAATAACATTACGTATAGTTGTTTTAACCATGAATAACCCATAAGTATGTTATTTACCAAAAGAACAAAAAAGAAGAACAAAAAAGCATTTTTTCCTTTAGTGAGTATTGTTTAGGAAAGTGGCCACAAAAGCAGTTTAATTTGGAAATGTACACAGAAAAAAATTGCGACTTATTTAAAAAAATTGCCTAAAATATGAAAAATTATTATTATTTTTTCTTTTTTTGCATTGACCTCCAAACTTTTGCTTTCAGTGGTGAGGTTTCTCAGAATGTCATCAGTCAATTTGTTGAACAGTTGTTCGTGAAATACTTTCAGGCGGTGCATTTTGGGACCAGGCTGCTCATGTGTACTCACGTCTCCCTTGCGGACGTAGTCGGGGTCTTTGTAGATGTCTCTGGCCAGGCCGAAGTCACAGATCTTGACCACTTTATTGTCAGAAAGCAAAATGTTCCTGGCTGCCAGGTCTCGGTGAATACACTGATGCAAGAAGAACACAAATAATTACGCACATGAAATACACAAGTGTACCTGTATACACACACACACACACAGACACACACACACACACACACACACACACACACACACACACACACACACACACACACACACACACCAAGTATCAAACCTTTCGCGAGGCCAGAAACTCCATTCCTCGCGCCACCTGGAAGCTGAAGGAGATGAGATCCTCCAGGAATAAGGGAGAGTTGGAGGCAGATTTGGAATCTGGAGGAAGAAAGAGAGGGGCCACAGGGTAATATTAAAGCAATTTGATTATGCACAAAAAAAAAACGTTCCTTATGCTCATGGCTTACTGAGGCGATTTTCTCTCTTGTCTTTCTCATCAAACTCAGACATGCTGGCGACATGACCGGGCCCTCCATCCTCCCCCCTGGTTGGCTGAGATGGAGAGAAATCAGTGAGATGTTTTTTAATTATTGTATGAAAAAAAGAAATTGTCATTATGTGTCTTCTGACACTTGTTATGGTTTTGGTTACTTTGTTGAAAGAATTTCATCGACATGTTTAGCTCTGTGAAAATGACCTTCAGGGCTGCAGTTTGTAGTTATGTCTAAACCTGTGAAGAAATGAAGGAAGTAGGCGCTCTGCTCGGGAACTGATAACGAATTTGAGCCTCAAACCGATTGCAGAAGTGAGAGCAGCAATAAGGGGCGACGTCGCTGCTTCTTTTCTTAACTGCGAGGAGAAGTGTGTGGCACACAGCCATGTGTGAACTGTGTCTGCACGTCATGGAGGTCCTGTTTAAAAAAAAAAAAAGTTTATCACGACATCTTCACATGCGTGGTGGACTCACCGTCTTGTGCACAAACACGTCTCTCTTTCCCTTCAGGAAGACAGAAATATTTCCGTAGCGACAGTATTCCACGATGACCATCAGTGGCCCTGCACACATGGAAAACACCCACACACAGAAAACACACACACATGCACACACACGCACGCATGCACACAAACACATATATTATAGTTAGTGTGAGGTTACAAACACACACATAAATACTCATAGCTTATAGTACACCTATACAGGACTGTCTCAGAAAATTAGAATATTGTGATAAAGTTCTTTATTTTCTGTAATGCAATTAAAAAAACAAAAATGTCATGCATTCTGGATTCATTACAAATCAACTGAAATATTGCAAGCCTTTTATTCTTTTAATATTGCTGATTATGAAAACTCTAAAATCCTATCTCATAAAATTCGAATATTTCCTCAGACCAAGTAAAAAAAAAGATTTATAACAGCAAAACAAAATCAAACATTTGAAAATGTGTTTCCAGGTGTTTCGAGTTAATTAGACAATTCAAGTGATTTGTTTAATACCCTACTAGTATACTTTTTCATGATATTCTAATATTTAGAGATAGGATATTTGAGTTTTCTTAAGCTATAATCAGCAATATTAAAAGAATAAAAGGCTTGCAATATTTCAGTTCATTTGTAATGAATCCAGAATGCATGACATTTTTGTTTTTTTAATTGCATTACAGAAAATAAAGAACTTTATCACAATATTCTAATTTTCTGAGACAGTCCTGTATATACACAGTATATACTATCTACATAAGCATGTTAAGAACACACCTCCCAGTTTGGTGCAGGCTCCCAGTAGGTTGACGACATTCAGATGATGTCCAATGTGGTTGAGGATCTTCAGTTCAGTCATCAGAGCTTTGTGTTCGCTGGCTGTCGCTCCCTCTGGTGGACAAGAGGCAGACACGAGTGGAATAAATGTTCTCGCAGAGCACTTGTGATTTCATTTGGTCAGAATACCAGGGAGCCAATGTTGTACCTTTGAGCATCTTAACAGCCACAGTCCTGCAGCTGGAGGCGTCGTCGATACCAAAAGCAGCTGCCTGCATCACCTTACCGAAGGCGCCACGGCCCAGAGGTTTCCCTGTGAGAGAGAGAGAGAGAGAGAGAGAGAGAGAGAGAATGGGAGTGAGGCTAACAGGGGGAAAGGGAGTTGTGTGTTTGTGTCTAATTGGGCTATTTTATTAATTACTAGATGCTGATAAGAGAAGACCCCATCAACAGTCCATCTAACTGAATCCCACCCTAGTGGGCTGATTACCTCCAGTCTACACAGTGTACGCCCCACCCCCTGCTGTTGATAAGCTCACCACAGACAACACCGGCACAAAGTCTGATTAATGGAATGAGAGTCACTCCCAATAATATTCTGATAAGACCTCTGAGAAAGTCTTTTTTATCCGTAATGTGATCTAAAGTCCCTTCGCCGTCTCCCATCGTTAGTATTTCATCCACAAAATCCTTCAAATCACAAATCACTTGTGTTAAAAAATATCCATTTCTGCATTTTGTTACCTAATTTGAGCCGCTCCCGAGGGAACTCCCATTGGTTGGGGTCGTATTTCAGTCGCTCACACTGCTCCTCTATTGGCCCCTCTCCACTGTTCAGAATGATGGACAGGTACTTGGGTTTGGTGTTAGCGTTACTGGGCTTTGGAGAAAGAACAGGACACCCACACGAGTAAAATAGCAAAACTGTTGTTTTGTAGAATCTCTCAGGTGCTTATGAGAAACTCCAACATCTGAGAAGTCATGTTAACAAAAAGCATGCATTCATGAGTTATTTATTTAAACAACGTTGTCTTGTTTATCTCACCTGTCTCAGTTTGCGTATGAAGAGCGTCAGCAAAAGCCAGAATAGAGCGGCCACAACACAGGTACAGGTGAGAGCGGGAATCTCCAGAAATGAGGATTCTGTGGCCCCTACACACACACACACACACACACACACACACACACACACACACACACACACACACACACACACACACACACACACACACACACACCATAAATACACATCAGTGCTTAATTAGCTTTTATTTTGTATTAAATGTAATGCACTCTAATATACTCAAGCAGGCCTGGAGGCAGTGGCACAGGACTTTCAATATGATATACATATATATATATATATATATATATATATATCTTTATAAAGTAAAAAAAAAAAATATTACAACTAGGATTTCTCTCCTCCAGTCTATTTAGATGATTTAAAAATTGAAGATGCATCAGGGATATAGGTGAAAATGAGGATACATAATTTTGCTTCGGAGCTCGATGTTTACATTTTTCTCCACCCTTATAAATGGGGGCACTGTGTTTCCACCGTTATCTACTATCATCCACCCGATTAATTTATGTTTTCTTTCTTTAATTTGAAGAAGTAAAAATGCTCAGCTCAGCTAAGTGCAGAGGACGGACCCTTCTGGTGGAAATAAAAATGGGAGGCAGCTTCCTTCCTGACTGACCAGAACACACACACAAACACACACACACACACACACACACACACACACACACACACACACACACACACACACAGCCCAAACACACTCAGCCACTCCTCCCGCAGAACCGGAAGTGTGTCCTACACTTCAGTTTGGGAACGATGCTCAAACTGAGCAGAGCCACATGGGGCCTGTCTACACCGGACGTATGACTGAAGTGTTTGTGTGTGTGTGTGTGTGTGTGTGTGTGTGAGGAGAACTGAACAAAAGAAGTGTGTCCCACATTTGTATTATGTTAAGGTGATCAATGTTTACTCAAGAATTGATAAACAGACATATAATCTCCCATTAATAGCATTGAAACAACCATGCCTCCGTGTATAAATACTACATCCATGGAAACAATGTGATAAACTGCACTGTGTGTCTCTACATCCAGACTGTACATCTATTTACAGGACTGGGAACAATGGACATTCAGACATGAACGTCCGTAAACCCAGCCAATCAAAGGGAGACCGGTTGACAGATACTTACCGTTGACCCATATATACGCAGAGCTCTCGGCGGACCCCCTCACATTGGTGGCCTGGCATGTGTACAGGCCCTGATCCTCCGCTGTGATCCGATCAATGTGGAGGCTCCCGTCTTCTGGTGATATCACAATACCTAAAGATGGTGGCACACACTCTTAGACTCTTGAATGCAGCTGCAGCAGCAGTTTGCATGCGCACGCTCTGTGTTTTACCTGATCCCTGAGACAGGGCTCGTTCATCCTTGTACCATGTGACGGTTGGGGGGGGGATGCCCTCAGAGGCACAGCTCAGTCTCACTGAGCTGCTGGCGTTGAGAGTACAATCTGTCAGATTGCTGAGCAGCACCGGAGGCTCCAGAACTGAAAGGAAAAACACACACACCGTGAACATGTGTGCTTTGTATGTTTGAGACACTTTTGGCAGATTACTCAATGTAACTACAAAGTATTGTACTTAAACCCTAGTCTGAGGTAGTTGTATGTTACTTGAGTATTTACATTTTATGACACTTTATAATTCCAATAACCTAGATTTTTGAGTAAAGTAATATCATTTGGACAGCTGGATTTTATCTAACTACCCAACAGTATATATACATGAATCTATAAATAATATAAATATTATTGGTGTATACTTTACTTTTGATACTTTTAAACCTGCATTCAGGTATTGCAGTTGCAGTTATTTTTAGACTTAAAGAGATTCATGATGAAGTGAAAGCAGAGCTATTTTTTCCCACCGTTTTCTGGACCAGTGCCACTTCTGGACAATAATAAAGTCGTGCACTGGTAGTGACACATTTCTCCAGAATAGTGGCCTTGGCTTCAAACTGTGAGTCAGCTGCCGTTTGAGTTTTCTTTGGTCCCTTACTCAGCCTGAAATACTCCACAATACAAACCCATTTCTAAAAAGCAACAATGTAGTATTTAATTATGTGGACCCAGAGTGGACAATGAGTTGATTGCAGTTTTTTTGTTTCCTTCTCATGCACTATAATTACACAACCTATTCACACACAACCAAATGTCCACCTCGCTCCCTGACTCTCTTGAATGCCATGTTTTACTCCATTCTCCATCTATTTGTCTCATTTTCGCTCCCCAACTTCTCTCTTTCTGGTCACGCTGTCGCCATAGTAATTCCCTTGTGGGGATGGGAGGAAGTTGACGTGTTGAACCCTGATTGTATAGAGAACAGCAGTAAAATACATGAAGAAAAGTCACTTAAGGCGAATGATTGTTGTTTCCCCGATCTTCCTCCTGGACAACAATTGATGATTGTCCGCGGGGGCTTGGGCCTGACAGTGTCTGATTGGCTGATTGTTCCTCCGGCCCTGTGTGGGGGCCTGTAAATGTGGCATTGTGGGAAGTACCATTGTGTGCTCTTCCTCCTGACAAGAGCTCATTCCCACGTGAAAGAGGTGCTGAGCAGGAGCTCAAGAGCAAAAAGGCAGGGTGGGGCCCCAGGAAGCCAAGGGGACTTCATTCCCAACAGCCTCTCTGTGAGAGACTGTGAGTGTTGTTTGTTTTTATTTATGTGCAGTTGAGTTATTACGAACTAAATTAGAAATTAAGAAAATCCCTTATCCGCAAGAAAATCAAGGCCCAACCAATTTACTTGGGGCCCCGAGACAAGACATATTATTCTGCTGTTCAGCTTTGGGATCCCTGAGTATTTTAGTCCATGAGGACAGTTTTTAATTGGAAAGGCTCAAATTGAAACTTAGAAGTCTTAATAATACCAAATCTGGTGAATTAGAATATTTGAGGTTGAAAATTAAATAGCACTGCATTTGTAGAATAAGATATTCTCCTTTGAAGAATATTAAACTACTTACTCACAATGGTGTAAAAATTCTAATACTTAAAACGAATAGCTGAAATTGGATTTGTGAAATTCAGATGGCAAAATTGAAGAGGAACATTTTAATTTCTTAGAATCACAAAATATTTTTATTCGGTCACACTGAACTTCCCTTCTATCTGAATTTTGCAACTTGAGAAAAAGACTGGAAAATTAAATGTGTGTATATCTAAAAAAATTAACTCAACAAATAATAAAATGAATGTTTTTGTATTCACTCTATACTGATCTAAAAAAATAACAGAAAAAAGCAAACGTTGTGTTCAGACAAAAATTGTGATATCAATCAGAGGATTACTTGATCTATTATTGTTTCGAAAAGTCACATGTTAACTTATTTTGCGTAAAATATAGGCTTATAGATGATGAGGAGGACGATGACGAGGAGAACGTAAAGCTGCATCTACTCACTTGTGACCACCACCTGTGTGTCCAGCTGTGCCTCCTGTCCGGTGATCAGGTGGCGGGTGGAGCATCTGTAGGCGCCGGAGTCTCTGGCTGTCAGGTTGCTTAGCAACAGGACCAACCGATTGGAAAACTCTCCGGATGTGAGCTGCTGACTGCTCATGGCCGGGCTGCTGGTTTGGGCGTCCTCTGTATCGTTTACTCGTTGCCATGACAGCGCGGTGTACAGGTACTTATTGGCTACACAGGTGAGGTGGAGGTCTCCGCCCTCTCTGGGCTCCTCCCTCTGGCTCACACTGAAGCCTCCTGTGACGTCTGGGGGAAAAGGAGGTGAAAAGATGTGGAGAAGAGGAGAGGGAGCGGGAACCAAATGTAAACCTTCACTGATCTCCGGATGGAAAGCCCTCTCCGTGTCTCGACCAGCGTGTGAGGGTCCTGTCTGGTGCACGAGACCAGGAGAGCTGATCCAACCAATCCTCCATTTTATAACCTTTGACGACAACGTTAAATGGCTATTGTGGGTACCAGCAGCAATACAGTGAAAAGGCCGTTTATTTACTTTAGCCATTCGAAACTTCCCGTGGAAACGGCTCGAGAGTTTCCTGATGGCAGATAGTGTTTATCTTTCCCGAACACCCCAAGGCCTCCCGAAATAAAGCGGACCTGCCAGTCCAAGGAAGTGTGCTGTACGGGGAAGTGGAACGATAAGAGCCCCAGGTTCCTGTTTCGCTCTCGCTCACACACAGTTCGTTCACAGACACACACTCACGCACACAAATAGACACTCGAAAAGGTTTACCTGTCGGCCTCGTAACCAATCGGACCACACGTCACACATAGCTGCAGGATGTACCGATGCAGGTACGCGACTTCCTTCTGCCAAGGATTTCAACCCACATTCATGTGTGTGTGTTTCTTCTTCTGACACATAACAACCCTTTTTTAAACGACGTGAAATATCTATTTGAATTATCTGGTACAATTTTTCACATTTTCCATGAAGAATTCTCAAATGTGTAACCAGATGCCACTTGAGAATGTAATCGTGTCTAAATACCCTTGAGCAAGTTTCAGATTTTTAGATGAGAAAAGTTTTTTTCTGAATGAAACTAATTTAGCAGCTTTGATTTAGTTATCTGGATGTTACTGAAGCGGCTCAGTCCCAATCCCTCGAGGTGAGCGTGAACACAGATGTGTCGCTCTGGAGCATCGAGCGCTCTCCACAGCAGTGCAGTGACAATGCTGCTGTGTCTCTTTTGCACATTTCTGACATTGCACCACCCGTCTCACACATAACTTAACTCAACAACTCAATATACAGTCTCCTGCCACCTGAAAACTCAGTGTTCTATCGATGCCCATCTTCCGGTTTCACCTCCCTTGCTCCTCCTTTTCACTCAGCATTTTGGTTTAAGCTTCTTCCGCTCACGGTCGGTACTTATGACTACAGAATAAATTCATCTCCTGCACATGGGCTCATATTCCCTTTTACTCCTCACAGCACAGGGCATTTTATTTTGGCAGCACAACATGGGAGAGGAAGTCAGTGTGTTCAGTCAAATAAATACTTTCAAAGTTTGTGTTTGTCATCTGTGCACTTCTTGGCATCGGAAACCCAGTACATCGTATTCATCATATACTGTATACAACATCAGCATCACTAAGTGTAAAACATTTTTCATTTATGTGGAAATTAATGCACATTCATTTCATTAACCTTTAAGTAATTAGTCTTATAATTAGTCTATAGCCTAAATTAGCCCTACATTATCCCCAAGAGCCAAGAGCTACGTTTATTCAACATATTCTTAAATGGTATTTGATGAGGATTTGCTTCAGTTCTGATGGATGTAAAGGGGGCAGATATTCCAATGATTGATCCTACAGGAAATTACCGTGATTTTTAAGGCACTACATTTTGGTTGAGGTAACATAATTTGCTCTAGTGAGGGGAACGTTAACACATCTGGTCACTTAACTGTGTAAAAACTATATATATATATTTAAATAAATTGTTGGTGTAGCTCCAACCTTTGTGTTGAGGGAAATATGTTCTTGTATATGTTCTTTACAGAAAATGTTTCAGGTTGAGAAAGATAATTAAATGAAATTTCTTTCATCAAGTAGAACTCTCAAAACGGTAATTCTGACCCAACAGAACAAAAGAATTAAGATTATTTCATCATTATTTCAATTTGAATATCAGTACAAAAAGGATTTTCAAATACTATAGTGACAAAGCATCAAGTGAATCAGCGGATTGAGGCCTGGTTTCATTTTTAAATTGACTAGTGATTAAAGGGAGGCCAGCAGGTGCGAGAAAGAACAGAAACTAATCATTACGCGAATCATAAGTACGATTCTGAGAAGAGAAAGGGACGAGAGGAAAGATAGCGAATATAAAACAGTTTACTGTAATATCTGATATAATCTATTTTTTTTTAAACAACTCCCATGAGTATATCTGAGGAGATGATTCCTCACCTGTGACGTAGAAGTGGAAGTCTAGCTGGTCTGTGCCGCCAGAGTTGGAGGCAACGCAGCGATACACTCCAGACACAAAGGCCTCTGCCACAGTCAGGACCCCCACTGTCTGTGGAGAGCACAAACATCCGCATTATCAAACCGGCACACACACACACACACACACACACACACACACATTTACGGTTCCGGCTCCTAACCTCTGCCACGGATGGCAGGAATCATACTTTCCGTGGCCCCACTCAGCAGACAATAGGGGCCTCTGAGCCTCCTGCACACTTCCAACCCAGTGGGCAGCTTGACATAAAAGTATTAATAAAGGTGATCCAACTTCTATTTAGATTTGATTTGTTGGTCCTTTTCCATCAATGAATCTGTTCATTATTGCGATGAGGATATTCTTCCAGTACACATTGTAGTTATTGTACCTTCTGGCTTATTTATATCATGATGCTTTTTGTGTTTTTAATCTAAATTTCGACAGCATAAAAAAAATATCCTGTCACAGTGTGTATTGCAATGCTTCACCTACCTTTTTCTTCCCCTGAAGCACTTCCTGTCTGTGCGTAATACTCAGGATGTGGTTTCTTGTGGACGTGGCGGGGATCCTCTCTGTCACACGGCTCCATGGCGAGGAGGACGTTGGACACACACACCTAATGATGAGGATGAGGAGGAGGATATAGGGACAGAGACTCAGCTGTGTTGACACAAGTCATTTTATGCTGCCTCCAGGTGTGTGTGTGTTTGTGTGTGTTTTTCTCAGCTGTGCTCTGCAGGAGGAGGACAAGAACATCAGGGAATGCCTTGATCATCACTGCTTGATGCTATCTTCATTCACATAATCATCATCACCAAACCTTTTTTTATCAATAGCATGACGTCCTCTCACTGCACTGTAAGCTCACAATAGGATCTTTGGATTGCTATATATTGCTGGATTGTTCACCTAGGAGGATGCAGAGGTGGTATTGTAATCCTGTGGATCAACTTCCTTCCATTCTTAACAAATCATCCCACATTTCTATGACAAGAGTTCCTGTCTCTCTCTCTATGAGTCTCACAAGTCTAAATCCATAGATTACACACTAGTTGAGCTGTGGGAACTGGAGCTAGAGCAGTCTGCTTTATGGTTTATTTATACACATCTTTAGGATGAAAACCTCTGAAATCATACATGAAGGGGCCAGAAACACACAATGTGTTGAGTGGAGAGAAAATGTGTCTCCATGTCACATAAATCATAACATTTATGCTGCACCGCTATATAAAAATGTAGCAGCCATCTAAAACAAGAACCAATTAATTAATTAGAAATGAAAGTTATTTTATTGATCACTACATTTGGTAAATATGTTTAGTGCAAAAAGCACTGGTGCGATTATTGTATAAAAAAAAAATCTGTCAATGAAATAAAGCATTATTAGATTAATTCTGATGAACAGGCATTACAGACAGTTCTATTTTTTATATATTTTTAACAGTTTAAAATCATTCAGAAATTATCTTTTTTTATTGAGGAGATACATTTTGTGTCGTTTGAAGGAATTTGTATTTCCTCCAATTTTTGCCAGGACAGAGGAAACGTGTCAATGTTCACCAAAATTATGACTCTGAAGTTCATACTAAATAAAATACTGAATATGCATCGTTGTGCATTACAAAAGGGCTAAACGTTTTGTACAGTATGTCAGAATCTGTATCCCCAATAACCAGCAAGGAAGTGACTATATTCACCCAAATTATTTGGCATGATTTGAAGTATATGCAAAATAAAATACTTGGTAGTTGATGGTATAGGGCATCATCCGTGCATTATAAAGGGGGGATACTTATCTATCTATTTATCTGGCAGTACACTGTAGACAAATCTAATAATGAAAAGAAAGGAGCTTCATTATTTGGACATGAACCATCGTGTAAACGGTCATTTCCACTCTGTCCATTGAGCCACTGCCTGTTTATGTGTTGCTGCCGCTCTCTACTCCCGTCTCTGTCTGTATCCGTCTGTCTGTCCTGAGCTCCTCCCTGAGGTTGGTTCCTCTCTGCTCCCTGATTGCTCTTCCTCTTGGCATGTGCAACTGCACAAATGACCCACCCTGTGCATGACACCAACACACACAGACCCACACACACACACACACACACACACATATGCACACACACACACACACACACACACCCATCACACAGGCAGAGATTACACCAAACACTCCCACGCTTCCCAGGAAAAGCTTCCACACTCAAAGTGGCACTCACACACACGTACAAACAAATATGGTTAGTTAGATGATGTGTTGACAAAGACGTGGTTAGAAACAGAAAGCCACAGCCACATTCACACAGTGTGTAACTGAGAACAGGGTGAGCAGCAGCCGCCTGGAAATATGATGGAGTTGTGTATCAGTGGGGGTCATCTCCTGCCTTTTCTTTCTGTCTTGTTTCACTGCTTGAAATAGATTTGTACCGCGATCCCTGTCCCGTCTCAAACCCAAAATAACCACAGGGCATCATAAACCAATACACAAATATAAGCAAAGTTTAATGCAAAAACACAAACAACTGATATAACACTTCAATACAGATTCATACAAAGTTGGCAAATATTGTCATTCGTCATATGTAAGTTAGTTGTATAAAATTATTAAATATTAGATTCATATATTACTCATAGAACATCTGTATACAAGGAATGAATCACATTGGGAGACACCCGTAGACACACACACACACACACACACACACACACACACACACACACATTGACGTTCCTGCACAAGTACGCACACTTTCACACTTGCTTTACACACACACAGACTTTACTAAAACACCGATGGCACTCATACATTTTGATTTTAATGAACGTTCAATACAGAGACAAGAGGGCTGTTATACTGACATCATTGGACAAACAAGACATTTTGACGCTGGACGACACAGGATGACATGATATGACAGAGGGCATAGTCTCTGGTCTGTGGACACTTCCTACATGGTAGGCGTCTGCTGACCGTCAGTCTTTTAAAAGAGAACTGTAGGCATCCCATAGTGAACAACACAAAGCTTGTCCTCTCTCCTGTTTTGCCCGTCCAAGGTGAGCACATTTGACCTTCTACCAGTGGCTTAAAATCGGAACAGAAACTCACAGCTTTTGTGGATGTCAGAATCAGATCGGGGCTTGGGACGGGCACGGCTCATGCACCCATTATAGTACCACTCTAGGACACAGAAAACAAGCAAAGCAGCTCCAGAAATGTGGCTGGTGGATGAATGGAATTGCACTTCTTCTGGCTCAAAATGTCTGTGAAATGTAAAAAGCATAAAACTACAGGATGGCTGGGTGCAAGGGGCTACTTTGGGCTAATTACAGAAATAAATAAATAATCAGTAAAGCAGGTGTCCTTATATCCTTATTGATGTGGTTTTCTTCCCTCCTTGTTTCCTCTGCCTCCTGGTCCTCACTGCTCAGCAGTGTTCCGAGTCACTTTCCTTATTTTCCACACCAGTTTAGCAGGCACAGGATCATCACATGGGGTCTCTGGTAATGCCACTGAGGGTTCTGGCTGCTGTGGACAGGCGCTGATGAGTGTGTTGAGGTGGTGGTGGTGGTGGTGGAGGGGATGGGCTCCAAGGAGGGAGGCGATGGGGGAGTTGTTCTTGATGCTTGGCTTGGTTGGGGTTGGAGGGCAGAGCTGGTGAGGGAAGGGGTTGGAGAGGTATGTGTGGGGGGCAGCAGAGTTGGGGGAAGGGGTGTGGGGGGTCTCTCAAGAATAGATCAAGCTCTTGAGGAAGCGGACTGTGCCACGTTTGAAGACGAAGGGACAATCACGCTGCTGGGAAGCGTCTCGCGTCGGAGAGGAAGCCAAACAACGAGAGGAAAAGCGCTCTGATTTTCGCACAGGAAGCCCAGTGCGCCTCCTGCCCGGGCCAGATAAGAGCGCTGCTGTTCCCAGGGCCAGACCCAGGAGTGAGCCCAGGACCCAGGCGCGAGGCCCCCCATCAACCTGGCCCTGTCTGGTCCAGTGTCCCTGGGCTTCCTCCAGCGCGGCGTCAGGCTTGTGGTGCAGCCGGGCTGCAAAGAACAAGGGGCTAGTGAGGATCCAGCCGAAAACTATCTAAAGAAACACACTCAATGCAGACACTGCAGCAGAACCAGAACAGAGTTTTTAAAAGGACCATGAATCACCCAGTGAAGAGGCCAAATTTAATCTGCCGAAACGTCACAATTATAATTTACATCCTTTATGTTAATAACCTGTAGCTTTAGTGCTAATATTGCTTTTCTGTTGGATGTTTGCATCCATGCATATTTTGTGTGTTTTAGCCAAATTGTTTGTTTAATTTATAGACATTCAAATTGAAATTTGAACCTACAAACCACCACAATTTAAACGTTAATATCAATCATTGATTTACCAAAAGAATCAATTATTTTCACATGCAGATTCCATGTGACCTCATCGGAACAAAACAAGATGCATTCTGCTCTCACACACACTGTGCATCTACACTACAACACCATCATGAGGTACAACAGAAGCAAGATTACAATACAGTTCCCCAACATGCAAGAGATTTTCTCGGTACATCTTTGCAGGATAAAGAGTTTATATCCCTCTGATAAAGATGATCAGATACTTTAGCATTCCCGCTCTGCTAAAAGATGTGCATGTACATTGTATAGATTACATTTGGCATTGGGCGGAGATGGACGGGTGAACACATGGCGCCATGTGAGAGTGCCGGTGTTAAGGGTCAAGTACACTGATGATGTCAATGGGAATAAAGTATGGGCGGCTGCTGTGGTGCTCTCAGGTGATACTTAACCTTTCTGACGTGGTCATAAGCAACACAATAAGTAACTGACCTCCAAGAACAGCTCAACCAATATTTCAGCCAAGAGCCGGCTTGAGTACTTGTGTGTGTTGACTGAATGACTGTCCCTCTGCATCACTGGGTTGTCCCATTTCTCATGAGAACTTTATATATAGTGTGTGTGTCAGATATAAGAAATGGCATCACAGGATACAGTGTGCAATCACAATAATAAACAGGCCTCTTACCCTGCGTCCTGAACAGGAAATTCATTAAATCATAGCGTTTGATTTGGAAACCAACAAATCGTGACTGAGAACACGGAACTGGTTTCCATTGAAGTGTGTTCTTTTTCACTGTCCTTTCAAGTCTGAGATACGCAGTGTGCTGTGTCTGTGAATGTACCAGGCACAAACACACACACACACACACACACACACACATTCTGCCACACACAGGCTACACATTTGTATACACTTAAAACAAACATAGGAAAGAGGAAACAAACATATGGGAAAAGAGTTGCACAAGCAAGCAAACATATAAACACGATGAGACAGACACACATAGATATGTGGGTGCGCACACACACACACACACACACACATTTTCACAAATTCTCCTCACATGAAAGACCCCCATAGGCATCTGTTCTGGTTACAAGAAGGAAATGCTGTCTGAACACATGCTGAAATAGACAAAACATGTCTCGTTTTCCAAAATCACACACACACACACACACGCGCGCACACACACACACACACACACACATACACACACACGTTGTGCTGTAACGTGTAAGTGAGATTAAAGCACTGATGTTAGTTTTAGCCTTTGCCGCCAAAATATGTACAAAATATACAAAGTTTAAAATGATGTCAACTAAAAACAGCAACAGTGGGTCATTAGATCGTATGACTATTTAAACATAATATGTATGTTTTGCTGTCTAATTTCTCATTTCAAATGGCTACCTGCTCATGATGGAGGCACACTGTGTCTTCTGGGCTACTTACAGGCCTTTGGACGGGCAGGGATGCCAGAGCCACTGGATGTGGGGGGGAGGGACTCCGTGGGTCGTGCAGTGATGGGCTTGTCTGCTCCCCCGCGGCACTGAGCCCGAGTCTTGCAACGACACCGCTTTCTCCCCTATCTGAGGACTCACTGTCAGACAAGAAGCGCACACAAACCCAAAGGTTAAACACTGAGGTGAGTCCAAGACAGAGCTAACGGTGGTTGGGGAGGGGAGAGATTCAGTTTCTCACCATTAACCACAAGTGTGAGCGTGAGGTTCTGGTAGAGTCCGTGTTCCTGGATTCGCACAAGGACAGCGTATTTCCCAGCATCCTCCTCTGCCACATCCCGGATCACCAGGGAACTCCCATCCATGTGGTATCTGGAGCATTGCTCTGCTGCCACCATGCCATCTTTCAACCTGGCAGAAAAAAAGACCTCTGAGCAAAGTTTCAGGGACTGAATGATTGTGAAAGTTTTAAGGTGGAAAATCATTTCGAGGTCTACAATTACGTACTAAATATGACGAGCAAAAAGGAATAAAAAACATAATTTCCAAGGCCTTTCGTAGGAAATGGTTTTGAGTATGTGCCCCAGAGATTCAAATAGATGAAAAAATTGATAAAAAAAGGTTAATTTTTAATTAATTTACCCACAAAAAAGTGAGGTAAAACAAAAACCAAGATGGTTAGGTGTGACTTCAGCGATCAAGGTGATCTCTTACCAGATGACTTCAGGGGCGGGGAACGCTCGTAGTTTGGGAGAGATTCTGTAAGATTTCTGTCCTGCCTGTACCTCCATCACAGATCCATGTCTGGGCTTCAGGCGAATAAACGGACGGTCTAGTTTTGAAGACACACATGCACAAATTTAAGCAAGCGAATGCAAAAGTTAGATAATTGCTGTGACATTAATCCCACACATGCAAAAAAAGAGTTCATCACCATCAGAATGAAACTAGTTTTGAGTAATTTGTTCATCTAAATGTCAGAGAGTCTCAGAGGAAGACACTCACCATAGACGGTAACAGTGACTTTCTGTTGTTTGGTGTTTTCCCCGCTGTTCACGCGGCATGTGAAGAGGCCTCGGTCTGAGCGCTGGAGCTTCGGGATGGTCAGAATATTGTAGAACAACATGTGCGTTCTGTGTTTCAGGAGCCTTTTCAAAGTGGAGCCGGTGTTGTTATTCTAAAGGTGCAGAGGGAGGAAGTGCCACAGAATGAACACCGAAGCCTCACCTGTGTTAACACTTTAGTAAGTGGCGAACCCAAGCGCTGCTACTTTAACACACGTGTGGCCTCTTGACGAACAATCTGACTTTCACATTTCATTTTTCAAGTTCTGTCTCTACTGTCAAATTATCAGTGAGAACCATGAATAAGAAAGTCTATTAAAAAGGCATTTTTGATTTATTTATGTCAGTTAGCGTTGTTTCGGTTGTTACGTTGCATTGTTAAGTTATTATTTCAACACACACCATGATGTTTTATCTCACCCGTCTAACTAGTTGTTATGCCTTAACCTAACCAATCATTTCACAACGTTTACCATGCGGCATCGTATGTTTGTGCAGGCGCATTTGTGGTTGCGAAAACATCGGCGTTCACCGTATTCTGTGGTTTGCAGAACCGTTTGAACGTTTGTCTCCACAGACTTTAATGCAGGTCTGACCTTTCCAGGGTAGTCCCAGGTGATGTTGACCCTGGTGTTCAACTCCCCGGTGGCGGTGCAGTTCAAGACCAATCTCTCTCCCTTCAGGGCCTGCACAGGTCCACTGCTGTTCAGATACACCTCCATGATGTTACTCACTGAGACAAGACATGATGGAGAGAATTTCACTGAGACACACATACATATTTACATGTGATTTGCTTTGTATGTCAAAATAATTGATGCACTGCTGACCTGGTCGGTGTACAAAGTAAATACGTGACTTGTGTGTGACGCCTTCAGTGATGGTCTGGCAGTAGAAAAAGCCGATGTAATAGAACGTGGGAGCTCGGATGGTGAAGCCTTGCTTGCTGTTCCACAAAATGCTCCTATGGTCTGGACTCAGGCTGTGGTTGGGGTACTGTGGGAGGAGGGAGTACGAACACCCGTCACCACCATCACAAAGACATTTCAACACTGAGGAAGGAATATAGTCACGTGTGTAACACCCGGTTAAAACGGCGGTCATACAAAAAACAAAACTGCTCTTTGTCATTAATTTTTGATTCGTTGTCAGACAAAAAAAAGTCCACGTCAAGACTAATTTTGACTTCATTGTTGGGACGTTAACAAGTGTAACTCAAGCTCAAGTTTCAGTCCTGAAGCCAGGTCCCTGAAACTGAAGCAGCTAAAAGAATACCACGGACATTGATTCACTTATTTACACTTTTTTTCTTTGACGACTCAGGTCTCTCTCTTGGACCCAAAGGCTACATTGAATTCACTGAACCGCAGGTTCTGGAATTGGGTTCCATCTTGTGCAGGTTTGAGCTCAAATCCAGATCCAGAGGCTCCACTTGAGTTTGTGCTTTTATTTTAGGTTCTAATGGTACGATAGTAGCAGGTCCCTTTCACAAACCTCCATGAAGATGCTAATTATAGAGTCCACTTTGCCATAAGAAGCCCCAGATGATGCTGCTTGTATTCTCACAGTCTTGGTTTTATAATACTTGGCTACCTTGACACGGACACTTGTGTAACTGTGTAACCTTGTTGTTTTTTTGGAAGCAGCCTAAAGGAAATGTTTACTCGAGTTTCTGTGACACAGTGGAAGCCTCCCACCCACTCTCAAGGGAACAGGTGGACCCCCCACCCCTATCACACACACACACACGCACACCGAGCAAACACGTCACTGACAATGTCACAGAGATCAAAGGCACTGACAATGTCAGTGTTGTACTCTCAAGAGGACATCCTGTACATACAGGACTGTCTCAGAAAATTAGAATATTGTGATAAAGTTCTTTATTTTCTGTAATGCAATTAAAAAAACAAAAATGTCATGCATTCTGGATTCATTACAAATCAACTGAAATATTGCAAGCCTTTTATTCTTTTAATATTGCTGATTATGGCTTACAGCTTAAGAAAACTCTAAAATCCTATCTCATAAAATTTGAATATTTCCTCAGACCAAGTTAAAAAAAGATTTATAACAGCAAAACAAAATCAAACATTTGAAAATGTGTTTCCAGGTGTTTCGAGTTAATTAGACGATTCAAGTGATTTGTTTAATACCCTACTAGTATACTTTTTCATGATATTCTAATATTTAGAGATAGGATATTTGAGTTTTCTTAAGCTGTAAACCATAATCAGCAATATTAAAAGAATAAAAGGCTTGCAATATTTCAGTTGATTTGTAATGAATCCAGAATGCATGACATTTTTGTTTTTTTAATTGCATTACAGAAAATAAAGAACTTTATCACAATATTCTAATTTTCTGAGACAGTCCTGTATATATATATATATATATGAATGAATATATATATTTATATATATCCCCCCCACCCCTTTTATTAATCTCACAGAACCCCCCCACCCCTTTCTGCGATCCTGCTGGAAGCCACTTCTACTTATAGACTCTGGTTCGGTGCTCCGTGACGTCCCGAGCGATGTCACAGCACAGAACCAGAGTACATACATATATGTCACTGACAATGCTTCCAAAATGACACTGTTTCCATGGTGACCTTGCCAGTGACGTCATGGACAATTTCACAGAGATCAAATGCGCTGACAAGAAGTAACTTCCACAAGGAAACCTGTTTATCTGTATTTATTATTTTATTTAAAGGATAATGAAAGAAGCAGGATTGTTATATTTTGTTTGACCGTAAAAATACTTTACAGTGAATAATTGGAGTAAACACGAGCAAAAACAGCTGATGTGGTGACGTCATCAAGTCAGCTGCTGTTCCAATCACAAAGACCGTCCTCCGTCCGCCCGTCCCTTGGAGTCTGGACTCCCAAGACCAAACTCCAAAAGTACACAAGTCTGTACTCAGGTACTTGGAATTGATAAACGGCCTTTGTGTGGCTTCAGGCTGCCCACTGACGTCATCGAAGGTAGGCGTGTCTCCCTGATCCCTGGTTTTCTGTTTTTTTCAACAGACACGTCTCGGGTGATTTTCACTTGACGTTATTGATAGAGGTTAACGGACACAAACAAAGGCCTCCTTCTTCTTCTCTTCCTCTGCCACATGTTCACACTTTGGACTTGCTAGGTCTTTCTAGCCGGCTCTGATCCAACTCACCACCAGGCGGTGATCAGTGTATGTATATATACATATGAGTATATATGTACATACATATATATATATATATACATACATATATATACATACCAGTGGCGGCTGGTGAAATTTTTTTTGGGGGGGGGGCGCAGTTTAAATAGCACTCAACAATGAGAAGAAAAGAGGTTTTGAGTAGAATATTGTAAAAACCAAAGCTTTATTTCAAGAACACAGCGTGCTCAACACTGTCCAATAACAACTATCAACACACTGTGACTTTGGGCATGAGAGGTTCAGAGCAGCTTTAAGGAACATTGGGTTGGGTTTCAGAGGTTTGCAAAATAAAAGAGTTTCACCCTCACATGAAAGAGGTTCAGAGCAGAATAGAGTCAGAAAGAGATCACATGTTACATTGGGTGACAGAGTAGACCCACTACTGTAAAGACAAGTAGCCTCCTCTCTTTAAAGTTGGCAAACTTCTCAATAACTCTCTGGTTAAAGTCAATCATGTCTGTAACCAGCCTGTTTCATTATTCTTGAGGAATGTGTCTGTTTTCAGAACTTTTCGTTGTGTTTCGATGCCAGTTCGGTCTCCTACTGCTCTGCATGAAGCTAACTCGCTAACAGCTGTTAGCGAGTTAGCTCCATGCTCTTAGCTAGATAACTGCGGCAAGATTCGTGCTTTACACTTGTCTGAAGCTCTGTAGATCCCTCACGCCGTTGTAGTCCAGAGTTTCAGTCCCAGGACTTTGGAACAACAGACAGGGGAACAAAAACGAATTACTCATGGAGCATTCAGCTAACCAGCTCCGGTTAGCATATCGGCTAGAGGAGAATCTCCGGTGTACGTCCTCCAGCGGTCAGCGATTTGCTGCTGAATTTTAATTCCGGATGTTCGTCCCAACTCTTTCAGCCTCTTCTTGTCAATATCTGACCGTCGATTGAAAGGTCTTTCGTAGAGATACCACAGAGTTTTCAGTCACCGACGCCATGCTAACAACAAGCTTCTGCTAGCTATGTTGCTCGTACCTGCGTGGAGGTGGAGGTGGAGCTCCTGGCAGGGTTGCCAGGTCTGTGAGATAAAACCAGCCCAATATCAGAACTCAAAATATGCCCGTGCCAAACCATATACACTGCTTTTAAAGTCCAACAGCATTGCTATCATTGCCAAATGTATTGTAATATCTACAAAGTAACAACATATGTTTAGTTTGCCAGCATTAAAAGCAGTTTTCCCTCAAGTTATTTCACCTAGGTCCTAAAATGGCCTTGTGTAATTAGATACAGTATATTATCATAAATAAAATGTGTGTACGTGCTGATCTGGAGTCAGTTTGGTAGGATTTGGGTATGAATAAATTATTTCATTTAAAATATGGATTTTTATTTCAAGATATTCATGTAATTTGAATGCAAAATAGGTCTACTCGACCCAAGGACAAAAATTCAACCAGCAACACTTCAAAGTGGCCCGATTCGCAGGAAAACCGCGGACCTGGCAACACTGCTCTATGGGCTGAGGAACATACGGGTCTCTGATCTGCCGAATAATCCAATCGCGTGCACATTTGTGCGCCCAAGATTCAGTTTCATCCGCCAATGTGAAGCGGTCATTGCCAAAACGACTGAAATGGTGTATCGATGCGTACACACGTTAGACCAGCGCCTCGAAAAGGGAGGGCTTCTCTCCGTGATAATGGCGATATATTATATTTTTCACATTAACTTAAGTGGTTGTTGACAGGGGCTTACGGTCTCCACACACATTTAGCGTCAACACGGTATATTTACTATTTAAATGATTTGGCATATAATGTTTTTTGACAGGATTTTTTTTTTCTTCTTCTTTTTTTTTCATCTCCAAATTTTAAGAGGGGCGGCGCACTAGCGCCCCCTATGGACGAACCGCCACTGACATACATATACAAACACACACACACACACACACACACACACACTTCCTCCCACTCCTGCACCCACAGTGTGAACTGGTTGATATCCCTCCTCCCAGAGTGAGGCGACCCTCTCAGTCCTGTAAAGTAGATGCTCTTCCCTCGTCCCCAAACTTCCTGACGCCACCTCTGATCGGCCTCAGTGCCCTCTCTGCCCCTCCTAACCCCATCAACCAAACCTAAATGAAAAGTATGTGAAGGTCGAGAAACAGGAGGAGGAGCGAAGAAGTCAGAGAGGAGTCAGGACAGGAGGAATGTGACTCCAGTCCATCTCCTCGCATCCTGTTACTACAGGATATATACATTTTGACTTGAACCCTGGGTCGAACCCGCCATTCCAGACCTCCGGGACCTTGTGGTCACTTTCACAGCGAGAGCGACAGAGCAGAGCCTCCTGGGTATTGTTCTCACCGAGAAGGTCATATTAGAGATCCAGGAAAAAAACACTGTGACAGTGAGTGGACTTCTGGTTTGGCCAGAACAGGATTAGAGGAGGGAAAGGAAGGAAGTGGAGGGGAGCAGTTTTTAGAATAATTACCTTTGAGGTTCCAGGCATTTGTGAGGGGATGGAAGCAGAAAATAAACACGCGTGTGTGTTGATGTCTAGCCATGTCTGTTCTATGATCATTTTCATATTTTGGAAAACCAGTAGGACATGTCAAGTACAGTCTTGTTTGTCCCAGGCGACAACCTCCTAGTCTGAAAAGTGAAGCCAATGTGAAAGTGCTCTTAACCTGCATTCTTTCTCATGACCAGCAGGGGATGACTCCAGTTAATGGATGTGAATTTTAACTTTTTGGTCATCCAAAATTGTCTTATTCAGCAGTTGTACTTTGCTCCACCCTCTGGTGTCACTTCTGATAGCAAAAGAACAACATGGCGAACACCAAAATGACGAACTTGAGTCTTCAAAATGCTAGTTCACACATCAATGGATGGCATCACAGTGATCCTCACGATACACTATCGTCTGGAGTTAGTCCCAAGGATGTTTTGCACCTCCTAAATCCTGAGAATTCCTCTTCCTCTTGCTTTGTATCCATGCTTACATCATAGCCAATGGTGGTCAGATATTCATTTCCCCCAGTGGCTAAATCCATCCGACTTCATCCCCTGATTTTTCCTCAAGCCCTACTATGTGGATCACATTTGTCGACATTTCACGGATTAATAAGAAATGTAGTCCAGACATTACTGTTTCCTTCAGAATTAATTATTATTCATACAATTTCAATTGAGACAGTGTATGGTTCAAACTAAGGGGGGGGGGGGGGAGGAGGATTTTGAAAGACATGGACATGTAGTCGGGTCTAACATACACTTCTTTTAGTTTAGGAAATGTAGGGCCGAAGATTTTTAAACAACGTGCTGAAAGTTAGAACATCTCTGTTGCTACTGCACCAATTTCGACCATTCATTTAAATGTAAGTCCCTTAACTTTATGGAGGTGCAATACTACATTGTTGGAGTGTATTAAAATGTAATTTTTTCTTGTTCCTATCATGTTTTGTGCATGTGATATACAAAAACAGTCAAGTTCAAAGTTGTCTATGTTTTACAACTATTCTATTGTTGTTGTACCACAATAAGCTTCCTACAGTGACGCACGCGTAAGCTGCCATATTAATGATCAGCGTTCGTGATTAAAGAGCATTTACTGTACTTTGATCTGGCGGGGTCAACAGTAGCTGCCCTCTGCTTCCTCCTTCAGGCAAACCAGCTGTTACTTTAAAGCATCAGTTGGGGAAGTTGGCAGCCAGGATTCCTACTACAAGCGGTGGAGGGTGAGATGTGGGAAGTGGTGCTGGTCAGCGGCCAAAAGGGGCAATCCAGACCTCACGTCCTGTTTCCAGAGGCAGAAACAGTGCCAACAGGACGCTGTGGGCCTCGCTTTATCGGAAAAAAAGTTAGTAAAGAAAGAGGTATCATTGACTGGAAGGTTTTCTTGCAGGTTTAGGCAGACATACCTGTTGTTGTTTCATTGAAAGGCAAATAACATCTATGTCGGCAGCACCATGCACTCACACAAAAACAGACACACATGCCGACAGCAAGTACTCTAAATACTCCTCTTTGCCCTCGACCCCTCACTCAGCACTCAAGCACCAACACTCACAACCATATCCGCACACACTTTCACACATATCCGCAAATGGACGCAAACAAACGGACACACACGCCACAGCTTAATGGCTGCCAAGATAAGAACAATGTGGCGAATGATCTGGAGAGGGGTAAACAACGTTACAGTGCGTTGTGTGCATTCTGTGAGCCCTGGTGGAAAAAACATGTGACACGTGATGATGTGCAGATAACGTGAGCGGTGTTATTGAGCCGAGGAGGACATGAAGGTGGACATACTCTTGCTTCAGGTAGAGATCATGATGCAGAGCAGATCTCTGCACCCAACCATGAAATTATAAAGCAGACAGCTTTTTCCTGCACTGACCTTGACGAGTGTGGTTGTGATGTTTGGGTGGGTGACCCGGCAGGGGATGACCAGCGGCTGCTTCTCCTTCATGTACAGCACATCTGGGCTCATACCCGGATGCTCCACAAATGGCTGCTGGCTGTCTGAAACCCAAACACTGCGGGTCAGGAACAAATACGGTACCAACAATAAACATATCAAATCAAAGCTTAAACTAGAACGGGCACTCGGTAGAACGCATACCTTCGCATATCACAATATTGGGGATTGAATTATGAACATTTTGGCATTAGATGCATGCCAATTGGATAAAAATTTACCGCGCTATGGTAAAAAGAAGATGTTGACCTTTTCATGACCTTGACCTTGACCTTTGACCCGACCGATCCCAGAATCTAATCAAATGGTCCCCGGATAATAACCAACCATCCCACCAAATTTCATGCGATTCGGTTTAATACTTTTTGTGTTATGCGAGTAACACGCATACAAATAAATAAATACACGGCGATCAAAACATAACCTTCCGCATTTTCAATGCGAAGGTAACAAAGACTCTTCTTTCTTTCAATATCACTGTCCAGTGACACAATATGTACACTTTAAAGTGTCCAGGATTTTTTTCTTTCTTTTTTTACAGGATGTAAAATTGGTGATGATATAAAAGAGAGAAAATCAGATAATCCTAAGAAACCAGGAACAGAGATTGTTTGAATTTCTTTGGAGAGGATTATTCAATTATCATTGTTTCAGCTCTGTTCATCTCCAATATTTCCGCCAGCACACCAGGAAGTGATTGATTAGGTTAAAGGTGTTCAGAGCTTTGAAAACTGACATTAAAAAAATTCAATGAGAAGATCTCTGTCCAGAAACAGTGTCCTGTTTCAGTGGATGCTGCTGTTTTATTTGAGCAACACACTTCAATTCACTTCCATTGTGTTGGACTGAGAGCCGAAATCTCACAGACAAATCTCTCAAAACATGGCCCCCTAAAATCAATACAATCATAGAGCATGGTTAAATAACATTGGGGGCAAGTTTGGGTTTGCCCTGAGAACTGTTTGCTAAATTATTTCAGACTACATTCAGGTCCAATAAACTTGATCAATTATAAGATAGGACAGAGAGGCCTCACAGTATAGCCTCAAAGGCAAAACCCGGGGCCAGAAAAGGGCCCTTGGCTAATAAAATATTACGCACATTAAAAGTGAAGGGAAATAAACACGATTTTAAAAGGTGAGCGGGTTTGTCCTCCCATCCCCAGTGGAAATTACCCCTTTGACTGAAAATATGTTTCTCCATCATTTTCTGTGAACTGACCCTTTAATTTCATGCACACAGAGAACGCAAAGAAAACAATCATCTGCTTCTATGCACAAACACTCAAACAAACACACACACTTCCAAATATCAATCTCAGCAACAAACAAAAACAAACAGACACACACTCCTAAACATACTCTGTCCTCCACACCCACTCATTGAATACCCATTCAGCAAATGACTGCCTACAGTCAACAATAAACACACAGATTGTTTAGAAGCAATCAAACGGCCTCTCTGAGCTTTCTCCTCCCAGCTCCACTACTGTAACAGTGCTGTGCCATTGAAAGTGTGGGTGTTGCTCACTGTATTGTTTGTTACCGTAGGGTGTTATTCAAGGAAAGAAAATCTCTGAACATTTGAACAAAAGTACCCAAAGGACTAGCGGACTGACGGCTTCCTTCTCTTGCTTTGATTCCTCGAGGACTCTGGGAGGGAGGCAACGTCTGAGCAGAGCCGCAGGCCAAGTCTGATGCTTAATGGACGTGGTGACCTGAGCGATTGATGGCCCCCGAGGGTCCTGTTGGCCAAACAGTAGCGTGCCCTGTGACCCTGGCCTCCAGCCCAGCTCCATCCTCGGCGCAGCCCAGCCCAAACAGCGTCACCCTCCAGGACAGGGCGGAGCTGGCTGGGTAGACATTGTGCCTCCTCTACCCCTTGATACCACTGAGCCACTGGCCTTCATCTTATCCTCCTCAGCTCCTCACACACACACACATACACACACACACACACCTCCTTGCCGCCACCTCGTAGAGACACAGCGACATCCCCTCTCAGCACACCCTCTTCAAGCCCTTCCCCTCCTCCCCCAAGCACAGGATGCTTCGAGCAAGGCTGAGCAGAGCAGATAAGGCTGATGCCCTGGGAAACTCTGCCCAGGCCTGAGCCTTTCAGCAGCTGGGCTATTCCTGGCCTCGAGGTAGCACGTAAACGAAAGTAAAAAAAGATTTATATATTGAAAAAACAGGGAGGTAGGCCCATGTTGAGAAGAGAGATGCAGGAGAGGAGGGAGATGAAACTGTGCCAGTCATCTCGAAGGATGTGTTGTTGGGACAAACGGTGTTTGAATATAATTGTATCTCTGGCATTGGTCTGTATTTAGCACCCAGCACATCCTGTTTCACCTGGAGATATAAACAATAAGCGTGAGGGGCTGCTCAATGAGTGCAGCTAGAGAAGCAGAAAAGAAGTGGCAGTCTTACCTGTAACATATACATAGACGGAGGTCAGTTTCTGGGTCCGGTGTCGGTATCTGCAGCGGAACAGGCCAGTGTGCCGGGCCTGGGTGCTGCTGACCGTCACACCGCTGCAGTACTGCTGGCTTTTCCTCCCACAGAGAGAGTCCTCCACTTGCACCTCGTCCATGGCCAAACCTGATGGGAACGTCCATGACAGCTCCCAGCGACCCCTGGTCAACAGGTACACGGGGTTAGAAGTGTGCTTAGAAAACATTCACATTCAGCCAAGGAAGATGCTATAAAGGCTCTTTAAAAACTCATGAGTGTCTTCTTTTAATCATATGATTTATTTACACTACACACATACACACACATTTCATTTGCACTACACACATACACACACTTTGCATTTTGCACACTGTCTATATTTGGTGTTTTTATATTTAGTTTAATTGTCATTAGTATTGTATATTGTGTATGCATATATGTTGTATATATACATATATATTTTATTTTATATTTTGCTTTGTATGCTTCTATATCTTTCATCCCTGTTTTTATATATAAATTTTTTTTTTTTATTCATGTGTGTTTGGTTTATTGGTGCTGCTACTGCTACGACAAATTTCCCCTTGGGGATTAATAAAGTATATATCTATCTATCTATCTATCTATCTATGATGTTTTTTATGTTGAGTGTAGAAAATGAAAAAACAACCTTGAGAGCAAAACAATAACAACAATCTCTGAACTTGCATCACCCCGATGCAACTTTTAGACTGTAGAGAGTGTAATAGGAAGCAACAGATTTCTGGCTAAAATAATATCAATAACAAGTAAATCAATACATTAAGAGGACCTGGAGACAAATAACCTGACAGGAGGACCATTGGCTAGTAACTGTTGAAGAAATATTTTATGAACAACTTTTAGAATAAATGTACAAGAAACATAACTGGAGGTGAAATGGGAAAAATGCTACAAAACTCAAAACAGAAATATCTGAATGTAGCTCAACATTCATCCACCAACAGGTCTGCATGAATGATGGAACAAATCTGAATGAAGTTTTTTGTGAGAATTTACTTTTGAAAATCTTTTGGCAAAAGAGATTTTAATTTGGGAAAACCACAAGTAGATTGTTTCTACAATAACTTAGTGACCCAATAACTTGTAATTACACTATAATGAGTGTCTTGGATGTGATGTCGACTATAATTTTATAGAAAGATATGAAAAATGTTGTTTGCTTCGATCCACAAGTAGTAAAGATGCTTGCCGTGTATCACGGTTGCCCACATTAAGGTTGTCTGGCCTGGATCTACCTGCAACTTACCTGCAGCTGAGCAGTAGTGTCTGGTTGGTGTCGAGGACCAGCTGCCGGGCTTTCACATCCAGAATAGGGACGCTGTACTTCCCCTTTTGATCTTTGTGTGCAGAGCCAAGGAGAGAGGATGAGAATCACAGAACATGCAGAGGCATCAACATCCCAGAACTATAGCGCTGCATCATTAGTAGTCGGTTCTTACAGAGATTACAATCTTACAATCCAGAGAGGTCAGAGGTCAAGGTCAGCTTGTGTGAATTAATTATTCAGTATGCTTTGGGGACATGGGTAGGATGTTTACTTTCTGAAATGGGGGCTTGTGTCCCAGGTGTTCATTGAAGCAGAATGTATTGCTTATTAACGAACCAATTTGGCTAAACAATGGATGCAATTATATTAAAATCGAATCATATAATTGGGAGTCATGATTGGGGCAGTCCAACTATCTTTGTGACGACCAGCATGCAGACCACTTTCTGAGGAAATCCTGGAAGACAAAATACTTAAGAACCAATAAATATTTTGGGCAGTCCCTTTATGTTCTGTCCAGACTAAACCATTTTTGACTGATTGCAGAACCGGTCTCGGCGAGTCCCGGCTCCACAGCACGTACTCCATCCAGGCCACAGTATGTGTGACCCCCTGCACATCTCCTCGCTCAGGCCACTTGACAACTTGTGTGGAAATGCGTAAGCAGTGTCGCTCTTGTTTATCAAATAAAGGCATTTCTCCACTCCATCGCTGAGGTTTATTAATGAGAGATAAAGACGACTGTGTGTCCGCCCTTCCTTCCTCCCAACAACAGCGGAAACATCATTCAGTGAAGTCCGTCCTTCACTGTGACTGCTCCTTCCAGAGCGTGCAACGCGCAGGTCAAAACAGTCGTCAGAATCCGACTGTCTCACTGCTCTGAGTATAGTTAAATCACTGGTACAGCAGCGAGTTAGTTTATCACTGAAGTCCATTAGTACCATTCATTGTCAGCATCATTGTTCCCAGAGGATGCCCCATTGAGCATTACTCACACTGCAAGCACTTCCTATACCATTTCCTTGGATTTCACATTGTGTGAGTGAAAAACACACATGGCAGGGAGAGGGAAGACCGGGAGGAAGTTAGGGATCTCCTCCAAGCCTTCTGGCGCCTTTTCAACAAGCTGTGAAGTGTCTCCAAGCACCGTTTCCAAATAGGTAAACACAGTTTCCTCGCTAATTCACCGAACTGCAATAAATGTCTTTTGTTTCCAAATATCACATTTACAACCACAGAAAGGTTAAATGCCCATCCTGTGAAAATATCTTTTTGTGGCAAGTTTCCACATACAGTAAATATTAATCACTCCTGGAAAAGAATAACTCCTACTGACTTATCACATATGTTGTGATTAAGAATTTTTTTAAGGTTTTCAAATAAATAAATGTATAATTTAAACAAAAGTGATATTTACCACTGAATACATGCTCACCTCAAGACCGTTTCTGACTGAAATCACTGCATCTCTCAAACGCTTTAGGAAATCATATACATTCGGCAGCATTTGTCTGCAGTTTTATTGGATGAGGCAACATTAAGATGGTTATAGATGATAAATGTGTTTTAAGTATGCAAAATGTATTTAACTGGTTGGTGATATATGCATGTTGACTCACTAATGGACTCCTCGACATCCATATAATATCATATAAGTATTCTACTACTTTGGGTTGTTTGATTAGTGCAATGACTGAAGTTTTTAGATCCAAAGTTAGGGTTAAGATCTTGCCAAATTAGATACCTTGGAGTCATAGGTAGGACTGCAAGGCGTCTAATAAGCATGAGCTCATTCGTAATGTTAGTTTAGTTATATTTAAAGTTAGGTTAAAACATTACAGAACAATGTTTACATTTTTATTTTTCGAAAAACAAATGGGGTTTAATTATGAGTTAATCTATAAAGCGACGCTTATGACGTTTTTAACTTGATGTTATTTGCGCATAGTTTAATTTGGCAGGGAAACTCATCGGTAGCTTTCTTTCTCTTTATAACCAACAAAGTTATTCTCAGCGACCAATGGCAACACAGAGTCTTTGGCTGTTTTGACAAAGAACACAGATTAATCCCGGTTCCTGCCCAGATATTGTCCTTCAGCCGGTCATGACCCCTCATTCTTTTAAATCAGAAGTTTCATTAGACAAACTCATCAGTCTCAGGAAACATCGCCCTGCGTGAGGCCATTCACCCGGGGCCAGGCGCACAATGCGCAGGGCCACAGGGCTCCGCGCTATCCAAACACGTGTGCCGCAGGAAAGCGCTTATCTCCGTCTCTGCAATCAGAGCCAATAGAGGTTTCCAAGCCCAACAGCCTCAGACACAGGACCGCACCAGCGACTTAATTGACCAATAAAAGATCAGCCGCACCACAGCGCGCACCATGAAAAGGCGCATCTGTGCATCTTTTGTTTTCGTCCCAAGTAAAAACAAACTGGACGTTGGGCATCAGTCATGGAGATAAGAGCGTCCAGATGCCGTGTGACGCCACAGGACCCTCTGGCCTATGTGGAATAATATCGTATAACTATGGAGAAACAAATGCCACTTTATATAGCTTACAAACACTTTTTCAGTTAACAACCTTTAACTGAAAAGTGATGGACGAGTAATTCAATAAGGTATTGCGTCAACAGAAGTCACTCAAAGCCACTCACCCTTTGCAAGAGCACCATACATTCCACATAGCAGGCAGATTAGGATCAAATCCATCCTCTCTGGCGACTCTGATGCGGCGAGCGGGTTTCAGATATTAAATATGAACCAAGTTGTATTCCTGCTGATGTTCCCCCCTCCAGAGAAGGCTCAACGCAGCGCACTTGGCTGTGGCGCTCAGCGAGCAGAGATGGCTGGTTTCCTGAGGATAGCTGCGGGAGATCACGCAACAGGACACCGCGCTTGAACTCCAGTGCAACTTTTTCCCATCGATTTGGATAGTAGAGCCGATTTATACCGTTCCCACAGTGCAGTCACCGGATAGGTGACGTCACGGAAGTCCGCACACCCATGGCGCGTTTAGGAGCAGTCCCCTTTTAATTCAAGCAACGGACCAGTGAGTTGTGAATGCATGTTAATGATCCAACATGATCCTTTCTTTTTGACACACTGTAAAAAATGTCTATGTATAAATTAAATGATCACTTCATATTTAATAGTCAGCAAGTAATAGTCATGTTATTTCCAACAGGCTATACTCACCCCTGAATGCAGGGAGGATGCGGCCAGGGCAGCTACAGACGCAGATATTTAAAAAATAAATATAAATGTAGTCATGAGAGACATTGTAAAGGTGAGAACTTGTTAGGATGAGCTTATGATTTGATGTTAACCCATAAGAGAGTCAAGTGTAGCAAAGGATGGAGTAACAACTCAGGATACAGGGATCTCGACTATTATTGACCGCAGAACCTGATCGAGATCGATATACCAAATAACGTATGGTGGGATTTTAACAGATCCCAGAATTGATATCGGGTTCTAGGAACGGATAGGTTGGGGGTCACGTTTAGACCGCAGAACAGAATGATTGAAAAAGAGTGATTGAAAAAGTAAAATATAATTTCACCCCAACAAGTTCCAACTTTTACAATTTCTCTCATGACTGAATGTATTTCTATCTTCTAAATATCTGCGTCTGTAGCTGCCCTGGCCGCATCCTCCCTGCATTCAGGGCATGGACGGATTAAGAAACCACGGGCCCCTGGGCCTGGACGTGTCAAGGCCCCCCCCCACCCGCAAAAAAAAAAAAAAAAAGTAAAAAAAATATATGTACAATTTAAATATAACTTTTTTTAGCATCGCTAACAAAACAGTCCGTATGGAACAACGATACAGGAGCTGAGCAGACAACATAACGCGAATTATATGACCATGACATGAATGACTTAAGCCTAGCATATACCGGCTATGGCGCATCGTGTCATATCATCATATCAATACAAAGTTAATAACAGCTACTTCACGCAGAGGCTCTGGTTTAGGGGCCCCCTGAGCTCATGGGCCCCTGGTGCCGGTAGGCTCGTTCGGTAATCCATCCCTCAGTAGGACTATTGGGGCCTTGTTACTGACATGAATGACTTAAGCCTAGCATATACCGGCATACGGCGCATTGTATCATATCATCATATTCATATCAATACAATGTTAATCACAGCGACGTCACGCGCGGAGGCTCAGGCCCAGGGGCCCCCTGAGCTCATGGGCCCCTGGGCCTGGGCCCGGTAGGCCCGTTGGTTAATCCATCCCTGATTCAGGGGTGAGTATAGCCTGTTGGAAATAACATGACTATTACTTGCTGACTATTAAATATGAAGTGATCATTTAATTTATACATAGACATTTTTTAAAGTGTGTCAAAAAGAAAGGATCATGTTGGACCATTAACTTGTATTCACAACTCACTGGTCCGTACATTGCTTGACTTAAAAGGGGACTGCTCTTACGCGCCATGGGTGTGCGGACTTCCGTGACGTCACCTATCCGGTGACTGCACTGTGGGGACGGTATAAATCAGCGCGACGATCCAAATCGATGGAAAAAAGTTACACTGGAGTTCAAGGTGGGTGTCATGTTGCGTGAATTTTGAACCTTTTCAAAACAAGACACAGCTGGCCATACTGTCAGAACTGTCCCCCAAAAATGAGGAGTTTGGTGTCTTGTACTCAACAATGAGCCTGCAGGCTTCCGCTGTCCCTATAGAGTAAAGGTGGTGCTGTCCTCCATAATTAACAACAGGACAAGCGTGTTACTCACATTTAAAACTGGTGATCTTTTACTAATTTAATAAAAAATAAAACATGCTCTGATTGGAAGCATGCAACGCATTGCACAACTAGAACAATATTGATATTGCCACTTAGAAGTCACCATTTAACAGAGGTTAAGTATCTATCTCACACCATTACGTCATCAGATTACTGACTCCAAACGTCTGTACTGTGCAGGTGCCTCATATTACAAGCTACCCAAAAGCATTAATTACATCTGAGAAAGTAGAAATGTATCAGCCCCAAGTTTAATTTAAGAAAGAGATAAAAAGCTAAGTTTATTTGATAGACAGTATTGTAGCGACCCTGGGTCAGGAACGCTACGAGACGTAGATGGCTTATAGGGTGTTTATTCAGAGAACATAGAACAAGCTACTGTTGGCCGTAGCCTACGCCAAAACCCCCGCAAAACGCCGTGAAAACCTCCAAACCAGCTTCACGTCTGCTCCGGGTCATAGCTCTGCTCCGAGCAGTCGTAACACAACAACACACACACAACAACATCACTCGCTGTCCAATCACAGACACGCCTCACAGCTACCAGCTCGTGAGACGTTCACTTACATCCGGAACATAACATTTATAACATAACATTCCCTCAGTCCGTTACACTACCCTCCCCCCACAAAGTCCCTCGCCCTCGAGGGGGCAAACAAAGTCTCTCAGGTGGCCAGGGGGCCTGCGGTTCCTCTGAGGCTGCCGTCGGCGCTGGGGAGAAGGAAAAGGGGTTGAGGGGACGCTGGGACCAAGGGCAGGGGATGGGAAGGGAGGGGCGGGGCCAGGGACACTAAGAGCCTGTGAAGGGGCGGGCGAAAGGCTGGGCCCATTGGGAAGGGTTTGGGGGGTAGTCTGGGCTGAGTCCAGGGTTCCCCGTGCCCCAGGCTCTTGTCCTGATGGGGTGGATGTGCCCCGGTAGGGGGCCAGCCTGTCTCGATGCAGAGCGACTTTCCTTCCTCGTGGTGGCAGTTGGACCCTGTACACCACCTCTCCAAGTCTCTCCAGGACTCGGCAGGGCCCCACCCACTCACTGTCGAGCTTTGGGCACCTGCCCTTCTTCCTCTGAGGGCTATACACCCAGACCAGCTCTCCGACTTCAAAATGGCGTCCTCTAACGTGCACATCGTAGTTCCTCTTTTGCCTTACGCCCGCACTGCGCATCTGGTTCCTGGCAAACTCGTGGGCCGACTCCAAGCGGTCCTGGAGTTTCCGAGCATAGTCGAGCCCGGGACCCGAGGGGCGTCAGGAGGTTTCCCATCATCATCTCCCCTGGCGTCCGGATTTCTCTGCCGAGCATGAGAAGGGCAGGAGAGCAGGAAGTGGAGTCCTGCACCGCAGACCTGTAAGCCATCAGCACCAGAGGCACGTGGTCGTCCCAGTCGCGTTGATGTTTAGCTGCCACTATGGCCAGCTGTTGTGCCAGCGTGCGGTTGAACCTCTCGACCAGCCCATCGCTCTGTGGATGGAGGGGTGTCGCGGGTTTTGTGGGATCCCAGTTTGTCACACATGGCGGCGAAGACACGGGACTCAAAGTTTCTGCCCTGATCTGTGTGGATGACTTCAGGGCCCCAAATCTGCTGAACATTCCCCCCACCAGAGCATCCACAATCGTCTCCGCCTCCTGGTTCGGCATGCAGTACGCTTCGGGCCACTTAGTAAAATAGTCCATGGCAGTGAGGATGTAACGGTTGCCCCTCTCTGAGTGAGGAAACGGTCCAAGAACATCAATCCCCACCCTCTCCATGGGACACCCAGCCGGAAACTGCTGGAGCTGGGCATGAGATCTGTCTGCAGGGCCTTTCTTCGCTGTGCAGCTGTCGCAGCGCAGTAGTCCTCCACATCCCGCCTATGTTGGCCCCAGTAGAACCCCTGGCGGAGGCGACGGAGGGTCTTCGTAACGCCGAAGTGACCAGATCCCGGAGCTCCATGCATTGCCCGGAGCACTGTCTCTCTCAGAGCCCTGGGCACCACCACTTGCCACTGTGTCTCTCCAGTCGCCGGCTCTTTCCACCCCCTCTGCAGGACACCATCACGCAGTCGCAGGGCTTGAAAAATTGACCAGAGTCCCTTTGTGGCTCGAGAACACATGGTAACCTCTCCGCAAGGTGGTCGCTGTTGGGATCCCACCCAAGCGAGCACTGGCCTTATGTCGACATCCTCTTCCTGTTTGCACCCCACTCTGCTGCGTCCACAGCTGTCAGTCCATGGCCTGCTGGCGTGCCCACCGGTCCCACGGCAGCACATTTCACACCAGGTTGCAGCCGCTCTTCTTCCTGCGCCTCTCTTTTCTCACAGTAGTTGCAGCCATCAGCGCTGCAAGGCCGGCGTGAAAGCGCGTCAGCATTTCCGTGGCGTGCCCCTGGTCTGTGGACCACAGTGAAATCATACGCCTGTAGCTCCTCAATCCAGCGTGCCAGCTGGCCTTCTGGCTCCTTAAAAGACATGAGCCACTGTAAGGCAGAGTGGTCGGTCCGGACTGTGAAGTGGAGGCCCCCAAGGTAATATCTGAAATGTCGGATGGCACAGACCATAGCAAGCAGCTCCCGTCTCGTGACACAGTAGCGGCGTTCAGCCTTGTTGAACTGTCTGCTGTGATACGCCACCACTCTCTCTCCTTCAGGAGTCACTTGGGCCAGCACAGCACCTGCGCCTGCATTACTGGCGTCCGTGTCGAGGATAAAAGGCAGGGTGAGGTCAGGCGGTGAGAGGACTGGGGCCTCCACAAGGGCTCTCTGCAGTGAAGTGAACGCTGCATGGCACTCCTCTGTCCAATCAAACACCACCCCTTTTTGCAGCAGGCGGAACAGTGGTACAGCTATGCAGGAAAACCCCTCACAAACTTCCTATAGTAGGAGGCCAGGCCCAGGAAGCTTTTCAGGTCCTGCACAGTGTTGGGGGTAGGCCAATCCTTCACCGTCTGCACTTTATCATCCATGGTGCCGACACCGCCCCCAAGCTTGTGCCCCAGAAATGTGACCTCCTGTTGCATGAAGGAGCATTTCTGTGGGTGCAGCTTTAGACCTGCTGCTGCCACTCTCTCCAGCACCCGCCTCAGGGCCTCGGGAGCCGCCTGGAAGGAGTCACCATGCACCAGTATGTCGTCCAGGTACACAACACACTCCTGCCGAGGGATACCAGCGAGTACCCTGTCCATTAGCCTCTCGAACGTGGCAGGAGCATTGCAGAGGCCAAACGGAAGGACTTTAAACTGCCACAAGCCCCCATTCGTGATGAAGGCAGTTTTGGCCCTCGCTTCAGGGCTGAGAGTGACCTGCCAATACCCGCTCCGAAGGTCCAAAGAGGAGTACCAGGCTGACCCTGCCACCGTTTCGAGGGCCTCGTCGATGCGTGGAAGGGGGTAGGAGTCCTTTTTTGTCACTTTGTTGAGGGGCCTGTAGTCCACACAGAAACGCCACGCCTCCTTCTGCTTCTTGGGGACCATGACGATCGCCGAGGCCCAGGGGCTGGTGGAAGGCTCGATGATTCCCGCTCGCTGCATCTCTTGCAGGGCTTTGTCTGCCGCAGCCTGCCTGGCCAGTGGGAGGCGTCGAGGTCTCATCCTAATCGGCCGTGCATCTCCTGTTTCGATGTCATGCTGGATGAGATCTGTGCGGCCCACATCGTCCTCCGACATTGAAAAACAGTCCTTGAACTCAAGAAGCAGCTGCCACAACAGGTCTTGTTCGCTAGGAGTCAGACCACCACAGTTTGCCTGCCAGACCTCCTTCACTGCCAAGACTCTTTCACTGTCGTCAGGTGGAGAGGCGTTTGTCACCTGTGTGTGTGGACTTGTAGCTGGCCGGACAGAGGCTGGGGGTGGGTGCAACTCAGCAGCTGGCAGGGTGGAGGGCAGTGTGGATAGCTCATTTGAAGGGATGCAGCTAGGGGCAGCATAATTTGTTGTCTCAGCCGTCAGTGTGGCAACGGTGTGGGTCGCAACACAGCCAGGCCGGGGTGGCTGGCGCCACATCTGGATGACATGACCATCAGGGAACGTGAGAGTTCCTCTCTTTGTGTCGATGACACAGTCCAATGCCCCGAGAACATCCAGTCCCAGTATACAGTCCTCCAGGTTAGCAACCCACACCGGGCAGCGGATAGACTTTTTCCCCAGGCCCAGAGTCACTATTGCTTCCCCAACCATAGGAGTTCGCTCCCCGGTGACTGACTGCAGTTTCACGATAGTGGGAAAAATATCAGTTCCATTTGTCACCACATCGGGCCTCACCAGGGTTGCTGACGAACCTGTGTCTACCAGTGCAGAGCAGCATGTCCCTCCAATGGTGAGCATTGTATACCAACAGTCTCCTATCCATGTTCGACCCAGCACCACTAGTCGCTCTAGCTGACCATCAAAATCCTCCGGTGGTCTGGTTGCCCTTATTTGGTCGGACGGTTGCGTAGCTTCGTTAATTAGAGGGGGCTGGGACAGAGTGCCAGGGGTCCGCATCGTCCCGATTATGCGGTCCCCGGCTCGTTTCCCTTGTTCGCGGTGGCACGGGGGCAGTGTCGGATCAGGTGGCCAGGCTGGCCACACCCCCAGCAGACTCTTGGTCGTGGCTTGTCTTGCCTCTCATCTCTCGAAGTGGCAGCCCTCACTAGCTGGGTTAGCTCCCCCACCCAGGCAGGCTGCGCCAACTCCCTTTCCGTCTCACAAGCAGCGCTCCCTTTTGGTGCTTTTTCAACCACTTTACCCATGGCGCCAGCACACAGCATCTCTCTCTCCGTTGCTGACTCCAAAGCCTCCTGGAGCGACCCAGGGTGAGCGAGTAGTGTCTGGATGCGCAGGTCAGCTGGCAGCAGGGCCTGGAGGAAATGGTCCCTCGCTAGCTCACTCTGGATGGACGAGGGCATGTGGGCGTAGGTGCGGTGAACAAGCCCCTCAATGTCATGAGGAGCTCCCTCAGCGGCTCCTCTGGCCGTCGCTGTCTGCTGCATAGTTCAGAGCGGAGCAGGCTAGTGGCAGAGCATTGTCCAAATCGTCGCTTTAGAGCCCCAATTAGTGCATCATAATCACTCCTATCATCAGGACTCAGCAGCAGCAGGCTTGATAAAGCGTCACCCGTGAGGCACATCGCTAACTGGAGAGATTTTACTTCAGTGGACCATCTACTGGCATGGGCTAATAGTTCAAATTGTGCATGAAAAGCTTCCCAGTTGGATTTACCGTCATATCTGGGGGTCTTTATTGTGGACGCAATAGCTTCTCTCCGTGTCTCCGTGGGCTCAGTCATGTCCCTTCCTGCGGCCGCAGTTATTCCTCTACGGCCGCCATTTCCCTCACCGGCGCGGCCCGAGTGGCCAAAGCCAGCCTCCGCAGCCATCCTAGCGGTCATTTCTGTTACCCGCTCTCGGTGCTCCGTCGTCTGCCAGGCTCAGGCTGCGCCGTCAATTCCGTTCGCCACTTTCTCCTTCCCGTTTAATCTTGAGACGGCTCCCCGACGTCATGTTTCTCACCGTTGACGAGCGTTAGCCACTTAGCTTCTCTGGCGATGTTGATGATAGCGAAAGTTTTACTTCTGACACCAAATGTAGCGACCCTGGGTCAGGAACGCTACGAGACGTAGATGGCTTATAGGGTGTTTATTCAGAGAACATAGAACAAGCTACTGTTGGCCGTAGCCTACGCCAAAACCCCCGCAAAACGCCGTGAAAACCTCCAAACCAGCTTCACGTCTGCTCCGGGTCATAGCTCTGCTCCGAACGAGTCGTAACACAACAACACACACACAACAACATCACTCGCTGTCCAATCACAGACACGCCTCACAGCTACCAGCTCGTGAGACGTTCACTTACATCCGGAACATAACATTTATAACATAACATTCCCTCAGTCCGTTACACTATAGTAAGACATATAAAAACAATATAAATATCATAATAAAACAGTTTTGTTGAAACCTGCTGCGTTGAAAATTGTGACTTTAATGTAAAAGCATAGAATAAAACAATGATTCAAACTACATGTTTTTGTAATCCTTTGGCATGTTGGTGATTCTTTCTGCCGGCACATGAACAAACAATGGTGCAGGTTGGCCACTAGGTGGCGGTGCGAGCTGACTGAGCGTTGGCCGCAGCGGAGTGTCTGCAGAGAACATATCGGTATAGCTGCTCTCCTAATAATCTCATTTGCTCCTCATGACAGCATCAACTGCATCATGTCTTTAAGGTGAGCTGTAATCATGCTTTCGATGTAGCATAGAGTACAAAGGAGGCACCGTAGAGATAAATTAAATTGCAGTAAAACTGAAATGCAAAATATATTATCACATCCTATAGAGGGATTATTTACTTCTCTACAATTACAGAATATAGTGAACATAAATCTATGACTCAGATGAATTCATGATATACAAATGCACATACAGTACAATAGCAATAACTCTTCAACACATACAGTCATGAACACACATATACAGTACATGGACGATGAAGATGAGGCCAATAACATACAGTTACATGTGTGTGGAGAACTCTTTCCACGTTCAATCAAAGCACTGTTGGGATTTTTGTTGGCAACAACTGATATGGCCACAATCTACATAGTTAAAATGGAGCTGGAAAATGTAAGAAGGAGGCTGGGGAAACAGGAAGTCATTTCTACATTTAGATGCACAGGATAATCTGTCTGGTTGCCGTATATTGGCCTGACCTGTCCATCTGATTGAGGAGACGTAAGCATACTCGCTCTCTCAAAATTGTAGAGCAACTGTAGAGCAGTAAATATTAACCCACAGTTCGGTCTACAAATGAGCAGAAAGGGAAAACTCAATGAATAGTTTAAAACAAATTCTGTCGACTACATTCTTCCATTAATGCATATAGCGATACAAAAACAAGTCCATTTAACAACAGGTTCAGTACTATTTTAATTATTTTTTAACGAAGGCTGGTTGCTGTGGAGCAGGGGAGGCCCCTGGTGGCCCCGTTGACATGGACAGAAAAAAAGACTGAATGTGAAGATGAAGTCATGTCTGAAACCTTCATCCCTGTGTGTTAAGTCTGTCTTTTTCATGAGATATTTAGTCACACTTGACCTTTAGTCTGCTGATGGATCCAGTCAGTGAACTTGACCAAATGTGTGTAGACACCGGGGCGGTCCTGCCTCGCACAGCCCTCCCCCCAGCTCACAATCCCCGCCAGGAACCACCGCCTGCCTCTCTCCAGGCACACCAACGGGCCTCCGGAGTCACCCTGAGGGAACAGAGGTCATTTCAGACGAATACACAGGAATGTAAAGAATAATACAAACATTAACAGAGCAGCTCAAGTGATTTCTTTGTCGTAAAAAAAATTAATCCAATATCAAAGAGGATGTGCGCTACCTGAGCATAACAGTATACTGCCACCAGCAGCTGGCTTCACTTTAACATTGTGTCGCTAACATGTTTGGTCTAACTTAGTACGAATACTAATGGTATCTTTAACGTCTATCTATATAGTGTGTTGAGCTGCTGCATAGCTGAGCACCTCCATGAATAGTGAGGGCAGCAGATGGAGAAATATGAATGTGTGTGTTTTCCTCTTTCAAAGACACACTGTTGTAGCTTAGAGAGCAATCCTGGTAAAAGTAGAAAATAAAACTGCAATTGAATCCAGTGAGGTAAGTAATTATCCCATAAAATGTATACTTGTGCGTAGGTGCACCAGCAGTGATGTACACACTCACCTGGCAGGCGTCCACCCCTCCTTGCAGGTTCCCAGCGCACAGCATCCTGGGAGTGACGGCCCCGTCATACAGTTTGTTACAAGTGTTCCTGTTGATGATTCTCACTGCGGCCTCTTGTAAGCGAGCGGACAGTTCACCTGTAATCAACAACCTCTTGTAGGAGTATGAACATCACCATGCTGTGTTGCTCGTCTATTTCTACCCCACGTTGCCTCGTTTCAAAACACCAACGAGAACAAAAAACATACTTTAAAAAATAACTAACTCTTACCGTCCTCCATGCGGACCCCCCAGCCTGTGACGTAGCAGCTGGTCCCTGTTGTGAAGCTGTGTGAGGGCGCGGGCACGCACACAGGCTGCACCAAGTCATTGAAGAAGACGGGAGCACTGAGCTCAAGAAGAGCGATGTCGTAGTCGGAGGTGAACTGGTCGTACTGCCGGTGGAGGAGGATCCGGCGAATCCGTCTGGTGGCTGCTCTGTTGTTCCCCCGAGTCATCACCCGCATCCCCATGTAGGCCCGCCATACACGTGCATCCGAGTACCTGCGGACGCAACATTCATGGGCACAGAGCACACGTAATATATGATTATTATAATGAGGCTTCCAGGCATCTTTCTTACTTAATTGCATCTGAGTCCTGGAAGCAGTGAGCTGCAGAGATGAGCCAGCGGTTGGCGACCAGCGTGGCTCCACAGACGTGTCCGTAACGATCCATCTGGAGGCTGACCTGCCACGGCCATGACCCCGCCCCTGCATCAGAGCCACCCACTATCTTAGTGCGCTTCCTGGGCCTGGTGCCACAGCCTGGGACACACAGGGAGACACAAGGAGGTAACAATGTATTCAGCTGAATCCTCTTTGGATATCTAGAGGACATTCGTTCAGTTTTCAGTCACAATTACAACTTACCGCAGCGCAGTTCATCAGAGCTGTCAAAGCAGTCTCTGACCCCGTCACACTCCGGGTTCACCTTACTTACACACTTTCTGTTGGCACATTTGTATGAGGATGTGGAGCAGCCTTTAAGGTCTAAGAATGCAAACAAACAGCACTTTGAATAGAAATAAAAGGTTACTTATAAATGCAACATATTGCAGTAAAATATAATTGATCGGCATGTTCCGTCTGACGTCATGAACACTCACACGCTCGGGTACAGTTGAGTTCATCGCTGCGGTCTTTGCAGTCGATGACACCGTTACACACTGACGACTTTGGCAAACAGACTTTGTTGGAACACATGCGGTGGCATTTACCTCCTGAAAACAACCACATAAGCTGGAATCCTCGAAACAAGAACCAGAACACGCACACACGTGTTACGACTCTGCTCACCACAGCCCCCCTCTTCACTGCTGTCTTCACAGGTGCTCTGGCTCACACACTGGCTGCTTTGAGGCTTACACTGGCCGTTCCCACACAGCACCTCACCTGGCCTGCAGGATGCTACATGTTTTTTACACATATGTGCAAACATGCACATAGAAACACACAGACACATACAAATCTGAGCGTAGCACAACAGACATGTGTTTCAGATTAAGTGCAAAAGAAAGCTACATGGATCGAGTGTACAGCCCTTTTGTTTCGACAAGAGTGTCTTCCGGCAAAAGACTTACAGCATTTAGCCTCGTCCCGTCCACCTGAGCAGTCTTTCACTCCATCACACACCTTCCTCAGAGGGATACAGCGTCCATCTCCACAGCGGAACTGCCGAGGACAGGCTGGGGATAGACAGGGAGGAAACCTGAATGCTCTCTCTGGAGTTAAAGTACTTTCTTTAGTGTAGATGTGGCTATGAGACCCTAAGTTCTTTAATGAATGACATGCTGGATATCGGTCTCTAGTACGCTGAACATTGCAGTAAGAGAGGCATCAGATTGGACTTACTGCCCTCTGGAGAGAAGGCGCGAAAGAGCAAGTAAAAGCCATTTTTGGTGAGAGATTCGTCCGAATGGAAGTGGAGGGAGAGAGGAGAGGAGTAGACTCGCTTTCTGCTGCTGTCTGACACTGGGTGACACAGTCTAGATGCAGAGGAGCACAAAAGTAAGTAACTTTACCTTTAAACTCGCACAAGCAGCAGCATAAAACAAAGTCTGTAAGAATTACGAGATTAAACACATTTACAGTGAGTCAAGTGAGTAATGTAAAAGCACGTTTTTATTCGAGGGATGCTGATGAAATGCAAACCCAATGTTGCAAATGGGCCCCACAGCTCAGGTGCACAACTCACTTGACCCCTCCGATGTTCAGCCAGTCTTTCTCACAATCATCTGATGACGAGGAATCCTGGATGTCCATCGTCACGATTGTCACAGAGATCAGGTATCCCGGCAACGGCGCCTGTAAGCAAAGGCAACTAAAGAAAGCATCCACGTGCTGGAATGTGGGCGGGTCAACTGTCTAAGGGATGATTCACTCCCTTACATTCCAACTTCTCTTTCTTATTCTACTGTTTCTAACATACACACACACACAGTCACAAGCAGGTATGTATTCACTCACCCGAAGTGTCCAGGTGCAGTCTATGTTAGGAGGGTAATAGGACGGGTAGTAGGGGGAGGAAATAGAGCCGTTCCAGGAGGAAATCGACCCTCCACAACCTGCAATGGGAGGGAAGTGAACAGAATACACCGAGGCAACGTTGCTCTACATATGCTAATAAGTGGAAATAAATAATTCCAGCACGAATATGAACATATCACACAAGATGTGTAGAACAGGTGAGAGCACGCAAACCTGCTTTTGGGATGGCTTGGAAGTAAGCTTTGAAGATTGCTCCATCTCTCTGTCTGCTGAAGGAGAAGGTGACCAGCATCACATTCCCAGAGGACGTCAGCTTCATGACGGGTGACGAACCCGAAATAGGCAGCCCACACCACCTGAGACAGGTAAATGCATCCAGGATATGTGTACGACATAGAAGTGAGATGTATTGCAAGAGATGAGATCATCACAGCGATAGAGTCGAGATGTCTTTACCGTGCGATTATCTTGTTCTGTAATGGAAGTAAAAAGTCGTAGGCCGAGAGCCTGTGGGCAGTGCAGCTTCCCGGCGTGGCACCATGCAGGGTGAGGATGATCAGTCGAACGACATGACCCGACGGCACGCGGAGACGCCACTGGTAGTACGGCTTCTTGGGACTCACGAGGCTCAGGGTGCGGTTGTTGCCATATTTGGCATAGAGGTCAAAGGACATCGCTAGACAGGAAGGGATTTATTATACACAGTCCAACAAATAATCATGACCTTGAAATCACCATTAATGGCAACCTTTAAAGTTGAGATCACACTTTTTCTTAAATTATTAACGGGTCATTAGAAACTTGACCTTAAGGTTTTGTGATATTGAGTCAAAGCCGTGCTCTTCTCACCTTGGAAGCCGAGCTGCCACTTCCCACTCTGGATGCTGTTCGGATTCTTACTCTTGTCAGATTTTACTTCAAAGTCGTCAGGGTCCAAACCTACATACACACACACAGCCAAAACACTCACATTCAGTACCACTCCAGAGCAATAAATACTCTTATAACATCTGAAATAATATTAAATATATAAGTTGGTTCGTTATTAATGTAGCATTTAGGGTTGGCCGTAAATAAGTAAAGGGTGTGTATATTCTAAAATGTCATGGTGTGTCAAGCATTTAGTTATTATATTATACTAATATGTGCATATTGCTGAGGCCAACCACCACGTGTGTGCATATGTTGGTGGTGAATGTGTCACACGGTGAGCGCCTCTACCCAGCAGGTGGAGCGTGTCGTCATCTTGCTCCATGTAATAGCGCTGCTCGTTGCGTGTGTCCCGCTGCAGCTTGTTGCTGCCAGGAAGCCTGCGCTGCAGTCTCTCCGGGCCGGACGTCTGGATCGCCACTGCAACGTCGTCCGGGGCGGAGAATTTACTCCAGTAGAAGACATTGAGCCCTTGTGCTCCTTCACTGTGACACAAAGGGTGTACGATGTATTGCAGCCGAGTGTGTCGTTGTCGTGCATGGGCCTTTTATGTGTGAAGTGTGATTTCATCAGTAGACTTTTTGTGAGTGCATCAAACCTGAAGGCAGTAATTCCTGAGCGCAGGTAGTAAGAGCTCCACTCCGAGGACTCGTAGAGTTCTGAGAACTGTTTTAAAAAAAGACAGAAAGACAAAAAAGCATGGTTGACCACACACATAGGTGCGACATCAGTGAGGTCACTTTTCACTTGTAACACATGAACCCACCCGAGTTTAACAAAAGCATTGTTTGTGTGTGTGTGTGTGTGTATGTGTATGTGTGTGTATCAACCTCTGCTTGTGTGTATGTTGACTGTGAGCAGTACAGAGCTCCATTGTGTCTCTACCTGCCGGCCGTGTCGAGTTAGGACCCTCGGAGGTATGGGCTCTTGGCCTTGAGTTCACCCGTTCTTTAATGAACAGATGGCTGTACAGATACTATGACCACTTAGCAGGCCTGATAACTCACCCTCGCAGCTGACTAAAGGAGCATTACACTCTGGCAGTGTAGAGTTTGAGAGATTTAAACCCATCAATTTTCCATTTCTCCAGTGCTCAGCAAGAATGTTCAGCGGTGCATCCGATGACCTTTTACTCCAAAATCCCAAATTCCCCCTCTCATATCTCTGTCATCCCACCCTGCCCTACTGCCCTGTCTCTCCCTATCAACCCCAGCGTCAAACTGAGGTTCACCTCCTCTCTGTAGTGTTCGGCACACAGAGTGGCTGATTGTGTGAAAGCTACACAGACAATGTTTTTATTGAAGGCCTGCTCTTCCTCTCACTCTTGCTGCCCGGGTCTAGCTGGACTCACAAATGCCAGGCTTGTCCTCAGCCCTGAAAGGGCCCTGTCCCTCGGGGTCTCGGGAACTTGCACACACACAGGGCCCAGCTCTTGTTTCAGCTTTACATTTAACACCACCAGAGAGAGACAGAGAGAGGAACACAGGGGAGAAAAGTGGTGTGCAGAAGAAGAAAAACGAGAGAGAGAAAGAGTGAAGGTCAAAGCCGAATAAAGAGAAAGGAAACGAATAAGAATGCAGAGGCATTATTGGGAAGTAGAATAAGGGCAGCGGTGTTTTGAAAGTGGCACATTAAAGACACTAGCACAACATATCAACGTAAGAACAGCAAGATCAGCGCGGGAAGGTCAAGAAGCACTCTTGTGTCATTCAGAGGCAGTGACAGACAAGTCCATCGTCCCACTTACATATTGGTTCAAAGCCTGAGCCTGCAGGCGGAACTGAGGGGAGGTGGAGTCAGTCAACTCTGAGGAGAAGCTCATGTTTGGGAACTCCACACTGCTGCCGAGGAAGAACACTGAGGAGGGCGGAGCTGGAGAGATTTGAGACAGGTGCACTTGTGTTACTGTAAGTCCAAATTAACACATTCTAAAAGACAGGAGAAAAGCAGGTCTGTACTCACATGTTAAGAAGTGGAGCGTCAGTGCAATGGCAGCAGCGAAAGGAAAGAAAGGCAGGACACCTAACATCCATCTCCTCCAGGAGCCGCAGACTGGAGCTCGCCCCCCCTCCAGCTTCTGCTCTGCCTGGTCTTCAGGTTCCGTGAGGGGGCCCAGTGACTGGCCGGGCTCCTTCAGCTCCCCCTCTCCCTTCCAGAGACAAGGGCATGACTCAAATATCATACCAGCTTTTAATATCTGTGCTCAAGTTGCTTCTAATTGTTTGCATTGTACTCCCAAGTGGACCGCAATGAAGAGAATGCAGCTTATCTGCCAAAACCAATGAGACATTGATTTAACGGCTGAGCAGCCACTGATTCAGTGAGAGTAACGGTGAGCATCTCGGAGCTGAAAGGATCTCCTAAAACATTTAAGGAGCTGGCAGGATTCCCCGGGGGAGCAGACAAAGCGTGGCTGGACCAGTCTGCTTTCCCACGGCCTGCCTCTGCCATGTCAGCAGTCAATCAAGTGGCTGACCCTGATGTGGGCATACATGACGACGACGCCCACATACCAGATTTTGCAATTAAGATGAGCCATAACTGACTGAGTGTGATGGGTTCTGGTTATTGTGCATCATTCTGCGAGTGGAAGACGATGTAAAAGCTCACCAAAGTTAAACAGACTATTTTCTGACTATATACAGTATATATATATAGACTCAAAGAGAAAGCAAAGTCACGTTTGACACACTCATCCTTTACGCGCAATTAAAAGAGCACTCTGTGGGTGCCTCACCTGTGCAGCGGAGCAGCCTGGTAGTCCATGCCCGGAGACGCAGTACACTTCACAAGTTTTTCTTTTGGGGAGAGTCCTCATAGCACTGTCCCGTTTAGCTCCGGAGAGGCGATATGCAACAATACCTCAGGCATAGAAATGATGGAGAGAGAGAGAGGAAACCCCCACTGTCGCTTCCTTTGAGAAAAAAAGCAGAAATCCGACCTGAGTGGCTCGGATGCGGCGGGTATTCACCACCTCCCGTTTACCTGATGGTGTCACACGGAGTCCCAGAATGCAGAGCGGGGGACAATAGGAGCACTATGAAAAGGCTAAAGCCTACAATCCGCACAACCATCTGTGCGACAGATTTGTGGGCAAACTTCCTCGCTGTGCGTGAGTTGGGCTACGGGGCACAAAGAGGTGCTTGAGGGAAACGTGTGTGAAGTAGAACCACAGAGCTCGGCTGCTGCGTCCCTGGATGCTCCATGAGGGCAAACATCATGATAACCTGCAATGAAAACGTTTGGCACCAAACGTGATGAGTGTGAGGGAGCAACAGGACATTACATGGGGTTATAGTCCAAGACTTGGAGGGAGGAATGCAACTAAGATACTTCATTAGAATTAAAATATATCAAGGCGCTTCTCGTTTGCTTTGTTGGGGGGTGTCTACCTGAGTAACACATGAATAACACATACAAGGAAAACATTGCTCTTGAATAAATACCCAGTACACTGATGATGCTTTTATTATGTTGTGTGAGCGACAGAATAATGAAACATCTGCTGGCACTGGATGAATAAGAGCCTCGCTGTCGTGTCAGCTGATATGGCTGTAGATCCAGGAGGTGAACTTGTTGACCCTGGTGTAGACCCCCGGCAGGTTTGGTCTGCCACAGCCGGCCCCCCAGCTGACGATGCCAATCAGGAACCAACGACCCCCGCCCGGTCCCTGACAGGACAGAGGACCTCCGGAATCGCCCTGAGAAACAAAAAGTGCAGTTGATGCAGAAAGAACATTTAAAAAGTAAACACCAACTTTTAAAGCTTCACATCCACTCATATAAATGCAGGTGATTATGGGTGATTCAGTCAGATGTGAGCTCACCCTGCAGGCGTCCCGCTCTCCAGAAGGGACCCCGGCACACAGCATGCGTGATGACACAGGTCCGTAGCTCTTCTTGCAGTCAGTCTGGCTCAGTAAGGACACCTCTGCTTTCTGCAGCAATGAGGGAAGCACTTTGTCTGCAGGGGGAGCAAGATGGACATAGATCATGCAAACGACAGATGTGAATATTTACATATCTGCGAGGCTTTAAGCTGACATGAACAGTAGCTCATGAAGAGTGCAGGAATTGATGAAGATGCTCACTTCCCAAACGGAAGAGAGCATCCTGTTTGTAACGGTACGTTTCTATTACTTATGTGATGCTTAGAGTACACTGCATAAACTAGCCCTGTCAGACAAACCCTCAAAAGGACTTCATGGCTATATCAAAGTATAAAAGTCACTGAGCTCGATCCAAGGTGTTGCTCACCCTTCTCAGAGCGGTATCCCCACCCGGTGACAATGCAGCGATGGCTGCCAGTGACAGTGTGGGAGGAGGGTGGCAGGCACACGGGCTGGACCAGCGGGCTGAGGGAGGGAGGCCAGGGCTTCTTCAGCTGCAGCAGGGCGATGTCGTAGTCGAACGTGTACGAGTTATAATACTCGTGCACCACGATCCGCTGGATCTCCGCCACGTGTTTGGCACTGCCCTGTGTCAGCATGCCGAGGTGGGCGCTCCAGTAACGTGGGTCAGACAGCCTGGTGGAGTCAGAGGTCAAGGGTCACCGGCGGAGGCAGACATTTTGTAGATCAGACTGAACAACTTGAAATAAGATGAGTCATCAGTAAGTGATGGGTTTGTTCATAAATTCAATACTACGAGCTAGATGCCTTCTACTTGATATTGTGATGATTGGCAGATGAACCAATAATATGTCATGATATCATAAAATGTTGTAAATTCGTTGAAACACTGTAAGACTATTAATATAATAAAACACTAGGTACAGATATCATCATCTGTTAATTTTATTTTAAAGTTTAATAATATGTTTACCAAATAGAGTGATCATATGACCATAACAGGGGTGAGTGTGACTGACCTTTCCTTGCGGAAGCAGTGTGCTGCTGAGATGAGCCAATCAGAGGAGAGGACAGAAGCGCCACAGTATAGGTTACCAGAGAAATGGAGGCTGACCTGCCACGGCCACTCCCCCTCCACAGAGTCATCTCCACCTACAATACGCTCTTGTCCTGTAGATGAAACGACCTTCTTCACAGAGGAGGGCCGACCACAGGCTGAGGAGCACAGAGATGAACTCTGTTGTTGAACTGGTTACATTATTCTGGACTTTGTTTTTTATTGTAGAGGAGAACAGAACATATGACATATGGACATGTGCAGTATATTACATATGCCCAAAAGAAAGACACGCATTGTGATTATGTGCAGTTTATAGGTATATTAGGAATATACCTGCAAAGTGTTAACTGCTGCCGCCTTATTAAAAAAATAGAGCTTTGATGTGTGTGTGTCTGTGTGTGTGTCTGTCTGTGTGTGTATCTGTGTGTGTGTGTGTGTGTGTGTGTGCATGTACAGTATTATCAGTGAGTGATGAAAGACAAGCCGGTTCCCATCACCTTAAGACCCCTTCATGATGAAATAACAGCGAACAGAGAGAGTCATTACTGCTGCAGGTCAGCAGGTTTGGTGCACGCTGCCCAGTGGATTATAAAATAATGACAACATGCTCATGCAGCCACGTGAAGGATCTGGCAGAGAACCGGCCATGCAGCAGTATAATCACTATAGTGTGCTTCATTATGAGCCAACAACTGAGTTGGGACATGTTGGGACAGTTGGGCCAAATGTGCGTGATCCTGGCTTAGTTAATAAATTATTGAACTGGTGGGAGAAAAACTACTTTAAGAAATGTTCTTGACAGACTAGAATTATGATATTAAGATAAACAATTATGATGATACAAAGGTGGAGGAAACAAAATTTCAACAAAATCATACTTCTAAAATTCAACATTTATTTGTTTCGAACTGGATGTTAAAATGTTCAGTTGTGGAGGGCAGAGCCGGAGTTATTCAAAAGGTAAAATGGAAAGGTAATCTTTTAGAGTGCTGATAAAGCGGTTTTGCATTATACCAAGGTGCCAGATTTATTACTAGAAAAAAAGGGTGGATAAGAAAATTGTTTTTTAAAAGTCTGTGGAGATATTATTGATTTTCTTTTCGCTGCCACTTCAAAATGTGCACATGCAGCAGGTAATCTCACCACAATCAGCCTCATCGCTGTGGTCCTCACAGTCAAGAACACCATCACACTTTGCATTTTTCTTCAGGATGCAGGGGCCACTGTTGCATTGATATCTGATTGCAGAGCACGTTGTTTCTGACAAAAGCAGAGAACATATTGCAAATGTTACTGGTTAAAGGGCAAAAGGGGAGATGAATGAACCGTAAAGATCCATACCCTGAGTGCAGTTGATCTCATCTATTCCATTGGTGCAGTCCATCTCTCCATTGCATACAAACAGAGGATGCAGAGGGCTGTTGCCACCGCAGTTCTTTGTTGGCCTCGCTGTGAAGATATGCAACGTGTGTCCAATGCGTGACTGATTCCCAATATAATCAAAAGACAGTGTAATGTGTTACCAGTACTTCACAGTGTCATCACCAGTACTGTGTAACGTATAAAGACAACTCACAGCAGAAGACCTCGTCACTCTCATCCTGGCAGTCGTCCAGGCCGTCACAGCGTCGGCTCTTTTCCACACACAGTCCTGTGGAGCACAGGAAGTGGCTCTCCGGACAGGCTGGTGGGGACAGAGACAAATTAGATGCATTAATAAAAGTGGCTTTTGCTGCTTTATTTCTACTCTCGTGACTAAAAGACACCACAAAACACTACGATGTTCATGTGGAAACTATGTGAATGACACAAAGTCTACATTGACACAAGTGAACCTACTTAAATGCTTTCATGTTCTCTCAAACAAGATGTTGTCATACCAAGTTTCAACATGTCCAGACAATGTTTTTATGTCTATTTGTCCAATGATTTCTCTCTGTAAAGTAGATTGAACTATTTAAAATCCACAGACAAAGACATTACCTCACTTCCACACTGAAGTAGGATGAAACACATTTCCGACAGTGTATCCCGCCTGTTGTAATGAGTCATCAGTGCTTACGCTGGCTAATATTGTAGCTGCTGTAAGACGCCTGAAAAGGCTGAGCAGAGTTACGCGAGCTGCAGCGAAACTCCATGTCTGGGCTGTGGTCAGCGATCCGGAACACCGTGTGGTGTCCCACGTAGCTGCCACAGAAACTGTTGAGGGAAAGCAACCACCAGCAAACCATCACAGGGTGTTGTCATGGGATGAATGATAGTTCAATTCAATATAAAAAATAATTTAACGGGCTAATTGATATATCATCACACACTGTCTAAGCTTGTGTTTGTAAAAATGGACACATATGAGCTACATGTGTATTGAATACAGTTTTAAACCCACGCCCACATACATGATTTCATTGACCTTCCACCAGCCGTGTTCACAGCCCTTCATTTCCTTAGGTTTCAACACGTAATTCTGAAACTGCAGAGCAACTCCTAAAGCACGGTTAGGGGTCTGGAAGAAAAATACAGAGCACACAATCAATAAAAGCTATTTGAAGCCACCAGTAAAGACAAACTCAGCCACTGTTTTACAAATCGTGTGTGTGCGTGTGTGTGTGTGTGTGTGTTCTACCTCAAACTTCCAGGTGCAGAAGCACTGCGGGGGCAGAAGGCTGGGGTGGAAGGGGCTGTAGATTTGACCGGTGATGTCGGGCTCCAACTGGGTCTCAATCTGAGAATTACATGCTGAGAGAACCAGAGAAACACTCAAGGATTATACTTTCTCTCCCAGTCAGGACTGATGCCTCGCAAAGTGGTTTCTCGATACATCTTAGGGGTTTGAAGATGAACAATGACACAGGGGAGAATCAAAAATATCTCTCTTATCCCCTCGGAAACCAAAGTCTAATCCCCTTGGGCATTAAAAAGACTGTTCATGGCTCATCATCATGTGTAAAGTCCTCTGAGGCTATTCGTAATTTGTGATTCTGGGCTGTACAAAATAAAGTGAATTGAATTGTATAGGGGTGACACATAAGCAAATAAGGCTGTGAACCACTGGCAGATAAAGTAACAAGGTAAATGTGTTAAACCTTCTTCAGCAATGGCCTCAAAGTGTCCTCTGAAGCTCTTGTTGCCATTGGTCATTCTGAAGGACAGCAGCATGACATTGGAGGTAGACACGAGGGAGAACGAGCTGGACACCGGCTCACACATCCTGCAGCACAGACACAGCCTTTACTTTACGCAAGGTTTATGTTTTAGAGAAAATACAGCGACGTATTGGAATAAAATCCCTTAGAATTGCTAATATGTGGGAAAAAACAGACCTGTGCAGAATGCGCCCTCTCATGGGCAGCAGGGCGTCGTACACCGTCAAAGCATCGCTCACACAGTCGCTGGGCTCAATGAGGAAGGAGGTGACGGTCAGACGGATCATGGAGCCGGGCACAGCGGTGAGTTTTACATGGCAGTTGACACCACCCCATGACGAGAAGACGTTTAAAGGGACGCTCGGCCCGGGAAGGTTGGCATGCAGCTTCTCTACACACTGGGAGCCTGGGAGGAGAAACACCTTCATGGACACACATGATGACAAGCAGTGTGACTTTGATTGCACTGAAGTATCATCTCCTACCTGCTCCATTTGATGAATAGTCTGATCGCTGAACAGCTGGAGGAAGACACAATAATCAATCTCTGCATCGACGCACGCTTTTAGGACGCACACGTGAACACACTGACGCACCGTTGATGAGGATGGAGTCGATATCCACGGGGAGTCCCAGCAGGTTGCCAACGGAGGACCTGTTCATCAGGCTGGTGTGGACTGAGTCTCTGAAAATGGCTTCCACACACTCTTCACACACAGCCGGGCTCTTTAATCGAGGGACCACAAACACCATCCAGAAATGAACCAGCAGACCGCCCTTGTTGTTGTTACTGTGTGAGGAAAACAGAGTTTACAATAATACTATAAAAACAGGGTGTGTTGCTCAGCCGTAAATAAGTGTTTTGACGCTTGTTACTGGAATCAAAAGCACAAAGTGAATTAGAAATATCAGCTGGACCTCTTATTGCTTCATGATGATGAGTAACAGGCCCACTGTACCTGAGGTCTGAAATGACAGCCTGCTTGTAGAGCTGGGCCACCGAGGACACCTTGTACACATTGCTCACCTGCGAGACACCAGCAATTAACCGTAAGACTCTCTCAAATCCTGGTTTACCACTAAGCATCGTGTAAATAACAGGGTTCCATCACTACATACCACGTGTTGTATTTTGTTTGCCATGGATACAAACTCATGGGAATCGTCCTGGCGGTACTCTGGGATAAACTCCACGTTGGCAACGCGAAACATACCCGCGAAATACGCCCCGCTGTTGCTTTCTCTGCGGACTAAGTAAATCAAGTCGAAACCTGCGTTATATGGTGCGGCTCCACTTTGATACAGTCTTGTAATCATACGGTATGAATACATTAATATGGGACTTAAGTATACGAATCCTCTCACTTACATATGAAGACCCACAGCAGTGACCACATGATAGTCATCACCACAAACAGCACCGCTGCGATGATGACAGCCAGGTGAGGGATGCTCAACAGACGGGCCTGCAGCCTCTCGAGTCCCCTGGGCTTCCGTCTAGTCTTCCTGAACTTCCTGTAGATCTTCTGCAGAGTGTGGTCAACCGTGGCTACCTCCACAGATACATCTGCAATCTACAGCCAGGGAGGGAGGACACATTCACACTCTAACGTGCACATTTGACTTGCCCTTCCGAGGTGTCATTTCCATTTTAATAGGGATGCGGCTCATGATGCTGAAGAGATATGTAAAGCACAAGCTCTGTTGCTGCTGTAGATCGGCCACCAGGTGCATTAGAACTTCTAGGATTCAGTGTTGGGGCAAAAGGGCACAAGAGGTTAACTTACTGGAAAAAGATTAAGAACACGTAACCTCGCTTCTACCATTCGTCTCTTATCGCGGTACCTTATCCAGGTCAGCTAGTTTAGATTACAATATGCTGATCAATATGCTAATCAATTCAGGGTGCACAGAGACATACATGGGTGAGCAAGGGTTCAAATAACACAAGGTCACAGCATGTATTAAGAATATCAAAGTTCATTAAGGTAAACAAAGCCATGGCATTTAGCCTGCAGACAGTGAAGTAAGCTTGTGTCTACTGTTAATGACGCTCCATTACTGGTCACTTTGGCTTGAGAAGAAAGCCGGACGGCAACAGTGACTCCATCAGATGCAGCACTCGGCTCTCATTGAGTTACCCAATGCACATATATTATTCATTCACTGTCATCCCATACTGTGCAAGCAGCACTTAATCCATCACGTTAGTGGGCTATAGATTCCCACGGGGAGAAAAACGTTAAATCTATATAATGCATTTAATAAAGCTTTAATAAAGGTTTTGATGTTATGTCCACTCAGAGCTCCAGGTTTTAATCTGGAGAAATGGCTATGTTCCACATTAAAATGTGACAGATCAATTTAAATTAATTAAAATGTAGATTTTAAATGTTGTAGTTTAAGTCAGTTACTTCGAGAATAATACACCCCGCATTTAGATACAGTGTACTTACACTGGCAGCATCCGGTTGAGATGCATCTTCATCATCTCCGCTCGTCTTCTCGTTGGCCTCGCGCTCTGTGCCCATGACACAGGCATCCCTTCAAGCCTCTATCATCTTATCTCCGATTTCCGTGTTTTAAGATCCATTCCTTTATCCTTCAGTAAAAAAACGCCTTCTAATAACAGCAACAAACCGCGTGAGGCCACACAGCACAAGCGTTTGGATGCACAGTCGACGGGCGTGTGAAACCAGATCCTGGCATTGGGGGAACAGGGCGCTCGCTGATGGCAACGTTCCTCCTCTAGTCCTATGGCTAATGTTTCATTCATTAAGTGCTATCGGTGCCTTCCATCTCATTCATTGGAACTCATATTCAACAGGCACAAATAAAGTCTACTGCATTTGCTCTTCAATAAAGAGAAGCAAACATTTGGATAGGAAAACTAAATTGTCTTAAAATGACAACATTCTCGCAAGGTTTGTTTGTACAAGAGTTTTATTTACAGTGTTAACAAAGCAGGTGCCAGTTCATCTATTCTCTGGCTGTTGTGCTCAGAGTTGACAGACTCGCGGCAAAAAAAAGGGTCCAGCCTCTGAAAAAAAGTAAAACCATGTTTGTTGGCGTAAAAGCAGAATATACATTGTCATAATTAACATTTTTTTTTTAAATCTTTCAGTTGGGGTTTAAAAGGGGTGGGAGTCTCTCGAGTGAGCAGCATCTTTAAGGCAACACAATGGGCCGCGTCAGTATTTTAACACTTTAGTCAAGCCCCTTCATAGGCACTTTACTTCATGATGCAACAAAATAAAACAGAAACAAAAAACTGAACACAACTTGACATTCACAGGCAGACCAAAAGAAAAACAAATAGCCAAGTGTTCTTGGAGTCTTCAGGACGGTTTGGGCGTGCTCTGAACATGCACGGGAGGAAGAAGAAAAAAAAGAAAAGATGAGGGAGCAAAGCCTCATTTCCTGAAAAAGGCTTTGCTGGTGATGTTGTACAACATGTGATACGGCTTTCGTTTCGGGGGCTCGGCCAGGGAAAACACCTGCTGCTGAGGCACGCTGGTTGGGATGGTGATGTGACGCTGGTGAAGTGGGTGAAGGTTTTGGTGGTGTGGTGGCACAGAACCAGAGTAACCGATGTCTAAAAGGGGAACGGGCAAAACAAAAACAAAAAGTCATAAATAGAAATAAAAAGTAAGACACAACTAATTCGATCAAATGTAAATGAAGAGCGGCATAAGTAAACTATTTCCTTACTTTTGCTCTTCTTCTGTTTGGCCCTTCTGGCATTAACAATGGCCTGTTTTCTTTGCTCTTCACTGATTTCCATTCCTGCCAACACACACACACACAAATTCAAAATCACGTCCAAATATTTCCATCCACTCCCTTCTTCCAACAGTCGTTCCCCTTTTATTTGACATCCACCCACAGGAGCAGTGTTGCGTCACGAATGAAAGGATCCTCTCAACTCACCCATCTCTTGGTCTTCTTTGACTCGGTACCGCTCCTTGGCGAAGGCCTGTAACCACCTCTGCTTGTCCTGGGCCTTCCTGCAGCAGAGCACACACACAAATTCCAGAGTGGAGGCGTGGCGCAGGCGCACAGCATTCCTCAGGGTCAGGCCCAGGTCTTGGTCCCGCCCATCGGCCACGTCCAGAACCTCGGTCTGGTCCATATCCAGCCGTCCACGGTAGTGGAGCAGGTCTCGGCGCAGGACGTCTTTTTTACAGAAGACCAACTGGTGGTCGAACAGGAAGAAGCTGCGCTGTTGCATTTTGCCCTGTCGGACGACTCGAGTCAGCTCGCCAGAGTGGATCAGCTCCGAGCTGCGCTCCAGGACATCCGGCCCCTGCAGCGACACGTTGACGAAAGATACAAGTAGAGTCAAAACATTTATACAATTTATTTAATACTCTTTGCAGAAGGGTGGTAAAACATATCCGGGAAATCTCATTAACAACCAGAGTACAAACTGGAGGAATATCGATTAGTTTTCATCACCTCCCAGTGAAGAATGGCCACCTGCCAGTGAGCGATGGTGTCAAAGCTCTCCAGCCGCCTCTTGCTCTCATTTATCAAACTGGCCACATTCTTCATGGCCTCATAGGCTTTGCTCACCCCGCTGTGGTCACTGCGATGAGTCAGCAAAGAAACAATGAGCATAGGGTCCACGTTACACATTCAATTAATAGAAAGAACATTTCCAGTGACACTGGCACATTGCTTCAATCACAATCATGGACAGAGTAAGTTATCAAACAATCCATTATTTATTTAGGGTGAATGAATGAACACTTATTGTATTCGTGAGCTACAAATACTGTACATATCATTGCAGCTATTCATTGCACAGCCAAGGCAACGTAATGCTTCACAGACAGCAGCTTCACTGATTACAGGTATAAGATGGCATAAGATGGGCTTAATGTAGAATTATATTTCTCCGTAGCAGCATCATCGGCATTGCATCCTAAAATTGTGTAAATAAAAAAATAAATCTTACAAAACTGTACAATAAGCTTGAGTTGTAAAAGAGTAGAATACATAGTTTTCAGTTTAGTTTTATTTGTATAGCCCAATTTCACAAATTTGTCTCGGAGTAGTGACGTAGTGAACATCCAGTACCTGTGGTCTTTGGGGGTGTACTTAAGCAGTTCTCCTAGCTGCAGGGGGTATTTGCAGATCTTCTGGACGGGCGTGAGCAAGAACCCGGCAATGGAAATGTTGATCATCTGCTGAAGTAGCCGGCAGGCCTCAAAGAAATGCTTATATTTTCCAGATTTCATGAGGCGCTGCAGCTCAGCGCAGGCTGCTGGATGAGTGTTACAGTAGTTGGAGTAGATAGCGAAGCCCTCTCCCTGTGGACACAAAAGAAACGTTCAATACAAATGTGGAACCACTGAATCAGATAAATAAATGAGTTACACAGTGAGTACGTGAATTGGGAAAGGTTTTGTGTGAGGTCGCCTACCTGCAAGAGAAAACAAGAGCCAATTTCACTGAGATGTGGTTGGTCTTTGTTGTACTTCTTCTCCAGGTCTTTGAGAAACTGCCTCTGGAACCTGTAGATGTCCTCTATGTTGCTGAAGATGGTCTTCAACTGCAGCTCAGTGAACATGTCCGGGTGTTTACGGCACTGGCGGATGTAACCCTGCAAGTTGCACAAAACCAGCATGCTGAATGCACAGGAGTTATGGAAACAGCTCAAACACTGGCCAACAGGAGGTGCTCAAGAGGAAAGTCATTTCTGAAATACAAATGTTGCTTATGCTAAATATTCTAGAACAAAAAGTGTAAATGTATGAGAATGTAAGACAGCGTAAGAGCAGTGTGTGAATCATTTAAAGATTAAATGAAGCAGCAGCACATTGCAGCCCATACCTCACAGATGTCCTTCAGGTGCTTGATGTAGATGCGTTCAGTGTTCATGATTTCCTGAACCACATTGGTTCTCATCTGTTCCTTGTGCTCAACGCTGTGCGTGTCCCTGGGAGCTGGATCCTCCTGGTCCGCGACACTCTCCACACTTTCTGCACTCGAGTCCTCCTGGTTCACTCGCACCTGAAACACATCCACCACACACACACAGAGGGATCTCCTGAGCAGCATTCAAATCACAAATAAATCTGTTTAAGTCAGGCTTAGTTTTCCCAAACATCTTCTTTCCAGTCCCCACACATGATTAAACCAACATGGATCTTGACATATTTTTTGTGTTTCATGAAAGATAAAAAAATATTACAAACCAATAAGCTCCACATCACTATGGTAACAACATGTGCAGGTTTAACCAGCTCTTGTTCGGCAACATTGATTCAGCTCCAAGCAATTACACAGCAGACAGCCATCTGCCAATCAAATAACCTCAGCCTGGTTAACACAGCCCTCCTAATTAAGAATTAACACCCAATCAGCTCTGGTCACCACAGAAACCAGCTGAACCTGTGAGGTTTGAACTCGTCCACACACACTGTGAACAGGGCTGGTGAGGGTTGTTGGCACGGAGCCAGTTTGCAGGTCTTTTCTGTGCTGCTGGCAAGCAAACATGTGTTGGACACGTAGGTCAGGAAGTCCACTTACCCTCACAAAGCTGGAGGGGAACCAGGCCTCCTTGTCGGCCCCCCTGCCCCACCACCAGTCATTATGCGAGGCATCCAAGACACGGATAACATCTCCAGCCTTGAAGGCTAGCTCCTGCTCCTCCATGGTCACATGGTCCCAGAGAGCCTCAGCATACACCTTGTGGCCGGAGCTTATCCACTGAGAGGAACACACACAGATAAGATAAAAATACAATTACATGCAGGCTGAGCCCACGTCTAACATGTCCGCTTATGTCTCGACTTGTGGGAACTGCAGTGGTTGTCCGTTCTGTCAAACAGCTCGAGGACATTTTCACATGGCTGTCCACGAGGCACGCGTACAACCAGATTAAAGAATCCATCAATAATTCAATACACATCTTGGGAGAAGAGTGTTTCCCTCCTCAGCCGTACCTCGTTGAGCACAGAGAGCTCCACCCCTGGCTGGAGGTAGGGCGGGGCATCAAAGCTGCCCTCCTCCTCTTCACTCACGCTGTCATCAAGTGTCGCCGAGCACTCAGACACACCGACTGCAACACATGCACAGGGGTTAAAAAAATAAAATAACGTATGGAGCAGATCACATTCTGACAAGATCTAAATCATTCGGAAAACAAGGCACAGATGCGGTCACACCCACATCTGGCCCCACAGCAACATTTTCCTCCAACACACTTATTGACATTCTCAGACTCTGCTTTCCCACGGATGAACATTTGTGATCAACAACAACCCCAGTAGTTCTCACCGCTGAGGACTCTGTGCAGCTGACGCCGTCCAACGCCGTCCAGTCCGATGGGAGTGCTTTGGGAGAGGGCGGAGGGCCGAAACCTGGCAGACACGGCTCTGTAGGGGGGAACCTGGTGGGAGGGGATGGGCGGCCGCGACAAAAGCTGCTGAGAAGAGACAAGAAAAAACATCCTGGGCTTTAGGAAGAGCTCATTTTCTCAAGCTTTCACCCTCTTCCTGGTCACTCAACAGAGCTTGTGACTTTTTGAAGGATAATATTCATAACCAAGACCATGATTAAATATAGTCAACTTTTTCTTTTTTTTGGTATTTTATGCCTTCACTACAGGCCGTAGAAAGAGAGAACACAACAAAAAGGTACAGAGCTAAGGGAATGGTTCCGGGTCCTTATCGTGTTGTACTGTTTAAATAATGCTCAATCTTTTCCTTAAAATACCAATTTAGAAATAATATGTTTAATCTGATCTGCACCCTTTAAAATATCTACGTATTTTTCAGAGAAGATCTGTAAAACAAAGGAAATTAACTTAATGCATAAACCGCAACTTGCAAAAGTATGTTTTTCTGACTCAACCAAGTGGAGGATGGGCAGTATGTTGAACACACTGGAAACAACAACTTGGAGTTGAGTTTCAACATGCTTCTAAACTTCAATTTCATTATTTAAATCCCTCATTGGCAACTAGATCAGCCTAAAGACAACCTTGATTCAACACCTGAGTCACTGGAACAAAGTATCCAACCACATCTCCACAGTAAATAGAAATTCAACTCAGCATTGTCATTGTTTTTGTGCTTCTCGTAGGTTCAGACCAGAACTTGAAAGGCTTACAGAAGGAAGGCGGCCGTCTTTCTCCTCAGTATCAGAAGAGAACAGATCAGCAACTCCTATCATGGAGCTCGGACGCTGCCTCGCGCCTTGAACGTCTCCGTTGACGCTGCCGCTCTCAGGGCTCTCTCCATTCCCGCATGCCTCACCCCCACTGCCGTCTTGATGCGATGCTGTATGAGCTGTCCTTTCTTCGGCACGCAGTTCGGCCACTTCCTCTGGAATAGAGTGCTTCCTGGAGTTGAGCTGCCCGTAGTCAGAGATGGGACGAGGTCTGGAGCGTCCACTCCTTCGCCTGGGCTTGACGACGAATGTTTCCGTGGATGCATCTGTGGGAGATGTGGACGCCGCCGAGAGGCATGGAGGAGGAACAGGAGGGGTGCTGCTGGTTGTTGGAGGGACGTCCTCTGTTTGGAGAAGTGCTTCTGGCTCTTGTTGATCCGATGTTTCCTAGGGAGCAAAGACAATCATTCAAAACTCAAAAAGGACAATGGTATTGATTTCCCCCTGATCAATGATCTGCAATGCACACAGATGCAGGACATAACGTTTGTTCATCAGAAACAGAGCAGAATGGTGCTGAGTGCAGGTCATAAAAGTTCCAACGGGACGCTATTGTGTTGGTTGGATCTCAAGGCAGAAAGCACGTTAATCAGTGTGAAACTCAGGACTCTCCCCAGGAACTTTATTCTCACGTGAACGTATTCCAGTTCCCACAGTGATTGACTCCACATGTTCAACACAATAAACCCCTCAGCTTATCAAGTTCAAATAAAAACCGCAAGAACAATTCCACAATAAAATGTTATCATTCTATATGTATGTACGCATGTTGTGTTTACTCAACGCTCAAATATTGGCTGATCGTTACTCATTTGGAAACCGCAGTTCTAAGTCTGTCAACCAGCGATATCAAACCTCACCTCTTGGTTTTCTGGATCTGAGTCCGCTCCCCGACATACACACTGGAAAGGCACACAGTGGGCGAGCACCATTGTGCAGACACACAAACACCGACTGACCTGTGTCTTTAATTGTTTTGAGGCCAGTGAAAGCCGCTCGATTTCCAAGGTAAATAAATCGGATTCTTCCGGTTCATCTTCAAAGGACAAATTCTACTCTCAGACCAACGCACGTTTCACTAGAGCGGCGTGTCCGTGGATCCGGTCTACCTGGTGGTTCTGCTAGCCGTCCAAGGCCCAGTGTCCATGGTGCTGCACTTTGATCCACTTGGCTTCAGCTAGAGGAAAGGGAGGGGGGGAGGGGGGAGTGAGGCGGGGGCTGGACTCACTGCTCGCTGCCTCCCCTCCCACAGTAACGAGGCTATGGAGCAGTTTTGCGCAAGGGCCACTAATCATAAACAAAGCCTAATCATTAACTCGGCTCCTTCAGGGTGCCCGGTAGCTCAGACCAGCTGGCCTGAGCATGTGACCCGTCTGCAGCAGAAGTCAGGATATCACACACAGCTGACAGGGAAAAGGACAGTGAAGAACGATTCATGCCTGCGTCATTATGTATTTGACACAAAGGGGACTTTGGACACACAGCTCTTTTCCTTTCAGCACACAAGCACAACGCGGTCCGACCAGCATCGTGACGTTGTCGTGCCGACTCATTGCAGCGGGCTAGAAGCGTGCCGGTTTCAAAGATCACTTCGTAAAAAGGTTGTGATGGCGCACGTACCAAGACAAGGTCAACGCCACTCAACGGGAAGATTGGCATCCATTACTGATCACGCTGTTCTAGATTATACGGACAACCTTTCCTCCGTCAGTAATTCCTTCCTCTTTTGAAACTGTACAGAGCCTGTTACATCATGATTTACAATCCCATGCTTTAAGGTCAATGATAGAGATGCTGCTAAATGTGTGATGTGTTATCTGTATGAAGGAGTGAAGAGCTTTGTAATCAAAGAGAGCGGGCGAGCTTGATGCCATCACTAGTCTTCACACATTCTGCATTTTATCAGAACATATGCATCACCTGTGCTAATAAGCACGGAGGAACAGGTGATGTAATACCGACTGCTAACGGAAACTATATGCAGCATGCTTCAAGAACTTTACATCATTTCACATCAGACATGCCATTTTTACACACGTGATTGTTCGTCCCTTACCTCATTTGGTGGCACGCTGACTTTAGTCTGATCTTGTTGTTGGGGATGTTCCTTCTGGCTAAGAGGAGCTGAATCGCATTGGGCCGTCTGCTTATCGCCGCTTGTTGTGGCCTCAGTTGGTGGTTCATAATGAGTCTGCTCTGGTCCCTCTGGGGCCTCCACAGAAACCGGGCTGATGAGGACCCGGTGCTGCTGGAGGCCGTCATTGTCTCCGGGCCGTGGATGAACCGCAGGGCTGCGTCCGACAGACGTGACCCGGGCTCTGACAGGCGAGGGCCGGCGCTGTCGCTCGCTGGTCGTTAGGCACGGCACGCGGCGGGAGTAGTCGTCATGGAGACGGGTCAGCGGTGACAACAGAGATGGAGCGATCGGGCTCGGGGAGGGACTCCGCCTGCGTCTGACAGTCAGGTCAGTCATGCTGCCGACGAGCTTCAGCATCGACCCCTTGGCCATCGCGGGGCCCTTCACGCTGCCCACAGCGTGGCCCCGGAAATCCACCGAGGAGGTGCTGGCGGTCCTCTGAATGTTCGGTGTCCCGTTTGACGTGCTCGCCCTCTGGGGTTCCTCCTGAAGCAAAGTAGGTCCTGGAGATGAGACTTTACGTCTGAAAGGTGCCTTAAATATGTGAAGATTGTCTGCACTTCTGCTCAGTCTGCTGAGCACCGGCACGTTTGTGTTCTCGTTCGCGTTCTTCGTTTGGACGTCGATGACGGACGTCGGATCTGGTTTTCGGCCGTCCGTCGTTTCATTTGTGCCGCTTCCTGCAATGCTCCTATTTTCTGTGTCCAGTAAAGAGATGCGTCCGGCTCCATACGCTCTCCTGATACTCCTTGAGAACCGCGTGTTGCGCAGGAGACCGTCTCCTTCATCATGTTCCTCATCGTCGTAGTCCTCAATATCTGATCCACAGTGGCTCATCCCCGACAACACTTGACAATCAAAGTTGCCATTGGACACACTGTATCCACCTGCACACTTTAAATGATGTTCTGCATCATCTGGATCGCGGTCAATGTCGGCCACACCTGTGCCATTAGCCACTTCCTGATCTGATGGGTCGTGGTCTCCGTCTTGGCTGACTGCCCCTCTACTCTGTATGCCCTGGAGCACAGAGGAGCGGAGCTTCTTGAAGGAGTCCACACCCAGTCCGGATAATCCTGCCAAGGACTGGGGGACACTGGTGTTGCTGTGGGTCGAGGCGGGACCGTCCGTGGGAGAACTGTGAGCGGCGACTGGGGCCTTCCTCGAGTTAGAAAAAAGCCTCATAATTCTTGAGGAATAAGGCTTTCCCTCAGGTTGACCTATAACAGGGTTGGACCAGGAGGAGGAGTTGATGTCATTCAATCGGTTTTCGTGAGGACCTGCAGTCACCGGCTGTACTTGGGCGCCAAACCCAGACGGCCGACATGGGGCTACACTTCCGTCAGCATGACTGTGGAATGGGTATACATCACTGAGGGGTCGGCTTCGGATCAGCGGGTCAGCTTTAGAGCTGTGGAGGCCCGGGAGAGAGTCTTCGCTGGTGGACGAGACCCTGTCCTGTTGTTCTTCCTGCAAAACCAAACAGAATCATTTTAGTTCATCTTAGAACTCTTTGCTTTCTGCATTAAAGACGAATAAATGGTTCTATTCAACGGTTACTGTGTAGAAATGAAACTTGCTAATTAGTTAAAAGCACATAAGACTTCTTTTGTTTATATGTATATATCAATTTCTTTTTTACATTTATGAACTTAATACAATAAGATTTGTATAGCAATGTTTTTTTAGAGAAAGCTGTGAAAATGAATTACTGATACATAACATTAGCACGTAAAGGACAGACAGTATGCCGAAAGGGATGGGAGCACGAGAACAAACAATTGTCTTTGTAAACTTTACAGTTCAGTCTCCACTGTGTTTGCATGTGAGAGAGGAGCAGCAGAGAGAATAATGAGAGCGGCACAGATGCACAGAAAGGTGGATATTCCTAAATCTGCACACACAGGATCTAGAGAAGTAGAACATATTTCACTGAGAACACAACGTGATTTGTCCGTGGGGTTGTATTTCAATGTCCAAGGAGAGCTGAGGCCCAAGTCGGGGTGTTGTTGTACCAAGTTCAGCTTCATGTGAGTGTGTGTGTCCGTGTGCTGCAGGGCAGCGGCCAAATGCAGCTGAGCCTTTGCAGAGGGGCTTTGTCAGCGTGATTACGCCATGAAACTTGCTAATCCATTGTGATTAATGCAATTAATTGCCCTGTTTTCTCCAGACTACATAGATGAGGAGGTGACGGTGTGGGGGAGGGTTGTGTCACTTGTGTGGTCTTCATTCAGTAAAAATAGTTGAACTCTTTATCCTAATACACAGGTTGTCTCTATTGAATTCATACTATGTGTTTTTTCAAAGGGTACATTTAGCTTGTCATAGAAGGAACAGCATTGATGTTACAACAGTAATAACATTAACAATAGCTCTATTCTTCGAGGTTCCCAGTAAACCATGACCAGTGTGACAGTGAGTCAGTGTGCACAATATCAGGACCCCGAAACTGAGGCAGCCAAATGGCATTCAAGTATCATTTGTTTTACACCCACATCAAAATGTCTCACACCAAAAAATAAGTTATAACTTATTTACTATCAAATTAAAATGTATCATCCCATATAGGCGTACTCTTCTAGACCAACAAATAAATAATTCTTCTAAAATAACATTTAAGTTTTCTCTCAGTGTCTTTGCATCAAGAGGTGAGACTAAAAAAAAGATTAGCTAGTTGGTCAGGTTATTTAAAAACAAAAATACTTCACAGACAATGACCCAAATGTTCAGTCTCTGTCATACGGACTAAAATGATGTGTGGCTGTAATATCAACATCATGATGTGAGACCAGACATCCTCTGAGATTCTGTTATAAGAATAATATAATATGGTACAAAAATACTTACTTATCATATTTATGAAGGTTTAATTACAATTAAATCCTATTTACTGCATAACTTCACTTTAACCCCCTCTTCCCCCCAACCCCGTATTTAAATCAATGACAAACTACATCATTAGTATAAACTTAAAAACTCATCACAACATACAAGGTGTTATAAACTATTAATTAATTGAATATACAGCTTCTAAATGCGATTCTTCAGGGATGTTCAAAATTAATCAATGCTGATTATTTTTTTTTTACTTTTCTTGCATTGTTTTGCATTTTCTAGTGTCCTAAAAACACCTCACCTCCTTGTTATTATCATTCAAGTATTCAACAAAAGATATTGTGATTGTGTCAGCATTACTCAGTCCGACCCCAAACTGAAGGGTTCCTTCAGCTAACATGGCAGCGTTGCTTCCACTGTCCGCTCCGCAGGCTGCGCATGCTGGGAGCCGCATGCTGGGAGCCGCATGCAGCGCTCCCATACTTCCCGTCCTCATGCATGCTCCGCAGCAGATGGGCTTCCTCAGTCGAACTCTCTGTGGAATCTTCTGTCACTTCAACCCGCTCACTCCATCACACTGAACACTTATGTAAACACAGAGCCACCGCTGCCAAGCACCGCTGCTGACAGACAGTAAACACCCCTCGACAAACAATGTGCGGCTTTCAAAGCGTTGCTGAATTGTCTTCTTGTACTTTCTCCTCCCCGGCCACTGAACAAAGCACGTCGAGCAGCAACTGGAGAAGTAGACGGGATCAATTATTCCATCTATTCTTCAAGCAGAAAGACAGGAGATAGGAAAGGAATTTCTACAGCTTGAGTGGCTAGTTCTTGTTTTGAATACTCACGTCACGCTATCAGCCAGTCTTCCCACTGTGTCATCCTTCAACACCTTTCTGCCTTTTCTCTAAACTTGGCGCCAACTATCACAGGCCAGTTGGCGTCTACTTAAGCTGTCAGAACCAAGCTGATGCAGGTGGTGACTTTCACTTTTTTAAAATATGCATTGTGCTTTACACTCCAATAAGTCTACAGTGTGTTAGTTTCTATTACTTTCAACTATGCCTTTTAAAACTGGTGACGTCTTTTTGAGCCGTATTGTATTTCTACTGTAGACTGAATGCATCGATGACAATGTGAGCTTTAATGTGGTGGACAAACTTGTTTGTCTGTTGACATGGCAGGTCGGTTAGCAATCCATTACTAGCACATTTAAGAACGGATTAGACACTGACGTTTCCTTAACTATGAAAGGCTGTTTCACTCTGACGAATAAAATATAATACTGACCTGCATGTTTTGCTCAGGGTCCTATTTGTACTGTCAAATATGTTGGAGGAAAAAACATGAATCTGATCATATGTATTTATAAATGTTATTCATTAAAGTCAAGTTAAAAAGTTTAAATATTTTGTATCTTTCCCAATCCTCCATATTTTCTTAGGAGAAGGAAGAAATAGAAGCATCTACTATGTCCACAGCGATGCATATTGCAACATCCAGACAAATATGACTTGCATATATGTTAATACCACACCACACGGTCTGTGAATGCAGGTCACTTTGAACTTCCCTGAATCATCTTCATTCTGCTTCCGTACCAGGATCACTGTTGCTCTCTGGCTTCTTCTTGTGGATGGGAGCGGTGCACTGGGGCCCTGGTCCAGAGTTAATTAAGAGCTCAGGGAGGAGTGCCCCCCCCCCCCCCCCCCCACACACACACACACACATGGCAGCCAGCTGGAGCCAGCCTCAGATTAGACTCCCAGAGACATGGAAGAATACACTCGCCCAGATACATAAACAAGTATACAAGGGCTCAACGCATGCACTCTAAAAACACATGCACAATTAGTTTGAGCATCCTTTCACCTATTGCACGGCCCATGTGCACTCACACGAGCTGAGCAGGGAGGAAGGTCTTTAAGTCACAGACTCCCTTCCTGTGTGGCTAAAAAACCCAGGCGGTTATGCAAGGAGTCATAAATGCATCGTGATCTTTTACCCATAGTTCACCTCTGCAGAGGTATGTCCTGCCTGAGGCTAGGATAAAACTCATTAGGTCAAAATTAACTGAGCATTAAATTGGAAAACCACAAGGGAAAATGTTTCTGTCATTTTCCATTTTCTAGATTAACTCTGAGACAGACACAACCGCCCCGGAGCAACACTGCCATTCCTTTGTAAGCCGTCACATTACTGGTTGTCTCTTCATCTCAAGGAATACAAGCTGTAAGGAAGACACATCACTAACATGTCCAAACACAACTAAGGTTCTGTGAAACTTAAGCAGCACATATGTTCAGAACTAGAGAAACAATTCCCTGCGTTTTGTCTTTCAAATGAATGAGTTCTCATTGTGGGTGTACAAGCGTCTAACAGGATTAGGAACACTTGACAACATTCAGTGTTCAATATTTTAATCCATATTAAAATCTTATTCTTGTTATCTGACCGTACAGCCTGTCAGCAAAACTCTGAAGGAAAATAAATGTCCAGTATGAGGGAGCAGTGTGTGGGAGAGGGAGTGTGTATAGCCTATTCCTCTTGAATCTAAGTAATAATCTTATTAGTGGAGCTTTACCAGTCTGTGTTCAGGACCGGTTTCATCTACACATGATAGCCTAATCAGGGCGACAACTAAGCTATTCAGCACTGACTGAGAGTGACACCCAAAGCTTGTAAACAGCCCACAAGGGCTTGACTGCAGGGGGCAACTTGGTTGGTGTGCACTCCACATATTTAAGACGAAACATGGAAAAGATAAAACTCCAAAACACTATTAAAACCAAATACGTCATGTGTTTTGTGGTCACATGATTATGAAATCGACAACATGTCCAACCTGGATCACATCAACATAAGTGTAACCGGTTCAGTTTTCAGTTTCATGGATTACGTGTTGTATTTGTCAATGACCTAGTTCCTCCTTTTTTGATCTGTAAAATAAGAGTTTGGAAGATGCCACGCCCCTTTCTATAGAGCGTGTGAAGTACAGGTACAGGCTAAACCAGGGAGTGTCACCACTCTCACATACTTACTCACCTGATCTGCTGTGGACTGTCGCGGAGACAGACATACAGAAATCTAACACCACACAGTGCACAAGGCTTAGAGGGGACAAAACACCACTGAGTCTGGTTGTCAACAGTGTAACCTGACAGCAATGTGACAATAACCACAAGAATCATTATTCAAAGACCATGAAAACCACTTCTCAAGAGCATAAAGCCACTGGTATCATATGGGGATCTGAGACAACCTTACACATCGGTTCCCATTGGTTTATGCTCCATATTGATAATGAACACAGCATTTCTATGATGCAAACATCTTATTTAACTTGGCTGGTGAGTTTATTCTTTGCTCTATGGTCTGAAGTAGAAGTAGATGCAGACTAAGATCATAAACTAAAGATACTATGCTCTCTTTTGAATCGCATGAGGCCGAAGTACAACCATATACGCCTGGTGTAAAAATATTTAGTGGTGGTTCAGTAGGCTACCGTTGTAAAAAAAAGAAGTATATTCTCGTTTAATAAATCCTCTATTAAGCAGAGGAGTGTGTTCCTTGAATGAACTCAACGCCACAGTTTTACCTCTGGTATACATTTCCATCTGGGGAGCAATGAAAACAAGCTATTTAATTGTAAGTAAACTGATGGCTGCAGACTAAGTTAGTACATGCACACTAATAATGAAGCAGACTGGAAACAAGGAGCTATGCAAGGTGATTATACAGAGTAGCTTTCTAAGCCCACAAAGAACTCGGGGCCAAAATGCTTATTTATTTCTGCATTAATTAACTTTCTTAGAGCATAACGCTCTTTGTAGTAGGTGCCCCCACCTGCCCCCTCCTTCACCAACTCCCTGCACAGCCTGGCATCTCCCACATCACTATAACAACCACGGCTGTAATGCACTACAATAACCCCCTCTGGTCGGATTCCTTTCAGAAAATCAGAAATCCCCGCAACTGTAATGGCACACATATTAAATACATACATTAAAAGAATTGTAGTGCAACTTGTCACTTGTTGTAGGTGCTAGTGCTAAGAGAAAACACCCCTTGCTCACCCTGCTCATAGTCGCTGATGTTGTCCTCCTGACCTTCCTCTTCTCACATCAACGGAGCAGCTGTTGGTGTTGTTCAGCCATCGTGGAGTATCCTGGGTTTCTCTGAGCTCCAACGGCTGGCTGCCTCGCGCTCGTCGTCGTCTCGCAAAAACATGTCTGGGAACAAAAACCACGACCAGTGCTTCGCAAACTAGTCACACCGCGACATACTGAGACAACTGGCTGGCTAGCAACTTGAGCTAGCTTACGAGCTCCCTGATCAACTTTTTCTAAATTACGCAAGCTTTGAGGGGTTGTTTTCTTCTTAAATTTCGCTTTCACCGACCGGTAAAACCTGTTGGTAGTCATGTACCGACACAAAATAAATACTGAGCCATGCCATATATTCCGAAGTTGAACAAGAAAGGCTCATTATTTCGATGATTACTCCAGTTCAAATAGGTCTTTCTTGGAGGATCGAGCTGGCGAGCATCATTAATGCACTTGTTGCAGTGTTTCCAGGGGGCGTGGTTTCAAGAGGTTACGACTGAGGTTAGTGGTTGACCACAGCGTAGCCATACGGCTGACAGCCAATCATAATGTAGTAGATGAGTCGATGACCACGAAGCCACGCCCACAGTAGAGCGCTCTTCATTGAAGAAAAAAATAAACGCTGCTCCTCATTCCCCGCAGCTCCTTGAACAGAAAAGACTAGACCTTCCTGTTGCTGTTGAACAGTCTTCCTCGCGTCATGTTGCCTAGAGAATTAATATCTCGGGTATTTCAGTTGTGCATGCCCATCCCCAAATACCAGAGTAAGAATCACTTCGTGAATGTTGTGTTGTAACATAACAATGTGTTGTGTTGTAACATAAGAATATGTTCTATTGTAACGTAAGAATATGTTCTATTGTAACATAACAAGAAGAAAAAAGTAAGACACAAAGCTGAGTTAACTTTTGCTTCACCAGTATTTATTGTGGTTGTTTAATGACGTTGTTTTTTATTTACAGGCTGATAATCTTATTCCACCATATAGTATACAAGACCTTGCAAAAAACTAATTGAAATCGATTGAACTACATCATGCTCATACAATACGAGCAGTGGTAGATGATTCAGATTATTTAAAGTAGCAATACAACAGTGTATATTTATCTTGACTTGAAGAAAAGAATGGAAGTATTACCAGATAAATGTACTTAATATATGAAAAGAAAACTGCTCATGATGCTGAGACATTACCCTTGTGAGTGTCTACATTATATTATTGAGTTATCACCTATGCACAAATGTGTAAAGGGTAAGTTACAGTGTTGAGCTGATTAAACTTATTTTCTTGTGTTAACAATACATTGTAATTTATAATCAGCAAGGCATTCACAGTCGTCACATCAATTTAATTGAGTTATATGTAAGATGTTTAGCTCTGAAATATAATGGATTAAAAGTATTAAAATCACATACAATTAAAAAGCTCAAGTAAGGACAAGTACCTTCGATCAGTTGAGCAAATGCACTTCATTATATTGCACAATGCATAATAGAGTCAACTAAAGTTTACATTTACATTCTCCTGACTGATTTATGTTCGTTATACAACATTTAGCATCAGTTTTAGAGAAAGCATGTCTAATTTTATGTGCCAAAGATTAAAAACCCAGAGAAGGTAGTGTCGTCATCTTCATCAGCATAGAGCCCATTCAACAGCTCCCCTCCAGCCACCTGCAGCCAGACCCTGTCGCCCACGTCCAGGTGCAGCACAGCGCCACCTGCTGCCTGATCTTCGCCGCTCTGGTAGTTATCCGTGGTGTGGATTATCTTGACACCATTCTTCACCAGAGCCACCTTCACGTTTCTGGCGAAGACGGTGATGTAGTAGGTGAAGAAATAAACTCCTGCTGCGGGGCATGTGAATCTTCCTGTCTGTGAGTTGTAGTGATTCTGCTCATTGTAAATGATCTTGTCGAAGCGGATCGGTGCGTTAACTGCCGGGAGTTTACTTTGTGCTGTGAGTCCCATAGAGAAGGCACTTTTAGAGATAACCAACGCATCTCCCTTCTCACCCTTACCACCTTGCTCTCCTCGAGTCCCTCTCTCACCCCGATAACCAATATTACCTTTGTGACCTGGAACACCAAGTTCCCCCTTAGACCCGGTTCTCCCAGGGGGTCCAAGTGGACCCTGAATGCCTCTGTCACCTCGAAGGCCAATTTCCCCCTTCGGACCCTCTGGTCCAAGAGGCCCCACATCACCTTTAGGTCCATGGGGTCCAGGCAGCCCCAGCTCTCCCTTACTTCCTTTCAGCCCTGTGGGCCCTTGGACTCCTTGGGGCCCCATTTTACCAGGGGGCCCCCGTTCTCCATTCTCTCCCCTTTTCCCTTTGAGCCCTGCTGGGCCAACTGCACCTGTAAATGACAAGCGTGCAATAAACCGTCCATCCTTTTATGGTCAGTGTTTACTATTCAGTATATACATATTCCAGAAAGCCAAATAAGATACAACTAATATACGAGTTGTGTTTTAATAAAGTATGAACAGCTGGTAAAAATAGATTAATGTTTCCAAACAGGTTACTGCACAGATCTGTTTACTTCTCAGGGGTGCAGTTCATTTCGATGATACCTACCGAGTTCCCCTTTGTCTGACTTTTGGCCATCATTGCCTCGAGATCCAACAGGGCCAACTTGACCTTTAATTCAGAAAGTATTGTTATTATAAATTGTGAAGTTTAAGTTTCAAACAAGAAACTAATTCAATGAATTCAAGCGTTAAACTTACCGTGATCACCTTTGTCACCTCGGAGTCCATCTCGGCCGTCTCTGCCAGGCGTACCGTTGTGTCCAGGGTCCCCTGGTATTCCAGGGTGTCCACAAACGCAGCCTTTATGCTGGGGTTGTTCCTGTGTTACACACCGGACTGCCAGCAGCAGAAGCAAGAGAGGGACTCTAAGCCTCAGCTGCAACATTTCACCTGATTCACCAGTTTAAGAAAACTAACATCCAACAATGCAAACACTTTTAAACTGAAATAAAATAAATCCAGTGCATAGTTTGCCTCATAACCACATGCACGACTCATATGAAAACACGCTGCGATTAATCAAATAGTTATCAAGCAGGAATAGTCAAGAGGAGTACAGTGGAACAAAAGACACACAAGACACCAACCAAATAAAACATAAGCTGCAAGAACTTTGGACAAGAGGGACCTCCGTCCTGAAAGCCATTTCATTGGTCAGACGGTGTTTGTGGCTTACTCATTAAGTCTGCCTGTTACGCATCACCTGTGCCCCTTCAGATGCTCCTCTAACTGAGGCTAATAATACACATGCAGTGTATGTCAGGGTCCGACATGCAAAAAGCCACATAGTTTCACATGCTGCCTTCTCATACAGCAGGACTTGATCACAAAGCAAATGATTACATGCTGTCTGTATGGGAGGATATCTTCCTTTTAATTGAGCAATAAAAAGATGTCATTAAGAATGGACGCCTTAGAATAATATTAACATTTGATTTGGTCCACGATTTAAAGGACAGCATTTTAATGGGCTGTTAAGTCATCGGATGCTAATAAGTTAAAATGTGAATTCATGCATGCTTTTCTTAAATGTACTTTTTAAATGTCAACAGTCAGGAACAGTTGACCTCATAAACTGGATTGCTGACATTAAATGTGACCTTTTTGTGGTCCAAAGCCCAACATCACGAGAATGCCTTCGACAAAGGTTTATGCTTATCTTAATGACGGTGTCCTTCAGATGTTATCTCGATGCCCGACTTAATTTAATGTGAACCACGTTGAGAGTGGACATCAAGCCGCTAACTTTCCATAGTGTTGTAAAGGCTATACAAAAGAAATAGAGTTCTACAAATATTCCCAAAGAACCGTACAATAAGAGGGTTGAGAATCCCTTTAAGACAGTGGCTTCTGTTCTACCCTTCCACCGAGGTACAATCAGCTTTTTAACAGTGTTACAGGACCAGCAAAGGGTTAAATATCTTACTTAAGGTCACTCAGAGAGTTCAGAGTTTTCTGGCACACAGGCTTGAATCAAGACTGGTAGAGGAATCATCAACCGAATCATTATGCCGTGCTGCTGTCCCATTCATTAGATTGTGTACAGTGAGGTGAAACAGGAGGGATGGGCGCATGGGAGGAGCTGTAACATCAAACCAAGATAAGAGAGAAAAAAAAGCCCACAACACCCGGCGCATACAGCATAAATCGCTGACTTGACAGTTATCAAGCTGCCCAGCTTGTGGTACACAGACAGACAACAATATATGTCACATTTATTTTTTATTTTTAATACTTATTCTCACAAGCCTCCAAATATAAATATATTTAAAATATATAAACAATACAATACATAAAAGTGGACATTCAAGCAATGTCTTTTCACTGTCAAACATGTTGTTTGCTGCACATTTACTTGCATGGACACATCATGGACAAAGATAGAATCTCACAAACAAATAACAAGGGCATGACTGAGAATGAATGAAACACATTTATATTCATAGGGCAATATATCAGGACCCGATCTGTGGTTAAAGAGGAAACTGCAAAAAGTCCTGAGTCTAGACAGCAGAGACATTGTGTAACCTAATGAGTTCATTCGGTTAGATGGCTAAATAGGTACATAGCTACAGATTGTTCTAAACCAATGACTTAACGTAAATAAATTTACACGGAAATACAAATAAATAGAATACAGCATGTTGTAGCCGTGGCTCACAGTATTTCAGATTTAAAATGTCATTAACACTGATAGCTTCTCTTGTGAAGATATTTTAATTTTACATTTTCTACGAGACTAAATGAATGTTCATTAACTTTGAGTTCCACATAAAGTAATCATTTAGACATGACAGTAAACAAAGAGGAGAGGGGGGTAACACATGTAAATATGGGAAAAGAGGAGCAAGAAGAGAGTTTGAAGAAGAACATCTATATTTGACATCATTTTATAAGATATCACACTGTTTGGGAAAGCAGCATTTCAAGGACATGTGAGGTTAACTTGGCAGGTTCTAGAGAGGGTATGGGGGCTACAACCTTTGTGGTATTAGTACAAAATAAGATCTACAAGCAGGGCAGGGGGTTCGTTAGTAAGTGGTCTACATGATCTGGCGGTGCATGCCGTAGCCTGTCATACCAGCTTGGGAGGCCCCGCGGTTGCTGCCCATCTGCAGGCCAATCAAACTCTGACCTTGGCGGAGTTGCTCTTGGCTGAACTCTCGCCGATAGCCCTGGGCTTTCCTGTACAAGAACAACAGTCATGGTGTGAGGGAGAGGAACATGAAGCGTCACGCAGTTCTGAAAATGTGAAGCTTCACTTTACCTGTGGAACCACTCCCGGTCACCCCTGTAATGGCCATCGTCCTTAGTGACCGCCACACTGCCCAGAGCCATAATAGTTCTTTGTACAGCTGCCATGTCTTTTCCTAGAGCCAGAACAAAAGTATCATTTTATCATAACATGAACTGATAACTGATTATCACCGTATTAACTAACGTGAATATACATATATCACTCCAGCATGAGATGAAACATCACCTTCCCAGAGGTCCACAGTTTGAAATATGTCCGTGGTTGTGACTCCGTAAGCTTCAGCTGCTTGCAGGAACTGAGAGATCTTCTCCATTTGTTTGAAGGCCATCTGAGTCTCTAGAATCTTCTTGATAGGCTCCTTCCCCCTCGGATAAAGGCTGTTGATGAGCCGACACAGGATCTGGAACAGAGGAGGTCAGAAATCTAAATCATAAAACACCTTGACTGTACCAGTTGAGGGTTTTAGGTGTTTATATACTCCTATGCTACTTTATGCTTATTATTATTCAGTGCTAAATGTAACACTTGCAAAGCATTTACCACAACAGTTAACAATATAAAAGGGGTTTAGTAAGACAAAACAGTGTGACCCCTCTTTTAAATACAGATAATGGTCTGTAAATATATTATTGACTGAAGCTTTCACAATTAAATGGGCACATATATCAGGTTTCTTATTTTAGACTATAGACTTAATCGGCTCATAAATCCAACAGGGGCTGAACGATGTTGTAGTTTAAATAATTAAATGGTAACTTCTATTTTAGGTGATGCAGCCATGCACTCACTGTCCCATCCATCAGCCATTTCTGGAAATTCTCTCTGCCCGTCTGTGGCCTCTCCAGGCTTCCTCCGCACTGTCCGACGATCCAGTCCACCAGCCGCTGCTCCAGGTCTGGGTCGTACTTCTGCTCGATCTTCTCCTGCACCTCTCGGCTCAGTCCATAGGTGGGCCCTCTGTTTGCCATGGCAACTCTCGCAACGCTATTAGTGTACAGCAGCCCTGAAAAGAATGTGTAGACAAGAGGCTGAAGTGCCATTACTCTGTTACAAACTACATTATTCTTTTAAAAGAAACATCATATTAATATTTCTACGTTATATTAGTGAGTTTTTGTGACTAGTTTATAGCCTGAATAAATGGCTTGACCATTTTACTGTTTATTACAGTGAAAATATATTAAATTAGACCACTAATATAAACAATCTTAATTAAGAAAAGCTCAGCAGGCCACCGTGGCGCATCTCTGGAGGCTGTGGCAGAGAAGGGTGTGGTCCATGGCAGCTGTCCCGAGGAGGGACCACCCCTTCCATTGCTATGGTAACAATTAAGACAGTTTCCGCTGCATGCGATGGCTCGAGTATGACCTCCAGCATGCAGTCATCATGAAGATAATTTATTAATTAAATATATTTTTCACAAAGTTTCATACAATGCAGCGAACAACATATATATGTTTAGCCTGAAATTGAGTTTAATTGAATTACATCAGCCCTTTTGGGCCGCATGTAACTGTTTGATTTAACTCTTCAGTTTTTGTTTTCGTTGCATCGGTTATTGGGCGAAATTCCGTCAGTCAAATTCCGAAAATTCCAAGAAAGTCCCGCCATCTAATGTCCCGACACCATATTGCTACGCATCGTGCAGCTTCTTAATTAAAACGTCAACATTTTACAAACCCAAAAGGTAACTGCGCAAAGCGCACACACTAGAGCTGCGACACGGACTCCGCGGCACAAACAGCATTTCCAACATGTCATGCACCCAAACCTTTTTTTTCTTCAATAAAGACCACACTTACTGAAAAGGAGAGCGCGGTCAGATTAGTCCCGAGTCACGATGTTATTCGCGCTGAGCTGTGCAGGGCTGAGGCTGAGGATGCTGAACTGCTGAAGCATCCATGAAGCGCAGCACAGGCGCGTCGGACGGGGCTGGATCTCATTTGCCAGAGAGGGGGCGGGTCACTCCCTTTATATGGTAACTCCCAATGAGGGATCCCGGCAGACTCGAAGCACAGAGTGCGACGTGACACGGCTTCCGGACAGTGCATGGTCACTGATGCGCATGCTCAGCTTCAGGCTTCATGAAGTGACCCCTCAGCAAACCAAGGAACATGATGGTGACCAATTAATAACCGGTAGATGCAGTGCCTTGCTCAATGGCATCAGAGCACTGAGCAAAGTGAGTGTTTGCATATGTTATATTGTTTATGTTTGTTTGACTTCTACACAAAGCAAACGCTAAGACAGATTTGTTGTTTGCTAAGGCCTTCTTCTCGGAGTTGTTGAAGGGGGACAAATATGGGAAATATGAACTCTGCTTAAATATGAAAGCGGCAATCAACAACTACCGTTTACAAAGCATTGCCTGGGGAACATATCTGGAGTGCATGACTATGCTTTATGTAAGAACTAAAGGGAGCTCACTAAAGTAAAACATCACCAGATGCAATGCCATATGCACAATCTCTTCTGCTTGCATTTCAACTGTCATGTGGTATGCTCCCATAAATTGATGTTTGATTTTAGTTTTGACACAACAAATGAGTGACTACAAAGCTCAACCATGAGTTAAAGGTCATCACTGCAGTTAAGTGGACCAGAGAGAGTTAAGTGGCTGGTTTCGCCCCATTGAGCATGGAGAAGCTAGTAGGCAATTTCACATTAATAATCAACAGTCGAGTGGCTGCATTCAGCAGGCCTCTCTGGCTAAAGGTCTGCAGGTTTGGGGAAACCCAACTCTTCTACTCTGCAAAAAAACAACTGCATTTCTTATTAGCCATTTAATTCATCTAGATTTGTATAAAAGAATTTCCACATTTTGAAATCTCCCCTTTTTAAAATCCATATAGTAATGATATTGATTTGAGTTGGGGTTGTATTTGGTCACTTATAAATTTTTATTTCCACCAAAAAAAAGAAAATCACACTTTTTAATTAAGATTGTTTTTCTTGTAATTCAGCTTTCAATTAACATTTGTAGTTACTTTTCGAACTAAAGAATTGTGCATGCATTTCAATATCAACAGCGCTCATGAAGAAAGTTGATTTGTGTTGTTGTTGATTGTGTTGTGTTAGTTGGGGTAACAGACTGAGAAATGCACTTCAGTGTGCAGAGGTTTTATTGGCCAAAAAGTGACTAAAAAAGGCACAGGAACACTAGGCGTCTAAAGAAGGAAGGGGAAGCAGTCAGGAGACTGGACCTAATAAAGGCCAACATAACACTCCATATAATAACCTGGAACATACAAATGCAACCTGAAGATATAAGGGAACATCTAACAGGGAAGCTTCCTTTCAATAGAGTTTGCACTGTAACGGCATGTTGACAGATGAAGTACGGGGAGGATAACAGATGGGTAAACGGTCATATTTGGCAGACAAACATGCCATTGTTTGGTACATTTCTTGAGGGTTGACTTCCCAGTAAACACAGTCCTTCTCTCCTTATCTCAGCAACCTCTCAAGTTCACATGCCCATTCCTTTCTCAGACCAGAGTGGTCAGCTTGTCGATGAGATCATCGATAGTGTAGACCATGAGCTTGATGTCGTCCCTCTCAGACATGCGGTGCTGGCCATGTCGCCGGAGGATGACATCCACATCATTGCTGAGGATGCGTTCTGCAACTTGCATGGAGATGTGCCAGGGGACGTCCTCGTCTTTGAGGCCATGAATGAGCCGTACAGGACAGGTGATGGGGATTGGACTCTGGAGCACACAGTGATTTTCTGCCTCCCGCAGAAAGTCCATGCTGAACTTGTAAAGACCCTCCTCTGTGTGTTTGGAGGGCATGATCCACTCCCCCTTCTCCTCAAACTCTTTGCGTGTCTGTGCATTAGAACATGGACAAATCCAACTCAACATATAGAAATGAAAATATCGGCAGTTTTCAAAACAAAATGGCATCCATGTGATGTATATGAGGTACGATAATAAGTTCCTACCTCCAGAGGAAGAGAGTTGAACAATGTGACAATTAGATCAGCGGCAGTGGAGATGCCCACCAGAGCTGCAGTCTTCTCTGGCCTTGCAATGGCAGCCAGCAGCATGAACCAACCACCTATACTGGACCCCACCATTATCTACAAGGAAGCAATAACTCCATAAATAGCCTGTACAATTGATTAACACAAAATTAAAAACCTCAATATTAATTGTCCATGACGACGCCAGACTCATGCAGCATAATCATAGCAATGGAAGACTGACGTTTACACAAATGTTGCAACACAGTGCCATCTTTTGGAGGTGGAGTGAAACATACAAGGAATACTGGAGATTGAAAGGATAATAATACTTCACGCTTTATATTGATTGTGCTGTTGCCCTGATTCTCTTTTCATTGATTCTGTGTTACATCCTTTTTCTGTGTTTTTTTCTGGTTGTAAGGTTTTGTTTCATAGCATTAATTATGGTTGATTAACATACAAAACTATCATTTAGTAATTATAAGAGTGTTTTTTTAAATGGAGGTAATTTAACTTTTTTGTAAAAAAACAAAGACATAAATATATATTCAAGGCAAAGTATTATGTGTTTGGGAGAGAAAAAAATACCCACGACAAACTACCAGTCAAAATCAATAATTAATTTGTGCAAGTACAAAAAGAGTTTAACATAAGAACATTTACTGTATATTGTGTTTGCAAAACACTTTATTTTGCTTAATATTTTTTAAGAGATGCACTTGTATCACTGTGAGAAGATGCTTCAATTGGCCGTAGGCTATTCAAAACAGAGTGTCTTGTAATGCATTGCATGCATATTGAACAACTATAATCCTTCAATCATAACTCGACTGAAATCTGTTTTCCGACTTACATTTTGCAATTCTTGTCCAACTTGTTGAAATACATTCATACATTTCAAGGGATTTCTCTTTCATTAATAGTCTCACATAAAAAGCTACGACAATGCTAATTCCTGAGAGCAGGAATTATGACATTAACCCTGCTCTAAAGTGAAACTCTCAACCCCCATCCCTATTGAGCAAAGCTGTTCCTAATTTCATTGATTACCAACCACCAGTAGTTTGCACAGGGACATGACCCTATGACATATTTACCTGTGGCCCCTCTACCAACTCATCCAACACATAAAGGACATCTTTTTTCCAGGTACCAATAGTCCCTTCTGACAGCACCCCCTCCGAGGCCCCATGTCCTGTGTAGTCAAACCTGGCAAAACAGAAATAGAACAGCCCATGGCAGTTTGTATCAGAGGGTAAAATAAAGGCAAGCTACGAAAGGCTAAGAAAAAAGTGAATGTAGATTAGAGACATTATAAGTACATTAAATCAGTTATACACAACACTGAACATGGGATGACGCCTTTGACTTTGTGTGATAGAGCCATGCCATATATTTATATCCAATCACTTCAAGAATGAAGGTGTTGAATGACACGGTGGCTCAGTGGTTAGCACTGTCGCCTCACAGCAAGAAGGCCCTGGGTTCGAATCCCGGTCGAATCCCGATCGTTCCAGGTCCTTTCTGTGTGGAGTTTGCATGTTCTCCTCGTGCCTGCGTGGGTTTACTCCGGGTACTCCGGTTTCCCCCACCATCATAAAGACATGCACCGCAGCCTCACCCTGGTTCGTATGGATGTGAATGAGTGTTGGTGGTGGTCGGCGGGGCCGTAGGCGCTGATTGGCTGCCACGCTTCCGTCAGTCTGCCCCAGGGCAGCTGTGGCTACTGATGTAGCTTACCACCACCGGGATGACTGTGTGTGTGTATGACTACTGGACTCTGTAAAGCGACTTCGGGTGTCTTGAGAAGCGCTATATAAAAACTAAAAAATTATTAAGACAATGCAAGCTTTGCAAAACTTATAGTTCAAAAATATCTAAATGATTGAAAATGTGGAAAATAACATGATTAATAGCTGGTTATGGCCTCTCACATGTTACCAGTTAATGCATCGTTAAAATGCAATGCTTTGGCTTTTCAAAGACAATTATATATATATATTATATTATTTATACTATGGCATATTATGCTTGTTTTACAAGTATGTATTGTATCTTAATTATATGGTATAATATATTTAATTATTTTAAGCAGCTGAAATCTATTAATTATTTCTGTCAACACACAATTAAAAAAGACAGCCTCACTTATTGCCTACATGTGATTCTCCTATTCTTTGATAAAGGCTGTAGGAGTGTAGCTGTGAGTGTGTGGTGGGCGCATGCATCGTTTCCAGTTTGTGCTTTATACTGTTGCTCTTTGCAAGGCACACGTTGGATTATCCGTGTTCAGTTTTAAGAGCTATGAGTGTGGAGTTTAATTGCAGAGTGCAAACATTTTATTATTTAGAGGTATTGCAGGTGTTTCTCAGTGTATAGATGGAAAACCAGACTAAAGGCATCCAGGACAAACACTGTATGTATGAGGTATGTCCATTTGATATGTTCTGTATTTAGTATGACTTTATGAGCATTGCATGACTTACCTAAGGTACGAGTGCCCGAGTGACCTACAGAACTCCTCCAGGGCCTCAGCTTTCTGCCCATTCATGTTAGAGCCATATCCTGGGAGGAAGACCACACCTGGGCTCTTCCCCTTCACTCTTCTGTAGGCCAGCTTGGGAAGGTCTGGTCGTGAAGCATACTGCAATGTGGACTTCTGTCTCCTGACCCCTGGTTGGCACAATACAACAAAAACGTGTTACGTAAATTACTCACAACAACCTAGGGTAAAATAGCTCAATTAGAAAAACATATTTGCTAACTATAATGCCACACACCCCATTTTATAAGAGGAGGCACACTAGAACACAGCACATGGATACTGGAGGCACAAACGTGGACTTTTACCCCCGTGACGACGAAAGATACCAAGAATTCAGGCAGTTACATAAGGAGCACAATTATTGTGAAAGTGGTTTCACATTTAACGCCAATCAACGGAAAGGACGCACAAACATTTACAAGCGCAAACACCGCACCGCTTTCATGTCCTAGCGTTACATTTTTAAGACGACGCAGTCTGTACGAGCCACACCCCCTCCTCGGCGTTTAAAAGCCCTCATGTGAAATTCAGACGTTGTGAAATTAATTGTACCAAAGAGGGAGATTTGAACAAACCTTCCAGGTGCTGTGAAGACAAAGCTGCGAGACCTCTATTACTTAAAAGATGTGAAAGTCCTCTACGGCAGGACCTCAGCGAGACGGCTGCCATACTGCTCCGTGACCCACTGAGGAAGTATCGCGAGAGGAGCAGTGACTCTCGTTTATTCACAGCTCATGTAGCGCCACAGTAAAGCTATGTAAGTGGTGGAAGTATAAAGATCAGGTAAAGTATCAATACAGTGTAAACATACTGCAGTCCTGCATTCAAACTTCTGTTTTTAAATTCAAGTACAGAGGTATATATAACCGTGTCAATGTTTGATTATCACATTATTTAATTCACCTATGTTTTGTATGCATTTTATTCTAGCCACTACAGTCATCAGGCAAATGCAGTGGAGTAAACTTACAGGAGCAACACATGTTAAACTAGAACGGGCACTCGGTAGAGCGCATACCCTCGCATATCACAAGATTGGGCATTGAATTATGAACATTTTGGCATTAGTTGCATGTCAATTGGATATAAATTGACCGCACTATGGTAAAAAGAAGATGTTGACCTTTTCATGACCTTGACCTTTGACCCGATCGATCCCAAAATATAATCAAATGGTCCCCGGATAATAACCAATCATCCCACCAAATTTCATACGATTCGGTTTAATACTTTTTGTGTTATGCGAGTAACACGCATACAAATAAATAAATAAATAAATACACGGCGATCAAAACATTACCTTCCGCATTTTCAATGCGAAGGTAACAAAGTACATATATACCTCATAGCTGTACTTGAGTGCTTGACTAAATGTAGCAGTTGTTATATTCCACCAACTATATTTTTCTCAGATCCCAAAATAGAAAAAATACTACATTTATTTTCCTCCTCCTCATACTATCACTGTACTACATGTATGTACTTCAGTAATATCTTTAGTGGCAGCCAAAAACCTTTGTTTAACTTACAAATTCAATCTACGTGATTGTTTGACAGATTTTTCTAGTTTGTATAGGCTGTGATGAAATCGTATCTACATCCTTTCATAAAGCAACATTAGCAATACCGCACCTTCACATAATTACATATAGTTACACGTTATCCTGATTCCTCCATTCAAAATGGCTCCTTAGTGCAGTGGTTCTCAAATGGGGGTACGTGAAGGCCCTCTGGGGGGTACGTGAGATTTGTTTTTAAATATATTTAAAATGAACATCCATTAAAAAAGCCTTTAAAAATAGTTATTCAATAAATATTCAATGATATGTAAGTGGAAGTTCATAAACTGAATTGTATATATTATATATTATATATGATAGGCAAAATGCTGCATATTACATCTTTTTTTCAACCCAAAATGCTTTGCACTGGTCAGGGGGTACTTGCCTGAAAAAAATATTTCACAGGGGGGTACATCACTGAAAAAAGGTTGAGAGCCATTGCCTTAGTGTATTGCAGACCTATGAAATAATATAAGATTGTAAATAATGCCTTAATGTATCAGGGTCATTTTATTGTTGCAGTTTGTTGACTACACTATTGGATAATACAATCTATAACAATGCATAGTTTACAAGTTAGTCATATGTTTGATTTACAATAGTAGCCTACATCTGTATAGAAGGCTACAATATTTCCATTTAAACTGAAGTGGAATACAGCTAGAAAATAGCAGGAAATACAACTACCGTGTTTTGTTATTCACTATTTTGCATTACTTTAAATGTATTGTAATGGAAATCGAGACCTCCATGTACGGGTCTGTATTACAGCGGCTCGGCTTAAACCGGCTCCCAATGCAGAGGTGACCACATGCTATCAGAAATGATAACAGCTGGACGTTAAAAAGGCTAAACGCTGTTTTTAATAGAGAATATAACGTGGCCTAAGTAGAGGGGAACTCGCGGCGACTGTCATGTGAAGTGTCAGTCTGTAACATGACTCAGAGCGTCACAGGCGGAAGGTCACGGAGCAGCGGAACGGAACGGAAGCGGGAGTAAAAATCCTATCCGCCATTGTGGAAAATGGTAAGGGGTATTCCAGTAAGGCACCAGGCGGCTTCACGTTGACTGCTGAAAGGCCATCTGTGGCAGGATCGCACATTTTAACTGACGCTTTTCTCCACAGACACAAAGTCTCCGTTTCTAACAACGAGAAGAAGCAGAAGCAGATCGCGGCCGGGTCCGAACCACGGGTGGAGAAAGAAGAAGAAGAAGAAGAAGAAGAAGCCCCGCTGCCGTGTAACCGTTAGAGAGGGATTGGACGACCCGAGAGACGAGCCAGGAAAAGCACCGGAGTGCAGCGAGAGGCAGAGGGGGGTGGGGTGGGGGGGAAGCCGAGGACAGTCTCACAAACAGCTCTCAGTTTCGCTTCCTGGAGGATGTCTGCGACCACAGTCGATCAGGTTCGTGAATTGACAGCCGAAAAGGTGTCGTAGATTACCCGCGCGGCGGAAGGAAACTTTGCCGACAACAGTTTGATCTGTTTGTGGCCACGCCAGATCAAACTGGCTGCTGAAGAAAAGTCTTTGATACATGGTGGCTATTAGCTGTAATGTAGGCCGAGTGAATTACCGACCTACTCTCGCTGTAGCCGGTTGCCAATGCGGCACCGTTTAGTTCCTGGATGTCAGGTCTTTTGACATCCGGTCAATAACGCGAAGCAACCTGTAAATGTTAACATTCGGCCCGATGGTCGGAGACGGAGGTTTCGACAATCGGCTGTTATATTTCTTTATGTAGCATATAGCCTGTGTGTGTGTGTGTGTGTGTACGTGTGTGCGCGTGTGTGTGTGTACGTGTGTGCGCGCTTCTTGTTTCCTGTCGTGATCTAACATCTCCTTTTCCTGTGCTGCTCACTCTTTCAGAGACCTAAAGGACAAGGAAATAAAGGTAATACGTTTAAGTAACACGGATGTTTAAATGGAACTGGAGCTCTTGTTTATAAATTGCACATCAGCGTGGCGGCACCGTCCGTTTTGATTCATACAAAATAAAAAAATCTAACATGCTATCTGCTTACTGTTGATTGTGCTTAGACACTATAGCCTGAACTGCAGATTATGTATGTTCCCATTGTGGACTGTCTCGCATTCTGCATTTGTTTTGATGATGTTACACCCAACTGAGATCTTGTAATGTTTTAGATTTGACCACCACTTACCTTATTAAGATAATGAATTGACATCTGGAGCTGGAAATATGTGAGACTTCCATAAAGCATATATCGTGATTTAATGTCCTTTCTTTTCACCCTTAGTGCAAAACGGATCAATGCATCAAAAGGATGGTGTTAATGAGGATGATTTTGAGCCTTATCTAAGCGGCCAGACTAATCAGGTAATGTCCTACATAAAACTATATTATGGTCTGTCCAGAACAACAATGTGTCGCCTGGTACTTGGCCTATAACCTCATGCCGTGGAAAAATCAGTTATATTCTTCGGTGTCGGCTACGAAACACATTAACACAGTCACTCCGGTTCCTTTGTGAGTTTCTGTTTGCTTCTACGGACGACGTGTTCCTATAACTCAACTCACAATCTATCTTCTCTCTTCATGATATGAAGTCACAGTGTTTAATTATTTTGCTTAATTGTTATCATGTCTCGTATACATTAACTGGCTGTCTCTCTGTCACACAGGGTAACAACTATCCACCAATGTCTGACCCCTACATGCCCAGCTATTATGCTCCATCCATTGGTTTCCCTTACTCTCTGGGAGAGGCTGCTTGGTCCACAGCAGGAGACCCTCCCATGCCCTACCTAACTGCTTATGGACAGATGAGCAATGGCGAGCCCCACTTCATCCCTGAAGGTGTGTTTAGCCAGCAAGGTGCCCTTGGGAACACCCCTCCCTTCCTGGGCCAGCATGGCTTCAACTTCTTCCCTGGTAATGCAGACTATTCCACCTGGGGTACCAGTGTCTCTCAGGGTCAATCCACACAGAGCTCAGTCTACAGTAACAGCTATGGGTATGCCCCCAGCTCTCTAGGTCGGGCCATCACGGATGGACAGGCAGGCTTTGGAAGCGACACCCAGCTGAGTAAAGTCCCGGTGCTGAGCAGCATTGAGCAAGGTATGACAGGCTTAAAACTGGGTACGGACATGGTGGCAGCTGTCACTAAAACCGTGGGCTCACCCCTAGGGGGCACAGCAGGTATGAGCAGCATGGCGGCCAACAGCCTCCCTCCCTCTGTCAGCTCATCTGCACCTAAACCTGCCTCCTGGGCAGCCATTGCCAAGAAGCCGGCCAAGCCACAGCCCAAGGTCAAACCCAAAGCCAACATGGGGATGGGGGGAGGTGCCATTCCCCCACCCCCCATAAAGCACAATATGAACATTGGTACTTGGGATGAGAAGGGCTCTCTGAACAAGCCTCCATTAGTTCAGAATATGATGCCCCCGCAGCCTATGTTGCAGCAGCCTCTCCTAGCTCAGCCCCAGCCCTTACTGCAAAACCCGTTGCCTCCTCCGCATCAGCCCCAACATCAGCCCCAACATCAACATCAGCCCCAACATCAACATCAGCCCCAACACCAACATCAGCCCCAACACCAACATCAACATCAGCCCCAACATCAACATCAGCCCCAACACCAACACCAGCCCTTCCAGCTTCATTCCCTGCAGTCCCCCCAACACCCCCAGCCTATGCCTGGCCATCCACACATGCACCTCTCCTCTCAACCTGGTCCCCCACCGCCCCTTCATCAGCACCAACCCCAGCAGCCTGGTCCTCCCCCCAACCGTTGGGTGGCTCCCAGGAACCGGGGTGAGGGCTTCGGCATGGGTGGGGGACTCCCACTTAGTGCCTCCCCTTGCTCTGGAGAAGTGCATCCCGTGTTGGAGAAACTCCGTGTCCTCAACAACTACAACCCCAAAGACTTTGACTGGAACTTGAAAAATGGACGCGTCTTCATTATCAAGAGCTATTCTGAAGATGACATCCACCGCTCAATCAAGTACTCTATCTGGTGCAGTACAGAACATGGCAACAAGCGTCTGGATGGTGCCTACCGCTCACTGGGCAACAAGGGGCCCCTGTACCTGTTGTTCAGCGTCAACGGCAGTGGGCACTTCTGTGGTGTGGCGGAGATGCGCTCACCAGTGGACTACAATGCCTATGCAGGCGTCTGGTCTCAGGATAAGTGGAAGGGCAAGTTTGAGGTGAAGTGGGCGTTCATCAAAGACGTGCCCAACAACCAGTTGCGACACATCCGGCTGGAGAACAATGACAACAAGCCAGTAACCAACTCCAGGGACACTCAGGAAGTGCCTCTGGAAAAGGCCAAACAAGTGCTTAAAATTATCGCCACTTACAAGCATACCACCTCAATCTTTGATGACTTTGCACATTATGAGAAACGTCAGGAAGAGGAGGAGGCTCTGAGGAAGGTGAGAAACGCATATAAATAACCCTATCCCTTGTAAAGAGCTTGTTTTCATGCATCAGGCAGTTCAGTTTAGTTGCCCTATATTTTATTGGGAGGTAGCTATCCTTGAATCACTGTTACGGGCTGTAGCCAGACTGTAATCAGCTGATCTTGTTCCACCTGCTCTTAGACGGAGGTTGCAACATCCTGTGGCTGAATGAACAGTCTGTTGTAAAAGGAAGTTCCCAGAGGGCTGTCAGCAGATTGACATGCCACCATTACGCATAGGCAGGTTCAGGAAACCCTAGCTCCTCATCAGCCATCTTGTGCAGTTGAGACTGCGATGATTTGCCCAAGTGGAGTTAGCATAGAGATTTCCTGAAATAGCCCACATTCCTGGCATTCCTTCTTTCAGACAAAGGCAGATGTAGGCTCTGATCTCCCTTTGAACAACAAGCCTCTGCTCTCCACAGGCTCCTCATGCTTTAGTAGTCTTTAACAACATAAGCCCTCGGCCTGCAAACTGGCTGCACCTTTAGAATTTGTATAGTTTTCCTCAGATGTTTTAAATGGCTGATTTTTAAAAGAAACGTTTCCCAGCAAAATGCACGATAAAACAAAAAACAAAAAAAGCATTAATTACGATTGTCTGAAGAGATAGCTCTGCAAGCTTTCACAGTGAAAGCTTGCACCTTCTGAGGGGAAGCTAAAATATGTTGGACGTAATAACGGTGTTAAATGTTAATCGAAGTGGTAAAAACTCTGGGATGCTCCTGCTGTGGAAAAACAGCAGCCAAGGGGAGAATGACACGCGATCACTGCTGGCATTCTGCAGCATCCATTCTTAGATCCACCAGTATGCTAATCTAATTGCGTTTAGAAAAACCCCTCCCCCTCCCCGTGACCCGCCCCCTCCTTTTCTTCCATTCCCCCACTGCTGGTGCTCATTGATGCTGTATTGACTCCTCGCTGCTGACCTTGTTAATATGCGCCGGGTTACTTTCTCATAAATATTTCAAGTCTACGTTTTCAGGCTTCTGAAAACAACCTGTCAGTAGAAAGTCTGTTTCATCCTGCGTTGTGCAGGCGTTGCGCTGTGCTGCTTTTGTAGCCCTGACCTCCTACATGACAGCATCGGCCCAGCTGAGGCCTCGCCCTCCTTCGCCTGACAAGGTTAATTGTCCGCTATTGTCTGGCCTGTCCTTCCCGAACTTTGAAAGGTGTCAAACCAGCACAGCTACCTGCACTATTCCTAAATTGTTTATTTTTTATTTTTATGATAACTTTTGATCTTAACGTTTTTGCAGGATTTTATTAGCATAAGTAATTTGGGGATTAATACCTGGAGGTTAGCTGCTGCCTTGCTCTTGATATAGTAAGAAAGAAGCTCATGCTGTGTTCGGGGGGGATCCAGTCTGCTGTCCCTGGAGCCACAGCCCAATCTGAGCATCCTTTAGGGGGGGTCGAGTTACACTGGCCTCACAGGGCTTTTCTCAGACCACTGACGTAAACACTCACTGCTCAAAGACAACACTGCATTCCTCTTTTATTGTAATCCATGACACGCCCTTGAATATTTGATATTTGAGGTGTGTTGTGATTACTTATGTTATGTTTACTCTCCTGCTCTTATCTCTCTTATCTTTAGACTAAACAGAGAAAGTACTGGTACTTTAGGGATTTGTTTTCCTGCCAGGAGAGCAACTCAGTATTTCAACACTGGGAATGATAGACTTGCCTACAAATACTATATTTTCATCCTAGTAACCTGTAAACACATTTTTTTTCTGTAAACAATCAGGATTTCTATACTTGCATGACTGTATTTATTAGTTTAGTTAATTCTGCTCTTATTGGAATACAATGTTGGGACAATTTGAATAACATCAATTGATTTTAGAAAATGAATTAAAACCGTACAAATAGAACAGTAGGATATACAAAACATTATTTGGTTTCTGAAGTGCCAGCTATTCTTATATAGTCAGAATTAATGGAAATAATTTATTTACACTGATCAGTCCTCAATTGACAAATGCTATCAACTTTTATATTGGAGTTGTAATTGATAAAGAAAAACCCTTAAATTAAAATATTGTACATTTGAATGTATTCCAAATGGAAACTTTCAATAAATCCTTCGCAATTATTGACATTTGCTGAGTGCAGATAGACACAATAAAGGCATTAATTAGATGCATCTAAGAAGTAAAATTAATATCAATCACCTTCATAAATGGCTTCAGTCACTGTCAGACCGAGATGTTATGATCAGGATCTCTTGCCAGAAAACACCGTCAAGACCTCAACAATCGTCACATTTGTGAGGATGTCGCATTCTGTCGGCGGCCCCAGACTTCCCTGCTGTGCTCCTGAGTTATTTAAATTGCACATGTATCTGACGGCGTGGGACCAACTATGAGCAAAAGTGTCTTCGACGTGGATATTTTTTTCACCATTTAACTTTAATCCTGTGAATGAAAACTAAGGGAGCGTGTTGCACTTTTAGCCGTTTCTTATGTTTGCTTGTGTCCCTTGTTTGTTCATGTTCTGACACCATCCACTGACTACCTCTGTTTTTGTTTTCTCTCTCGGCAGGAGCGCAATAGAAATAAACAGTAACCTTCAAGCAAGCTCTCTGCTAGAACTGCAACACTAATGATGTAGGACCTTAAATACAAATTTGCCTAACCACAAGGAGGAAAGGCTCTCACAAATCTTTCCGCTGAAGACTACAATGTATCTGAACACTTCAACATGACAATAGATGGACTCATCTGTATCCGTTGACTGGCGCATCGAACCCCGTGTTACTGTCTCACGAGAAAAACGTAACCCACTTTTAAAAAATCTGTCTTTTAAAGCACTTTCAGTCCTCCTAAACGGCCTCTACCAGTTCCTTTAACTCTCTAATTCTGTGTTCTTCTTTGATTTTGTTTGAGAGCAGCTAACTGACTAACTGAACTAGTCAGAAGATTTCACCAGGCTTATTTGTAGTTTTTTCTTCTTTTTTGTATGCCTCTAAGGAGGATATTGATGAGCTTCATCGGCTCCTGAAAATAATTAAATTTCTCTATGATTTCATCTTTTACTTGAATCTGTATTCAACCGTCTGATCACAGTCCTCAGACAGAGGTTAGGATGATTGACAGGTGGGATGAATTAATTGCTAAAACAGCCACAATCATGCCCATCATAGGATGTATCCTCCCTATCTACCTGTTCCCTTCCTTTCTGCATCTGTTTCTGTGTACCAAAAGATTACAATTATGCAGCGGGCCTAGCAACACCGGCCAATGCACATCTTTGTTTTTTTCTTCCTCTCTTGTGATTCTGTCATTCTGAAGTGCATTTGTCTGAGGAGAAACCTGCTGCTCTGGTAGAACTAGCGCTGGCCTCCTTGGGTTCTGTGGGTGACTGTCTTTGCTCTGATGTAGATGTGCTGTATCGTACCTCAGGCTTAATCTGACTGTCTGTCATTAACAACTCTTAGCATCTTTGGGGGAATCCTCACATCAAACCCCCCCCCCCCCCCAACACACGCACACACATACACACACACCCTGCTTGGATTGAATGGGATTCCCCCAAAACGGCAAGACATCAACTGCAAGGATCTGCCAGTTTTCTCCTCTAGGTAACTCACTAGCTAAATAAAAATTATCCATGTTTAGCGCAAACCATGCTTTTGTGTTTTTGTGTACTCATTTGCCTCCAGAAATGTGTGCATTACTTCTATGCTTCACACAGTATCACACCCTCAAATACACACTCTCAGTAGGTTGTCCCTCTCCTATTTGCATAGGTGCCTCTTAGTTAAGCCATGTATTCTTAGTAGCAGCAGCTCCATGTCCACATCTGCTTTATATTGCAGTATATTAGTGACAATAAGTGTAAAATGTGTTGGTGCCAGGGGGTTGGTTTTACCATTTATTAAAAATACCAGAGGTGTACAATAAATTGATTTGAAGATGATGCTTGCGAGGCAGACCTGCCAGCCTAAAGTGGGTTAGTTGACAACATTGCAGCTGCGGGGATTACAACCAATACTGGAATGTGTAACAATGCATGAATGTGCATGGACGGTACGGACGGTGGTGGAATGTAACTAAGTACATTTACTGTACTAAAGCACAATTTTTAGGTACGTGCACTTTACTTGAGTGATCCCTTTTTTTTACCACACTTCATTTCTACACTTTTTAGAGGCAAATGTTGTAATTTTTACTGCATCACATTTATAATTTATAAAATAGTTACTTTTCACTTTCCATTTTAACATTTTTAAAAAACATATTAACCGTATAAAACAAACATTTATTACAAATCAAACCAGTTGTTTCCGGCCTTTTTGGCAGGAGACATTTCCCCATAACTAAAACTTCTCAGATGGTTTCCTAATAATAATAAATAATTATCTAATAGTTTACAAAACGCAAAGATCAAAAACCTCTCCATCTAAAGACCATCTTGCGTTGGGGTCACATCAGCCACAATGCCAAATTGGTCGAGATGAGTAAAGTGATGTGGAGGCAGTGGCTCCTTCCCCACATCCTACCCCCTATCTGGTTCCCTTGCTCTGATTGAACCTTTTGATCTCAACGACACGCCTGTAAAGTTTCGTGACTGCATGATTTATTTTAAACTGTCCGAAACTTTTGTATTATTATCTTGAAATAAAATGTAATAGATTATGTGGAATTTCCTGTTTACTGTTTTAAAACATGTATGTATGACGTTATTTAGTTACCAGGGCAGGTAAAGGCAGTACAGTAATCAGACTTTGAGATGTGTTAGACCTATAAAAGAAGACATAGTTATAAAATACTTATTGCAAAATTATATGAATAAAGTTGTCATTGAAATTGATTTTCATTGTGAGTTGTACGACTGTTTACTAAATCAACATTAAGATTGAACTAACGTCTATTATGCATGTATTTAGTAATTCACAGGAACATTACAATGAGTGATTATATCATATCAAACATGAAGGGCATTTGTTTGTGTGCCTTGCTTTTTATATTCTCTTTACATATTTATTCCACCCTGAAATGAATAACCTTCCACACTTTGTTTGTCCACCAGAGTGCGCCATCATTTCACGGTTCTTTCAAAAGTCCTCAGCTCTCAAGATGTAACACAAAGCCTTTCCTATGAGTATAAGTAGCAAAGCCTTCATTCTTATCAAGCCCTCCAACTCCTACAGACACAATTATACCAGGATGAGAAGTACTTGTTGTGCTTCCACAGCTTTTTGGAGCAATTAATGCCAGCTCGGCAAGCTGTGCAGCGAGAGGTGGAGTAAAGAGGGAGAACGAGGACGTGAGCAGGGAGTGAGAAGAATCCCTCTTTGTGTTTGTCAAGGGGAAGAAAGAGCTGTAATTATAACATTGGAGGCTTTGGATTGCAACTTCTCTGTGTTAATTTGTGCATCCATCCGGTTTTCACAGGCAGCCTTTGAAAAGACCACACTTTTCCTTTCCTCCATTTGTCTGTGAACACAACACGAAGCAGGGGACACGCTATTTATTCATCTCACAACGCCCTAATACTAGTGTGTGATGGTGCAGAGATGTACCTCTAATATAATGCGTATTTTACTCTGTTCATGGAAATGATGAAATATGCGGTATGATAGGATTTATTCTCAGGTCTTTTAGCTCTTTCTTTAACAGTAAATCCTGTTTTTTAATCATTAGAATGAAACGGGGTACAGGAAGATATGCACTGCAAGCTTCTTTCACTCATGTTGTTGTTTTTTAGTTGTTTTTCTACCATTTTGGATTCAAACTAACTGGTTAATGACTTTAATGTTAGCAGGACTTAATTTGCCTCCATCCACAGTGGTCAAAGCTGTTCCAAGAAAGTGCCAAGCAAACTTTTCTTTTTTCGCCCCCCAAATCATCAAACTGTCCTTCTGCAGAGCGATTCAGTTGAGTGAAGATGAGAGAGAAGGAGCATCCTCTGCTTCGTGAGCTGAAATGCCTTTGAAGTTCCAGTCACACTGAAGACTCATCAACACATGGCTCAAGGCAAGGTTAGGGCTCAGGGTTGGCACTTCTTCGCTGTTTTTGAAGGTTTTCCCACTCTGGGCCATGGCACACGCAATAGGTCTTCATGGAACATTAATCCTGTTGATGACTGTTAACTGACATGCGGTTGATCAGAAGGACCTGAAATTATTTTTGAATGTGTGTGTCGGCCTTCCTGATAAGCATTGTTTGTGTTATGTAGGAAAGTGTTTCCATATGTAAATGAAAGTAAGGTGGCGTCAGCGGAAAAAATATAAGAGCACCGACAATGATTAATGTAAGACTCACAGTTCTATTTTCAAGGCTACTTTGAAGTTTTATTTTCTATATGAAAAAAGGTGTTTTAAGTGACAGTAATGTAAGTTTTCTTCCTGCCCTTTTCCACGGTGTCTCTGTTGCCATGGTTATATCATTACACGCTAACTGAAAGTAGAGGCTGAGCGTGTTTCCGACCACAATGCTATGATGTAGATCTGCGCTGGAAAGACTTAATTGTGGGACACAATGAAAGCAAAATGACAGATTTGTAATCTCATGTATTTATTTGGTAATTATGTTAATGCGAGTGTTGAATAGAATAGAATATAAGAAAATAGACGTACACATACTGTACATACATGAACATAGATATGTCTCACACCATATTTAGATATTGTCAAAACAATTGCTTTCTACTTATTTTAACATTGAGGCAGTCAAAAAAACCAGATACAAATTAATTATCAAAACTAGAATGGACCAAGCTAACAATTTGTAAAATCCTACATTTCCCATCATGCAACCCCTACTCCTTTCTACTTATTTCAAACTCCACAGCTAGTTTGTAACAAAGTCTTTCTTAAAAAAATGTGAAACGCAGCTGGAAGCTAACGGTGCTAAACGACGGCAACAGTGCTGACAGAGCTAACGGTGTTTACCTGAGCGGGAACTGGAGGGAGGGTGCTCCGTTTCCGGGACGGCGTTCTCGGCTGTCATCGCTTTATGAGTGCAGTGCAGAGCGGCGGCCTTAAGATATAGCCGGTGGGGCACTCTCATATTCACGAACATGCACTAAAAGGCATGTCAACAAAGCATGATACAGACACTTCTCCACTTAATCGTTGCAGCACAAATAGTTGTTTGATGCTATATCTATTCTTTTTTTAAGTCTCGAGCCAGCGTCCGGATAACCCTGATGACATTGTGTGTCAAATCGGTGGAAAAGTACAAACTGAGCTCATAGCTAAATTTAAATTAATTTTCTTTTTCAAAGCAAGTCAATAAAACACTGCCTGCATCATCATGTATATGTATCGGTGGGGCAAATTCTGGATTTAGATACTTAAAAAGTGACTATTATTTGACTTTCCCAACTGGAATCATGAATGAAACTGATTACAATTACAATTTTAACCAATACTGTAAGTACAGGGCAACTCACTTCATGATTCCTTTTCATCCAATTGATTTATGAAGCTATTCCAACAATAACTAGAATGGGCACTCGGTAGAGCGCATACCTTCGCATATCACAAGATTGGGCATTGAATTATGAACATTTTGGCATTAGTTGCATGCCAATTGGACAAAATGTATCGTGCTATGGTAAAAAAAGAGTTTGACCTTTCCATGACCTTGACCTTTGACCCGATTGATCCCAAAATCTAATCAAATGGTCCCCGGATAATAACCAATCATCCCACCAAATTTCATGCGATTCAAGAACATTTTGACCTGTTCATGACCTTTGACCTTGACCTTTGACCCGATCGATCCCAAAATCTAGTCAACTGGTCCCCGGATAATAAACAATCATCCCACCAAATTTCATGCGATTCGGTTCAATACTTTTTGAGTTCTGCGAAAGATTTTGACCTGTTCATGACCTTTGACCCGATCAATCCCAAAATCTAATCAACTGGTCCCCGGATAATAAACAATCATCCCACCAAATTTCATGCGATTCGGTTCAATATTTTTTTAGTTCTGCGAAAGATTTTGACCTGTTCATGACCTTTGACCTTTGACCCGATCGATCCCAAAATCTAATCAACTGGTCCCCGGATAATAAACAATCATCCCACCAAATTTCACGCGATTCGGTTCAATACTTTTTGAGATTTGCGAATAACACGCATACAAATAAATAAATAAATAAATAAATAAATAAATTAATACACGGCGATCAAAACATAACCTTCCGGCATTTTCAATGGGAAGGTAACTAGTGCAGCAGTGTGTTCGTCAGCAATTTGTAAAAGCATTTTTCACAACTATGTGTTTGTTGGACAAATGAAATGTTTAAGTAATGCATATAGGCAGTGTTCAATGCAACTGGGAATAATTCAAGGCCTACGAGGTCATTAATCTGTTCAAATGTTTCCTGGCAACACGAAGCACCTATCTAATCAACGCCACAATGTTGATGCAGCTCCTTGGGTATGAAAAGCCTTTCCCCGTGTATCACTAATGTAAGTGGATAGGCCTCAGTGTAAAGAGGAGTGCTTGTGTATCCGGCTGCTGTTAAGATACTTGCATTTCCTGCTGTCCTTCAGAGATCTCAAATGTACACACAAGAGACATGAGAATAGACAGCGTCATCAATCCTGTTTTATGATGCTTTAAAATCTCCTGGAGATTGAGTGCATATGGCAAATGGGGAAAGAATAAAAAAGAAAAGGCCCAAACCAAAGGATCTGTATTTGGTGCAAATTCCAAAGGTCCCTAATCTAAAGATCATCTGAGCATATCTGGGCCATCGTTATTCATTTTATTTATTCGCGAATTCCTATCTGTATGTGTATTATGTTGCATGGCTCATTTAGGATTCTTGGCTACAGCCAGCGCAGACCCTCATGAAATATGAATCTTAAATCTATGAACCAGATGAGTAAAATTAACTAAAGGAATAAGAGAGAGTGCTGCATTCACAGCATAGGCAACACATTTATACTTCATAACTGGACTGCACCTACTCTTGTTCTGCAGAGATGAAGAGTGGAGACACACTAGCTGTGGTCAAGCTGCTTATTAAATTCAAAGGTTGGAATATGTCCTGTGCTGGGACGATGTGTTCAAGTCAAGGTTTTGCATTGCAGGGGGTAGCACCGAATGGAAAGATCAGAAATGTAATGCATTTGAAACTAGAATGGGCACTCGGTAGAGTGCATACCTTCGCATATCACAAGATTGGGCATTGAATTATGAACATTTTGGCATTAGTTGCATGCCAATTGGACAAAAAAAAGAGTTTGACCTTTCCATGACCTTGACCTTGACCTTGACCTGATTGATTTTTGACCTGTTCATGACCTTTGACTTTTGAGTTCTGCGAAAGATTTTGACCTGTTCATGACCTTTGACCTTTGACCTGATCGATCCCAAAATCTCAACTGGTCCTTTGACCTGTTCATGACCTTTGACTCGATCCCAAAATCTAATCAACAAATAAATAAATAATGAAATGAAAAAGTGCAGAGGGAAGACATATGACATGCTGGCCGCTGAGGCCGGGAGTCCTCGGAGTCACCACTCAGCTGTGTATGTGTGTGAGAGAGAATATCTAAGTGCGTGGCTTTGTGCGAGTACAGGTTGAGTGTGTAATGTGATGCAGGCTGCTTTGCTCCTGTGACTTCCTCTTCCACCCTTCTGTTCAGGCCTGATGGAGATTAAGGGCCATTAAAGGCTCTCTGCTGCATGTGCAGTTTCTATTGATCACATCGACTCAACCCACTGTAGCCAATGATCCGATAACAAGTGTTGTACCCCCCATCCTTATCCCCTCCCCCTCCATCTTTTCTCCTCCTTGCCCCTCCCTTTTGTTCTTCCTACCGCCCACCCTTTGTGGTTCATGGTGCTCTGTGGAGGTTGCTTTGGCTCTGCTGATGTCAGCACTGGGGCATACCCAGAAGGCCCCGAGACCCCCAAGGCCAGCCTCTGAATATCTGCTTGCGTGTCTGTCTTTATTTCTGGCCTCGCTGTCCACTCATGCATCTTACCCATTCCTCGCTTCTGTGCTCTCGCCATCTCAAGTCATCTCCAAATACAGCAGGGTTATGATGAACTTTATTTCTACGCGACAGAGTTGGATTGGCCGTGCCTCGAAGAGCTAAATGAGTTAGGACAGTCTGAGAGGCATCAGCTCAAACCCACCGACCCCCACCCATTGCTTGCACAGTGAAACAGCCCTGGGGGAGCTTTCTGTGAGACCACAGGGGTTATTAGCATTGACAGAGGCTCACGTAAATCTTCTTAGTTGCTACTGTACAGGAAGTGTGCCTCTCTACTGCTAATTCAGGGGGAATCCCACAGAACTGGCAACCTATTCCCTTTAAGAAACTCCTTATCTTAAAGTCGTCTGGTCAGGTTTTGGTTCATTTTTCCACACTCGTGATGGCGATGTCAGCCTGTCTGTCAGGCCACTCCCTTTTTCCCGAAGCAACTATTGGATGGATTGCCATTAAATAGTTTTGAGGCATTTATTATCCTCAGTGGATGAATACTTCTGACTTTGACGAACCGCCGATTTTTCCTTTAGTGCTATTATGAGCTTGGCAGTTTGGGTTTTGAGTCAAGTATCTAGCATTTAGTAAACATTTATGATTCCCAGACAATGTATAAAGATATTGGTGATCCGCTGACTTATTTTCCAGTGCCACACACAAGTTAACATTTGTTGAACTCCTGGATAAATTGCTATCACATTTGGTACAATCATATTCCCCGAGAGATGAATTATAATAATTTTGATGGTCCCGTAATTTTGCATCCAGTGCCATCATTAGGTTAACAATGTGCCCAATACATAAGTTTATGACCAAATACCTGCAAAACCAAAGGCATTCACATCAGCCTCAAATACATTTTGTGTGAGCATGCTATGGCCCAAACTAAAATGGTGAACCTGGGAAATTAGACTTGATAAACAGGAGCATGTTAGTATTTAATTTAGGGCTGTCAGCGTTAACGCGTTAATCTATGCGATTAATTTGGCCGCGTTAGCGCACACAAATATTTTAACGCAATTAACGCAATTATTATTATTGTTTAAAAAAATATATACTTTATTAATCCACAAGGGGAAATTAGTTCTCTGCATTTAACCCATCCTTAGTTATTAAGGAGCAGTGGGCTGCAGTGATGCGCCCGGGAAGCAACTGGGGGTTCAGTGCCTTGCTCAAGGACACTTCGACTTGCTTCGGTGTTCGTTGAAGTTGTTACATCCTCTGAGTGTCAAACCGCAGTACGGTTTGACACTGTTTCGTTTTAAAACAATTATTTCTCCGCGAAAATAAGGAGAAATCAGTTTAACTCGTGGATGAATCAGTCGGGTTTCCTCCTGCTCCTCCTTCCTCCGTCTCCCCTCTGATACACAGAGGAACAGAGGCGACGTGTCGGTGACAACGGCGCGGAAAGAACTCGTCACGAAACCTTCAACGTGATTTGTCAATCCGTTTGTCTGTCAACATTTCGGGGAAAAAACAACCAATGAACACTCAGTAAATCACAAAGGACCTCCCACCTCACAGGTGAGGCTCATTTAGCCTGTCAGTCAGAGAACCAGAGAACACGGCGTGAGGACAATGAGCCTTATTTCAGAGCTGAGATTGTTCTGGAATGTTTGATGTATAACACGTGGGGGTGTGTCACATGCAAAAGACTTTAAAAGGTTAATTTAATTTATTTTGTAAAATGTATAAAATGCCCCCAGCCTCCAGAGGGTTAACGTGACATATGTGAATGTCAGTCAGTTACCAAGGCCACTGGTTCTGCTGCTGTTCAATGTTAAAGATGACAGGACCAATGGGGTCTCAATATATATATATTTTTTACTAATCTGATGTTTCACTGAAGAAACAATTTATCATCCACGATATTAAATACCTCGCTGGCACTGTATATGTAGGAGCCTCTTTGAAAACACAGCTCTGTGTGAAGTTTTGTCTTTAAAAAGAAGGAAACAACTTTTAATCGCGATTAATCGCGATTAATTAATCGCAATTTCAAAATGTGCGATTAATTAGTTAATTTTTTTTAATCGATTGACAGCCCTAATTTAATTACAATTACCAGTGGGCTTTAGAGCCTCAATGCCTTGTAACTGATTTGAAATGATTTTCAGAAAAAGGTTTACATGAAACATACTTTCAGTCCAAACTGCAGCATTGTGATATTTCTTATATTGTTTTACATGATGTTGAGATTATTTGACTGACATGTTATTTTTGACTTGACTGGAAACTCTTAAACAACCTCAAAGACAAGTTTGATTCCCTGTTAAATACTGAACATATACACACACACACATATATATATATATATATATATATATATATGTATAAGTCAAAAGGCGACAGAATTGGATCTGATGGCAGTCATAGCAGAGTGATAGAAGTTGTTCTCTGTCCTGGATCAGTCCGATGCACCAGTGAGGGATTCACAGGATCCAAAACAACCAGGAAACAATTCAGAGAGAATAACTGAAACTGCATCAATTCACCACCGCAGGATGAATCACTCACTTCAAAGGCAATTTCTCTTATAAGGCGTATTATACATTTCGTAATGTAGCAAGGGATCTATATTCAACAAACATTTTTTTCAGTGATTCTCATTAAACATTTTGATGCTTTGCTTTGATATACAGTAGAATCCTTGGGGCCAGATCAGGGCCAGAGCTGGAACATGAATAAAAAGGAAGGACCATTATACTCGCAACCAACAGGGCCTTGAGAATAGGACCACATGGGTGGGTGGGAGGCTTGTAAACATATGTATTCCCTGGATGAAAGGATCACTGTGATGTGTTTCCAAGGAAAGAACATGAGAGCCCACCATTATAGTGTGAGAGTCAGACCCCTTAGAGCATAAAGAGATGGCAGTAACACAATTTAAGGCAGATTGTTATCTCTTTACATACCCCTATCAACAGAGTTATCCTCAAGCTTCAAAATGCATGGAGATTACCATTAAGAAACCTAAGCGGTGTGTACATCTGCGCTTTGATATTGTGCACAGGATGGGCATAGGCACTGACCTTCGCCGCTACTGCAATTACATCATAGGGCGGCTCCCACTCTTATGCATATTAATGCAGGTTCTAGAGGCATCTACCAAACACCTTTGATTCCCTGGGATCTGAGCTCGCCAATGCATGACAAGTGTATCTGGACACAGAGAGTATGTAATAGTTATAGATATAGAGCACGAGCAAGACCAGATCAAAGGTGCACACTCTTCTCTGCAGGGATGTGTCCTGTGTGCTTGTGCTAGTGAAAATGAGTTAGCGTGAGCTCCGTCAGTCTCAAATGTATCAGACTATTATATCGAACCATGTAAGAAAAAAGCCCGGTGGTTAACACAAAAAGACAAGCCAAAGGTTCATCAGAATCCTCTTTTGTACACTATTATTGTAATTGAGGTCACTATAATTTGAACACAATGAGACATTATTTCAGAGCAGACATATTGAGACTGAAAGACACATGATGTTGCTAACTGCAGGAGTGCCCTGGGGTGTATCCCAGCATTTCCTCTGCATTTGTTCAGTGAGAATGTCTCCAGAATTTAAAATTGAGACAACACCAATGTTTTCTTTCACTGTTGTCACGATTGAGACTAAAACGTGGATGAATAATAACTAAAATATCCCTATGGACTAGCTCTGGAAAGCATTACAATAGAGATCCTGGTTGTATTTCCATGTCATATTGTAAGATGCTGCTGGTGTAGAGACTCTTGATGCCAGGAGAGGGCCTCGTTGTTATAATATAAAGCTCAGCGATGGTCGGTTCCATTTTCTAGCAGTGGCACACTGATTTGATTCCCTCTCAGTCCTGTGAAAAAGAACATCACACAGAATATTCAGATTTAACATTTTTTAAAACATTTTAATTACATTAGATGTTCATTGTTTAATTTCAACATACACACTATACATATTACTAGATAATTCTTGCAGTAACAACAAGCAGTTGTAAGAATGATTTATTTACTCTAAATTGAAACAGATTCCTAATGTTGTATTTTTGATCTGAATCTAATTTTAAAATACAACCTGAACATCACAGTGAAATATCTGAAGACTATAGCAGAATTAACAAATTCATCCTAACATGTATGAAGCCAAACTGCTGTATCTGCCATCATGCCATAAAAGGCCTGAAGCAGCATTAACTTCTCAGAGCTGTGAAGGAGCGTTGCTCACCAGGAAGCCAATAGGGGACGAACCATCACAGGAACTGCTGCTGCACTGATCGTGTCATGTCTGAGCATTAAAAAACAAATCAGTGCAAATAGAAAGAAATATATTTAATGTTGGTGTGAAATGTAGCAGAGGGCGGATGGATCTGAATATGAATCAAGCTCAGATTGAGTGACAAACTGAATGAGGATGTTGTGTATTAGTTACAACTGACCTTCGCAGCAGCATTCTCTCATATTAAATCCCCATCATGAGTAAATTAGTGGGTCTCCATCTGTGGCATTGCAAACTTACAGTTGCACATTCACAGACGCCTGCTGGGTGTGTTGGTGGAGAATAAACATACAGAGATTATTTCACACAGGTTGCAGCAGCTACAGCACAATACACAAAAGGGTGCATTATAGCTTGGATGTACGATGTAATTCACACATTCGCGGCTGAGAAAACGTTGGCACAGAGAATTTACAGTGGGAATTCAAAAACGGACCGTTCTCTCTAGCAGTACTATTGATCTGACTACTCCCCAGCCCCCACACTCATCTCCCCGCCGTCCGGCCCTCCCTTTGTGGTAACATTTCTTCCTGTGTCATGGAGTGCACTGTAACATATATCTCTGCACATATATATTGCACATTCCTTATTGATTTACTGTGTGTCTCGCTTCATGCTAAGAAACAGAACACGACAGCTTATATTTGGCATCAGGTGAGCTTCTCAAAAAGAGTATCTCTTTGGTCTTTGAGAATATACTCTTGAGAAGCCAAAGAACAAAAACAGACTAAAAATGAAATATCTCAATTGGCTTCCTATGGCCTAGATACAACTTGGTGCTCTGCAGCCTCAGAGCGGAAGAATTTAGAGCAGATACTTCTTTACAAAAAATACTTGTGCATTATCTTTTAACAACCAGGGCACAAAATATGGGGCTCAAATAATTAAAATCAAATGTAAACACAGTATTTTAATTTTAAGATGAAGAAACAGATTGGGAAACATAATTTGAATGAATATGCAAGCAGCCTAAAGGAAGCTGCGAGTAACTGTAGAAAAATTGCAACCCGTAATTATGGTCTCAGTCATTAACACTTTATCTGGGTGGAATAAAACAATCCATATCATAGCTCACATTTGAAATCTCTTTACAGAAATAAAAGGCATCTTCAAGCCTCCCTGTCTGTGTGTGCGTGGATGCCATTTTTTTAATACACATATGTAAGAAAAGATAATGTGATGTAAATATGCAAACATACATATGCAGCCATATTCACAACCACATAAACAAACATACACACTGATACACACACAAGCGTTTGAGCAAGCATTTACATATCATCTGCAGCCATCTGCTCTAAATGCTAGGTAATTAACTCAGGCCTGCCTTTGTCTCTTTGGCTGGTCGGCTGACATACAGGAGCTCTTCAGGAGAATTCACGTGAGTCAAGGATTTCAAAAGAATGAGAGGACAAGGGAGTGAGAGAGGTGAAGGACGAGGAGGAGGACTGGGGGATGTTTGTGAATGATGCTGCATAAACCGGGAGAGGCAGCGCAGAGAGCCATTACAATGATGGGAGGAAAACAGGAGATGATGGAAAGAGGACATGCTGGGTCAGAGAGGATGTACACACACACACACACACACACGTGTGTTGCACCTGCCGCGCCGCTCAGCTACAGTTTTCCGTTCAAGGTCAAGCGGCATTAAATAGAGAAGCGTTGCACTGTGTAGGTCGGAATAAAGAAAAGCTGCAGCTAACGTTGTCGCCGCCTCTTCTATCCAAGCTCGAGCTCTGGATGCTATTTTAAATGTTTTACTTCACACATTGAATTTCAGATTGTTTTAATAAAAATTCAGGGACTGAACATATTTTTATGTTGACGAGAATTTTTTAAATATAAAAACATACATATATATTTTTTAAATTAGGTATGTCTTTAAAAAAACGGTAATAAAAATAAATAAATAATAATAATAGCAATTCTTTACCAGTTTGTATTTAACTGCAGTCTTCCGCAATCTCATAAGCAGCCTTTGTTAATCCTCTCTATTCCATCACCCTCTTTTCCATCAATGTCTGCTCCTCCCAGTCACCCTGGCATCCAGGTCTGTCTCCATTACAGCAGCATAGCACCATAATTAGCCAGGTATCTCCTGCAGTAATGAGGAGTGGGAGACGAGCCTCGCATCTACCTGCTAAGGGCTGGAAACGCTGGGCTCTGGATCCAGAGCTGCAGCGGAGGAGCCACGTTTCCCATCAAATGGGATAATTAGAGTGCGTATGGAGGTATGATTCCAGGTAAGAGGTGACAGAGAGCATGGGAGAGGACATTTGTCTACACGCTCACCTCCTTTTCTCAAATAGCAAATGGACTGGGGCTGCTGTCGGAAGCTGAGCCGGACAAGGGCGGCAGCAGAAGAACAAGATATCACAAGACTCCAGTGTACATCACAAAATATATGTACAAGAGGAGAACCCAAGAAATAGAGTAAAGAAAGATGTAAAGGCAACATCAACAGAGGGCTGCACAGCAAGAGCAAATAAAGGCATAACCTTTGCAGCTCAATACACTTAAGGGAGCATCTTTGGTGTATAGGATGTGGCGCAGTACGGAGACTGACAGATGACCTGATGCAGAAATTCCCCAGTGGTATGAGCTTCACTTTGAGAGAGACATGCAGAGGAAGAGAAGCACTCGCACGCACACACACACACACAATCAAGATGATGATGTTTAAGGTGATGATGATGATGGTGGCGGCTCCTCTATCCATATCCCACATCTACAGTCAGCATAGCCTCTAACCGCAGTGTCCCTCCCCAGGCGGCTGCACGTCTGCACCGGTCAGCGGCATACAAACGCACTAATGCACCATTCCAGCAGACAAACAAACAAGTGTTGCCATAGTAATTGCAGTGATTAGGAGATAAGCGCTGGGAGAAAACAAGGCGTTGTGGAGGAAGCCCTCTGTGTGACCTTTCGCCAAGCTGCAGAAGCAGCGCTGCAGTCGGATTCCAGGCACGTATGACTAGCACCACATAGATCCACAGCGCAGGTCATGATGGTGGCAAATATGAAGACGCTAAAGCCACTGCAGGGCCTCACCGCAAAGAGCACCTTGAGCTTGGCTTTAAAGACATATCCAAGCACCACCCAGAAACTGGGATATGTTCACCATAATTTTGGTCACAGGCCAAATATTTTTTCAAAAGTCTCAGTAGAGGGTGGTTCACAACTTTATTCATAGGTGCTATCAACCTCCCCGAAAACCATTTTCCATAAATCATGTCTGTTCTTTTAGAGATTCTTGGCTGGGGATTTTCACACAACTCCCACAATGCTCTCCTTCTATACAAATGTATTCACACAACATCTGCTGGGGAAATACATGTCTCGTTTTCAATGGTTTTTTGTTATCTTACATTAATGTGTTGCAGTATGCAGTATGTACAGCATGTCAAAGCCCTTTTTAAATTGATGCTAGGTAGTTCTGAGCCCCCCAGTATTGTTTAAATGTACGAAATAACATTAACTATTTACGAGAGAGGAAATTAAGGTAGCCTATCAACGCAAAAAACTGAGCTTTCATCCATAAGGTCAACACTTTAACAATAATCCAAAACTGTTATGGATGTTTAATTGTAATATGTTTAAGACTGCTAACGTTGTCTCAAAAAAATAGAAAATAATTCAAGATTGACTATTTAACTGGTATTCATTCTAATTTCCATAATCAAATATACAGTATGAGTTTTGTAAAGGATTTATGAATTTTGCTCTCGACATGCTGGTCTAAAATTTAGAATTTTAGATTTCTAAAATGTCCTGCTCTTTTGCAGCATTCTAGAGCCGGTTCCTGGGGCTGCACGGTGTTGTAGTGGCTAGCACTGTCGCCTCACAGCAAGAGGGCCACGGGTTCGGTCCCTAGTGGGCGGTCCTTCTGTGTGGAGTTTGCATGTTCTCCCCGTGGCAGCATGGGTTCCCTCCGGGTTCTCCAGCTTCCTCCCACAGTCCAAAGACATGTTAATTGAACTCTAAACCTGCCCGTGGGTGTGTTTACATTTGAGCATGAATGGTGGTCATATGTGCCCAGAGATGGGCTGGCGACCTGTCAGGGTGAATCCTGCCTTCGCCCAATGTCAGCTGGGATCGGCTCCAGCGCCCCGCAACCCGAAAGAAAGATAAGCGGTTTGGATAATGGAGGGATGGATAGCTCCGGTCCCAACTTTTATAAGAGACTTGGGCAAAAATACTGATGATATTTTAATACACGAGAATACATTTGGTGACATTTGCGCTTTTTTTAGAAGCTGGACACATTGTTTGAAGCAAGAAAGGTGTTTTAAAGGGTACCTGTAGTGAAAGCGAATATGTAGCCAGATCAAAAGATAATGTGTTTCTAAAGGTTATTCATGCACTGACGGTCCAGTATTCAATAACAATACGTAGTTTAGGCTGTTCAAAGTCCTCAACTCCGACATGCGACATTGCACTGGAGCTTGAATATGTCGCGGGTGGTGTGACGTCAAATCGTTGAGAGATCGACAGCCAGCCACAGCGGATGTGTTCAGATACCAATATAAACAACGTCGAGCGCTCGCAAACAAATGCTGAGAGATTGACAATATGGACGATGAAAGATTGTCTGATTCAGCAACTGGATACTTGTTTGAACCTTTAAAAGCAGACTATCCCCATTTAGTGAATTGTGACAGCGATGATAGCGATGATTCTGATGAAGTTGATGCCGACGGACCGCCGGTCCAGATGCTTCACCGTGCGGACCGTGCACGCAAGTCGGCGGACGTTTGGTGCAGTTGTGGGAAATGTGTGCCACAAAAAACAGACAGAGTGCATTTGTTGTAAAGAGCACGAACTTATGTCCGATGATATAGTGTCATTAGACCTCATCTGCTTCACACAAAAGAGTGAGCTTGATAGCTACATCGCGCATAAGCCAGCGCTGGAGATGTCTTTCATTGATGCAATGATCGGCCGACATGTTCGGGGGCCTGCACCGAGGAGAACTGTCAAATCGGTAAGTTTGCCAGTTGTTTCATGTAGGCTAATTTGCGATCACCAGAGTTGGTGTGATTATTACTAATATTCTGAATATATTCACCTTTATTCTCCCATAAGCGAGAGGCCTAACATTTGCCTGCATACTATCGCCCATGATTATGATGATCCTTTAGCATAGACTAAGAAGCCCATACTTTATATAGCGGTCTCAGTAGGCGCGCACCATGGAGGCCGCGGTATATCGAATAAGGCCGCGTCCGCTGCCCGTGTATCGTGGCATTCGCAGTATCTCCATTGATTTTGACCATATAGATTGTGTAATTCTTCGCTACGAATGTTTCACGATAGAGGGAAAGACATTATATTTGGTACACCTTTATAGCTCAGTTTGTTTGTTATAGGCTATCCGCTGTTTTGTCACAAAGTGGCTCCGGATTGGCTGAATTCCTTTCAACGACTCAACGTCATAGTTAGCTTTGACATGAGTAAATAACTAGCAAAATGGCTGCGCCCTGAAGCGTTCACGGACTCGGAATGTTGACAAAGAAATGTAAATCCTCGGGCTATGCGTGACTTGTTGACAATAGCGGCGGGGTAAATATGATTTATTTGATGCGCCGAATGGATGTAGCACGTTGTTGTTTTGCACTACAGGTACCCTTTAACAGATCAACAAAAATAAAAGAGTTGTGATAATAACTCCATTACAACAAAACCAGCTAAATCTACATCCACGTAATCAAAGTTAATTTGACTGCCCTCTGATCCGATGCGAACTGATTTGGGGTTTCAAAAGACCTGAATTGAAAGCATTCAGGGACAATATAAAGGAAGGAGGTATAACGTTTATGCATGTTCTGTTTTTCACAGCAATGTCACGGAAAAACTGTTTTAGTCACACATAAAGAGCTGAAGGTGTTAGAGGAAAATCCATGGTTGGATTGCAATGTAAGGTCCTCTGGGTGATGTAAACACAGTGTGCTGTACATTCTGCCTCAGGAATGTTGCAACAGGCCTCTAAAGTGGTAAATATGTGCATTGAGTGGGCGTGACACACACAAATGCAAACACATGCATGTAACATACAAATTATAAATAGTGTTTTTTCCACAAGTAGTTTTCATAGAAGTAAAAGTAAAGAATAAAAGTTAAAAAAGAATTAATCGTTGGTGCTATTGGTTTAAAAAGATGTCTCATGTTTGAGACCATGTGACCTCCCCCCCCCCACCCCCATTCCACTCTCACACACACACAGACACACACGCATACACACTTCCCGTGCCTGTGCAGCTACCCAACCCTCTCAGGCTATGCAATGTACATCACACCTCCCATCTAAGGGAATCTCGCCCCAAATCCTTCCTTTGAATTATTGAAGAGGACCAAGTCGGCTTGACTCTGATTATCCTTCAATCAATACGCCTTGCCTCTCCTCCTATAACATCAAATGCCTCTGACGATCGATCCAGCCAATCAGAGGAGCCACTGCAGCTAGAAATGCAGAGTGTGTTGTTCTGCTTTGTTTACACTGACACTGCTCGGCGTGTGTAATAGGTGTGTTTATGCTCTGGACCGGCGTGATTGCTGATTGACTGAGATGCTTCCGTGTGTTTTTGCTGCCTGCTATGTGTCACAGATAATTCCACCTGTTTGTTTTTGCGCTGGCTGTTCGCAGGACAATCAGGTTTAGCAGAGATTTCATGAAGCCCAAGGATGTGATTACCTTTTTTATGAAGCGTCCTCTGCTCTGGAACAGTCTGTGCTCATGTTCTTAAAGTGTGCTCGTGAGACAGAGACAGAAATGCAAATTGTATGTTTAAAAAGAGACGGCGTGTAAATAATTTTCCGTTTGATGAAACTGTTAGTTTGAATTCGTAAGATGTACGTTATAGATATTTGTTGACTGACAGCACGAAAGCCTGAGAAAACTGAGTTGAGCACTAGTGCGAGTCGCTTCATTTCATTCCCTAAAAGCAGTTTTTCTTCCAGACCGCAAGTGCGAGTGTCTAGCGATTTACTTTCTCAATCGCATGCTGAAAGGTAGATCAACACCTCACAACCTTTTTACTATGAGCAGAATGAACACAAACATATATCTGTAACCTTACAATTATACAAGGCACACACACACACACACACACACACTCTCCCTCTCGCAGACGCATATAATGATTGCAGGAGCCGCTGCTCTATTATTTGTGAAAATGGAGCGCTTGATGCGTGATTGTTGTCTGTCTCTGGTAAAAGCTTAGTTCCTCCTGAAGATGCTGACAGGCTAGTGCGCCTTTTCTCCTGATCACACAAGTTCCACACTATACATACAATATCGTGCTATTATACCGGCTACCTAGAATGGGCCTCTCAGGAAAAAGCCAACACTTCGACGACAGTGAAATGGTCTTCCTCGTACGGTTCTGTACACCATTATGCATGCGACTTCCGAGTTCTACTTAAAGGTACAGAGTGCTCCTTTAAGATCGGTATGTATGTCTCAGAGGTTGCCAACAATGTTGCACTGGACCAGACATACATTATCATATCCCAATACACATTTAAATTCCCACACTGATCTGCTATTGCATCTCTGCACACACAGGCACTCTGCAGTGGGATGGATGTATCAGCAGGGGCCAGATGATGGCAGTCTTCTCTCTGTACCAGGATGCTGGATGCCCCCACCGTGTGCACCGACTGCATGATGCAGCTGGCCTCATTTTAATGATTTAAATCACTTGAGGTCCACCACCACACATTTTAGAGGCTTGACTGAATTTATCCTCGTTGATAGAGATCAGTGCCCTCAGCCCTGGACGTTGTCAGACTACAGTAGAGGGAGAGACCTCTCTGACTGACACGATTGGATACAGCTCTCTGCTCTGATTTTACTTTTGATCCTGCCGCTCTGACTCTGGCCCCGGGGACAGATGAGCGGAATGGAGCGGTGGAGATAGAGGCGAATGCCACTCACTCTTCTATCTCACTGGTCAGCCCTTTATAGAGATGCAGGTCTAGGATCAGCACAGTTAAAATGTAGTTTGTGTAATCTTTTTTAATGCAGGCATTTTCATGCTCTGCATAACATGGGCACCTGAAGTATGGTTACTTTCTGCTATCAAACAAGCAAAAAGCACTTGCAATCTTTGAAACAATGATTCTGCCTATGTTATTTGCCTCGACAGAGGAACATACTTGACAGTGTGCAAGTATGAGCATGGGTTAAATCTTACAAAGACAGAAATAACAATGCAATGTTGCAAGCAGCTGGCTAACGTTTTGAGTCACAGAGAGAAAATAAATAAATAAGGTTTTCTCTTTCTAAGGTAGGTAGAAACATACACACACTGGTGTTAAGTGCTCCTATTCAGCAGCAGGGCACAGCGAGGGGGAGGACTAGATGATACAAGTGTAACCTCTATAGAGGAGGTACAGAAGCCGACATGCTGCTAACACACACAGCAAACCATACATACACAAACTCAACCCTGTGCAGCGACCAACACGTCATCATTGAAATAACGCTATTAGCCTTTGCACCTCGCTCATTACTGAAAGACACCCACAAGCAGATGTAAGCACATGCAAGCATACACACACACCAGCGTACATGTTTGATCAGTCACAGGGCTGCAAATCCAATGATTTTCCCCCAGAGGCACCCTCCACGGGATTGGAGCCTGATGCGCTATTGATTAGCGGGGTGGCAAGATGTGCGATTGTGCGTCTGTAACGATGCGTTGGTGAGACGCAGGGGGCACAGTGACGCTGGAAGCATGGCGTCAGAGGGCAGCCTGGCGCACCAAGGTCAACTGAAGGACGCTGGCGAGTGCTGCAGAATTAGAGCCTGCCTGAGCGAGGGCCGCGCTGCAAAGGGAGAGCAGAAAATAGCACAGCTGAGGGAGACAGAGAGACAGCCGGGACAGAGCACGTCAATAACATGGCGGAGATTTCACTATTCAGGCACCTTCATAGGTAGCACACGCTGTGACTCGTAACCAAAGATCGTCACCAGGTGAGAGATTTGGAGCACGTTCTGATAACAGAGAGGAGCGTATATAACAAGATTCCTATGAGTTGCAGAGCCATGTACATATCGTTGCTTGTCACATCAATGTTCACTTGAGGCTTTATGCATTTGGCACATGTCTGCACGGTGTGAACGTATGATGCATGTATTTTATACTTTTAAAAAAAGGTGACATTTACAAATGCTATTTATGTAAAAATTCTAATGTTTTGCAAGAAAAATTTATCAAAAGTACTCATCATGCACAGTGGCCCCTTTCAGAATACTATAATATATGTGTATCATATATAGCATTATTATTGATGTTCTAATCTTCATTTTAATGTTGCAGCTGGAGCATATTTGACCTAATCTATGTGCAAATTGCTAGTTTAAATTACAAAAATTCATCATCCTAAACAACCTAATCATATGTTTTATATTCAACATTTTAATGTCACAAAAATGCGGTGGAGTGAAAATTACATTATTTCCCCTCGAAATGTAGTTGAGTAGAAGTTTGAGATAGCAGGAAATGGAAATATTTATGGCAAGCACCAGAAGAATTTACTAAAGCACAGAGCTTAAGTAAAAGTACTCATTTACATCGCTCCACTGGTTGCTTATGTGTGCACCTGGTGTGTTACAGCCAAACTACAAATATTCAAACATATGGTTATTCTCACTAATTTAATACAATCATTAAAATGAATGTACATTATCCGAAATGTGTGGAGTAGTAACTTTTATGGTCGCACACTATTATTCTGAAGATTGTTTCTCCAACTTTCTCCTGTCATCAAATGTGTTGTGTCTCACTCCTTTATTGTTTGCAGCCTTCCATCTCTCATGAGACATTTGACCCACATTGTGTAATTAAACGACCAATAGCTCTGTGTCCAGGAGGTCCAAACTCTGGCCACCATGACTGATTGAGACCTGTTGCCTCAGATGTGTGGACCGGTCCTCTGTGGACTTACAGGGAGCAGAATCACCGTGAAGAAAACCTCTCGCCTGGGAGTGCTGTGATTACTTTTGTGGAAACAAGCAATTATTGTGTAGAATGTGAGATACATTTTCAATTTGACCATTTAAGGGACTTCTTGCTCTTAAGAAAAATGCTGTAATTGGAAACACAGTTCCCCTCTATTATAAATAATTATTTCAGAAGATATTAAGGCTCGGTGACGCAGGCATAAGGGATATCTTCCTGTGAATGTAAAAGCTTCCCAAATTATGTATACAGAATATATAATACATAACTGCATTTGTTTTTCAATTTGCACAAAGGGACATTTTCAGGATGAAGCTGTTTTGAAATGAAGGATGAAATACATCAAGTGAAGTTTACATCCTCATTACTGATGGAATAATCCTCCACTGGTTACTGGACAGGTGTGTGTGTGTGTGTGTGTGTGTGTGTTTGTGTGTGTGTTTCAGAGTCCATTAAGCGAGGCTTTGGCCGACACCACGTGAAACTGAAAATGAGCTGTTAAAAGCCAATTGGTGGTTGTTAAAAATGCCAACAGCCATTTCTTATCTTGCATCACAACAATTAAAAGTGCCTTGGAGGTAAAACATAATGAATCAAACCTGGACTGGTGGGTTACCATAGAAACATGTATAATCATGGTAATTGGACCATTGTGAACAATCTATTATGTCCAAATTATGCAAACATGCATAGAGACCTAAACTCGCTCTGTGGAGAAAATGTAGAGACGACGATGTTCCTGACATTAAAATAAAAACTTTTGGCCACTTCAGGCATAATGACATTTATCCGAATGGAGCTCTCTCCTTCCCTAATGATCCTTAAGTAGGAGGCAGAAATACAGTAGAGGGGCTCATTACAGAAAACATTGCTCACCATTTGCATGTTAATACCATGATGTTTGATATATGCGTGTCATTCTTCTTTGTTCAGCATGAAATTGAAGTGTTTTACAACTGATTTTATAAGTGAATTCTTTAACTGAAAAACATCAGACTATATTTTAGATACCTGTGTTCTATTTGTGTGCAGATATTCTGCCACTTCATTCAAATAGCTCACCAAAGGGTTCATCTTGTAACACTTTGGAGAGGGTTCAACCGCTGATCCTGAATATAAACTAGACCAGCTAAAACAGCAAATGATAATTATGCATTGATGCATAAATAGTATGAACAACCTAATAATGTGATGCTTAATAATATCACGGATGCCATTTTTATGCACAACAACTTTTATTTTTGATTTAAGATACAATCCCAAAGATCTCCATTTTGTTTTTGTTTTCGGCGCCTAATAAGTGATAATTGCCTTTGTGTTTGAGCTCTCACTCCCAACAGTTTCCACCACCTTGGATGCTTCAGGGAATGTCGCCAAAGTCACCCAGTTAGTAATGTTACAAATGCCAGGGCTTTCATCAGACACACACACACACACACACACACACACACACACACACAAACACACATGCACACACGGAAATGCAATGATACAACAAAGGATAATTGACCCTTGCTCTCCTCCTTCTATTCACTATATATCTTTATATATTTTTTATCATTCAGAAAGTACTAAATCGCCCACGTGGTGTGAAAGTCTTGGATAGAGGATGTTCCCAGGCAATCTTTCATGGATGGAGCAACAAACTTGTACATTTTTCTGATAACACATGATAATCTGGGTATTTTTGCCAAATAAAATATATTGGTTTTGCTTGCAGTGGGAAATTAAATCAAATAAGTTTTCATAATTTAAAGTAACAGACACAATTTTAAATCCCTGCAAAGACTCTACTGTGTGTAAGAACGGACGTTAGCATTTCTCTTAAAGATTTATTCATCTCCTCTGAAAGCCAAGCTTTCAAACAAAATGTCAAAGGTCAGCGGCATAGCGTCGAGGAGAGGCGTCGCCTGTCACACCCTGACCCGGGGGCCGCACACCATCTACAGCAGGTCATTGGGTTCTTGGTCACAGAGGTCTGTGGCATGAGCTACAACCGATGCATGACAGGAAAACATGGCCAGTGTGTAAAGATTAACCTCTGACTTAACATCCTGTCAGATGTTCCATCTGAACAATGTCTAAAAAGTACAGGAGGAGATGTACTGCTGCCCAGAAGACATGCAAGGACTTCGCTATAATGAATGCAGGTAACTCAGTTTTTGATCTACTGTTTCACAATCTGAGTCATTGATGTTATAGCCTCTTTTTAAATTGTTCGTCGCAGATCTCACATCGCACTCCCCTTCACTCTCACTGCTACTAAAATTGATTCCCCTTCATCATACATCTTCAGTGTAAATTGTCCACTGCGACTTTTCAATTGATTGAGCTCTGGATGATGAGGGAAATGTTAGCATGGTAACAGTGAAGCCATTGATTTGTGAAGTGATAGATAAAAAGCATTTATCATTCTGGAGTAGTCATGATAATTAATTGATATTGATTGAAGCGGACCGTGAATGCTGATACTACACAAGCAAGTGAGAGGCAGGAGAGAGATGACCAAGATCCAACATTCATGCTGCTCTCAGTGTCCTCAGAAATACTCCTCTCCACGGCATTAAAAAAGTAAAGGATATAGATATGCAGATATCGTGGGTAATTGAACGCTATTATCATAATGCACTCTACCTTGTGTATTATTCATATTCAAATGGATGGATTTGAGCTTAAAATATTTCCCAACCCTCAGCCTTGATTGCAGTTTGAGAGTTAGAGAATGGCGACCGCTGATTTAAATTACACATTTGAAGAGGTAGGATGAGTGCCTGTGTTCTTTCTCCATACAGAAGTTCATACAATTTAAACATCAAATTATCAAGTTCAATATTTTATGTTTCCACTATTGCTGTTAAGTGGAGGATATGAGATCCACTTGTGCGTTGTTAAAAAATGGAGATTCTGGTATGAACCAAACTCCGCTGTATTATCAGCGGAGGCACAGAGCTAAGAGGCGAGTCCTTTCGATGAGGAGAAGGAACAGCCATTAGCTTCATTAGAGCTGAGAGAATAATGAAGCTCTCGGAGCAGGAAGTCAGCCCAATTCTCCAAAAAAAAATTTGTACGAAGACATCGTGGATTAAAGAAACTCTATCCTTTAATTCTGCTATGATTATCATTTCTTTTCTTTCACCCCACAGCCTTCTCAGATCACTCAACAATTGCTCTCTGGAATGTGGCTACACAGAGACGACTTTGGCTCTGTGATCTGCAGGAGCATGCGGGCATACCTTTTGGTTATATTTATTTCTCTGGGAAATATTAAGAAGCGTGAACCTTGCTCTCGCTGTCCCTTGGTGCGCTGCAATCACACTCTGCGAAGCACCCTGTAATTACAAGCCCCATCACATATTCATCGGTGGACCGACTTGTGTATTCTGGTAGATTGTACTGTTAGTAGTGTGCTGATTTCTTTTTCGATTAAATAATAAAAGGTCAAAGAAAAACTAGTTGTTTTTATGAAATAATGATGAGGCAACGCAATTTCAATTTATTATAGTTTGCCAAGAGTTAGATAAAAGGACAATGGTCATATCTGTCCGTTAGCTTATAGCTTAGCATAAAGCTTGAAGCAGTTTCCAATTTCTTGAGCTAACCTTCAGCTAAGCCAATGAACAGACAGACAAATAGTTCAATATTATCTTTAAACTCTTAAGCACAAAAGACAGTAGTCTATGCATGTTAGTAAATTTGTCATATTATTCGTTTTGAGAAAACGAATGATATGACAAATTTGATGGATTTTCTAACCTCATTAATTGAAAGGCAAAATGTCAAATGTAGCTATTTGTTCTGATTGAAAAGTCACTCAATTAGGGCCAATGATACAAGAGGGAATTAAAGCACTCTCACATTGGGACGTTCTCCATCTTCAAAAACTGATTTGTGATTAAAAAAAAAGAAGAAAGAATGAAGAGGTTTGAATGAATACTGCAGCGCTGCAATGATAATAAGAGAAAGAGCTGCTCATGCAGTTTAGATGTACAAGCAGTTTAGAGAATTAAGGACGGGTGAACAGCTGAAATGTAGGCAGATGCCAATAGACAAACTCATGTAAAATCCACGACATCCACGAGAGCGAAGGAGCTCAAGATAGAGACAAAGAGGCGAGGGAGAGAAAATTAAAGAGTGAGAAAAGGAGAGAAGAATGAAAAGGGAAAAAAAAGAAGCGCCGTTGAGATTTCCCCTCGTGCTTTTCTCTGATTTGCCAAAATTCATAATCCTCTCTTCTTTCCCACACCCAAGATCCTTTCCCAGCGTCCATAATTATAAGCCAATCCCCCTGTTCATTTAAAAACTCCATTGTTTCTTATCGCACTGAAAGTGGTCGCTGCACAGATGTGATTTGCTTCTTTCACACACCAGCAGCAACGAATAAACACCTCCGTTTACTTCTTCTTTCGCTGCCTTTCTGCTTTGATTTCAGCTCCCTGCAGCGACCAAAATATACAGGCGACCAGCTTAACACACAACACGTCTTAGCGGGCTCTTTTTCCACAGTTATATATACACTGTTACACTCATCTCGTGTTATATTTTTAATGGCTCCAGCGCACTCATGTTGCAGAGTCTCTCCAGGCCCGATTCTTTCTCTTCCGCTCTCCTCTACGGCCCTTATCCCTCACGCCTCGGGGCACTCGCAGGCCTGCCGAAAGAAATAACCCCCGCATCACTGGAGACATGCAGACACCCCCCTCCCTCCCCTCCCCCCCATGGCTGCTAAAATAAACTGCTCACCTTCCCCCTGTATTGTTAGCCCATCAGTCTCGCTTTCAGGTGAACGCGCTGCTTCTCCTGCTCTCTCAAGCTTCCCCTGTGTGTTTTTTTTAAATCAGTGCAAATGAAATGCAGGTGTAAGCTGGAGTGGAGCGTCGTGCCAAAACAAATGAAAGGGGATTCGGTTTTCAGCTAAACGCTGCAGGGTCACATCATGCACCTTCGTTATCTTGTGCCGCTATCGGCAGCCGCGCACCTCGAGGAGCGTACCGGGGTCACAGACGAGTACAAGGAGATTCGGCGTCGCGGTTTTGTGTCCGAGGCAGAGCTCCTCCATTACATGGAGCTCCATGCAGCTGTTCCAAAATGGCTGCCTCTGTGTTTCCGTTAGTCTGGTGTCAGAGGACTGAGCAAGGGAGGAAATATGTGCTGCTGCGAATGCATACAGATTAGGATTAGGATTAGAGCGTGAGCTGCAGCGTTGGGGCCTTCTTTTATTAGCAGGCAGTTTTAATCAGGGTCTGTCCCAGGGCTCCGCCGCTCGCCTCAGGAGCCTTGCAATCCTCAGAGAGCAGGAGAAGCAGAGATAGATAGAGGGAGAGGGAGAAAAGAGAGAGGATACAGGGAGGAGGTGAGGATGAGAGAAAAAAGGAAAAGAAGACCCCATAGTATCTTTGGGAATAGGGTGGGTGGAGGTAGCGTGCAGAGCGAGGAGCGCTAGATGTGTTTTTGCATCTCCATGCTGTGTGTATCCTGTAAGATGGCTGCTGCTGGTGCTGTGCTCCACAACGCTCTCTCTATGTGCGATTGATTTTGCTCCGGCCCGGCGTCTGTGTATTATTTAAATGTTAAGATGTCGGTGTTGGTAATCACCGGCTCCATTAAAAGGCTGCAGCCACAGACCTGCAGAGAGCCCAGGCAGGCGGAATGAATTATTAAGGAGAGGATGAGATGGTGGGACATTTCCATCGTCGCCCTCGCGAATGTCATCCCACTCAGCCGGGAGACACACAGGCACAGGCTGGCTTGACAAAAATCGACAGTGACTTCCTCCTCCCCCACCCGGAACCAGTTTGATCTTGATTGCAGACACTGCAGCTGGCAATTTCCAGAATAATCTGCAGCTACAGCCCTGCCCCCCACAGATCAACCAGCTCGTCCCACCCCCACCCTGCCTTGTACCCCGGCATCCTTTACGGCCCTCCAGCAGCATCGATAATATGGACAGGAGGAGAGGCCTTTGATTTGCTGAATCAGAGGATCCCATCTCACCACCACTGTGTGTGTGTGTGAACATGTAGATGAGAGAGAGAGAGAGAGAGAGAGAGAGTGAACACATGCAATATAACGGGTGCCTATAAAGTCAATTAAGATACATCATTTAACTTTTCCACAAGTGATGTTTTCCCAGCAACCTGAAATAATAGGAAGCTTGTGGTTGAAATAACAACAGCTGAATGAAAAACAAAGATAATACCTGCAGGTTGATGAATGCTAATGGGTGTAATGTAGTTCTATGTAACCTAATCAATAAACATTATTAACAGATTACAATAAATGACCCAATGCCATCAAAACCTTGCCAATGTGTGCCATATTTCATTATCTGCACCCACTTTATGTGCTTATGTTCTAATGTTTATGAGCTAATCGTGTTATCAAAAACAATTAAAGCGTCCTCATCACCGTGGCTTGTTTTTATGACTTTCATTTGGAATAAGTGATTGGGATGTCACTGACAGTCATGTGTTTGCGGTAGTCTGATGGTAACAGCCTACAACTTTAAGTCATCAGTTCGACAGTGTGTTCCTGTCATTCATCAAAGGCCACGCATTACGATGCCTTATTTTATAGGCTGCACGGGGCAGAGGATCGATTGAGAGAGCTGGTCAAATTCTGGCTTTCTTAATAGATCGGCTTTGTCACTGACTGCTGGTGAGTGAACTTAGGGAGTGGAGCTGTCCTCCCACATAGGCTGCTTAAAACTACAATAATTGCCCTACCAGAAAGCTTTTTCTCTCAGTCAAGTTAACTAAAACAGCACGTTGTCACAAAAGCATGACACAAATCCTTTCTAGATCTAACTAATCAACAGATATATAATACACAAGTATCCATCATTATTTGTGTTGGCTTTTTTGGCAGCACGACATCTTGACAATTTCTTAGCAAGATTCCCCTTTAATTAAACAATAATTATCGGAGAGAAGAATGTTCACTTGCTCACAAGGAGGACCGTAAATGAAGTAAAACAATAATCAATCAACACTGTTTTTCAAACTTGACTGCAATTGCCAACGCTCCAAGATGTGTGAACAATAAAAACGATATAGGAAAGTAGATAATTGCTTCGTGTTTGGCAAGTGAGTATATTTTAGATGTGGTAACTTACTCTTTATATAATGAAAGTAAACTGTAATTGCAGTAACATTTCCTCAAGCATACAAATATAATCAAGTGATTTTAAGCCTCAACTGTATGTTGATTTTTGAATGCAGAAGCCAAATTCACCCTCGCTCATTTAGTTGTTTTGCAAACAAGTAATTTGTTTATATAGTTAATGACATAACGGTTTTAATATTGGGTTAACAGTATGGAACAATATCCAAATGGCATGGCCAGAATGTATACAATATCTTCATATTCCCCTCTGACACAGTGACAGAATGCATCGATGTTGGGGTGACTAGGACGAGTCACATTTCCCCCAGAAATGGAGAGTAATTTTCTTCTCTATTTGAGATCCTAGGTCTCAGCACAGTTAGACATAATAAGATGTAAATTGGCTGAGGGGCTGATATAAGGGGGGGGGGGGGGGGGGGGACATGAACAGCAATTAACCAGGGGAGAGACGAGTGTGCATTGTCTCTATAGATGTGAGCTGGAGCTGCTCCACCGACCACAACATTTTCATCAAAATACCCCCAAAGATCTGATCAGGACCAGTCCAGACTGTGACCACTGAGGCTTTTTAACCATCCATAGTGATGCTGATGTTTAATTATTGAAATACCTTTTTAACTAGAGTTACCGTCTCATTGTTTTAAGCCAATGTTGCAATTTACATTCATGCCATCACTTCATCATTTTAACCTATTCGACATTTATCTGAAATTGTTCCGAGTAGAAAATTAGTTATTGCATTTAGTCATTCTTTGTGAGGTCACAGTGACCTTTGACCACCAGTTCAAGTGAACGTTTGTGCCACATTACAAGAACTTCCCTCCAGGTGTTTCTGTGCTATCGCATTCATAAGAGTGTACAGACATAACAAAAAGCATTATTATATATAAAGTGTACTGGGCTTTTAAATGGATATTCATTTAAATTCAGATGTACTATTTTGCTTGCATTGGTGACAGAACTGTTCTGGCGTGTTTTTCTAGTAAAAGACAAGATGCTAATATAGTGTTGTATAATGTCAGAGTTTGCCGTTAAGAAATGACAAATTTAAGAGTTCCACATTCACAGCTTGAGAACAAATAGGCTGCAGTCGATCGGCTCTTTGCGTTACATGCTAAGACCTCTGAGAAAGAACGTAAGAACAAGTGGCAAAGAAAGAAGTTGTGCGATTGGGTACACGTGTGTGAGTGTGTGAAGTGTTTGTACCGTTTACTTTTCTGTTCTTGTTCAGGGTGTAATTGGCGGCGGGCCTGCAGGGCCATTCTTGAACTGCGTGGCCCGTTGCTAACGGTGGTTCATTGTCGCTGTAAGAGAACTGTGAGAGACTCAGACAGATAGCATAAGGTTGGATCCTTAAAAAACACCTGAAGTGTAAAAGCATTGATCTATGGTATAGGGCCAAAGAAGACTGGCAGTAATTAACACCACTGATCATTTTATTAGATCGAGTAAGGGAAGTTGTCTTTAACTTACGCAATGTCTCCGGTGGATCGGAGCTGCAGTGAGGCCATGTGAGTGGAGGAATTCAATGAGTGAGTCATGTCTAGAGTGCACGGTCTCTCTCACCCTGGAGACTGAAAGCAATGGCACAGCGGGAACACGGTGCCAGTCGACACAACACGAAACACCTTTCTGGATGGCAAGCGATGAGGGTCAGATTCAACACAAAATACATAAACATTTTATTTTGTTTTGTTTTAAAGTCAAAGTCAGGAATTTTTATCACAGGAGTTTTATAAAGACTTCTATGAAATAATTAGACTTATCCACAAAATACTACATTTTCGGAAAACAAAAGCATACAGAATATTATATAAATGTTCTAGTGAGTGGGTTTGCCTCAAAGGGTTTTACCATCAGCTTACCATACAACACCTTCTGCCCTTTCTTTGGATAACTTCATTCACTTACCCATCAGATATGGATGAATTGGACAAGAGAAACGTATCAAGGTGCAAACAAGTTCAGCCACATCTCCTGGTCAACAATTTACAAGATAATTTTACAACCTCTTCTTGAATTTGGATCACGGCTCTTTGGCTTTCTCATATTGCTGGATCACAATTTAGATAGATAGATAGATAGATATATACTTTATTAATCCCCAAGGGGAAATTTGTCGTGACAGTAGCAGCAACACACAAGAATAAAAAACAAAACGCAAAATATAAGAAACAGGGATGAAAGTTGGTTTTGAGTTGGTTTTCACTGCGTTGCATTTCAGATACGTGGACACATCAAGGAAGGAAGGTCCAGTAACAAATAAATGGCATCGCAAAGCTGAGGCGCTTTCTTTGATAGTTTTATTTTATTCATATCATGCACATATCATCCAAAGTTCAAGTTCAATTGTTTGATGTTCGCGGCTTCTGTTTCCCTGGTGTGTTTGTTTATGTGTGTACTTGTGTGTGTGTGTGTGTTAGACAGAGAGGACAGCCAGCCAGAGAAGGAGTGTGTGTGTGTGTGTGCGTGTGTTCTTGTGCGTGTGTTTGTGTGCCTGTAGCTGTGTCTCTGATGTGACAGTATGTGTGCACATTTGCTATGTAATTTAGTCCTTGTAAATTTATAATTTGGTTTGCCCAACTGCTCTCTATTGGAATGCTGCCAACCTCATGCTGAGTGTATATGTGTGTGTGTGTGTGTGTGTGTGTTTATTGCTGTTTTTCCACTCAAAGCTCACTCATAGCCCTCTCTTCCTCATCCTCCTGGCTTCTCCCATCAATACACCACAACCTTCACGCCCAAGGTTGCAGCTAAGCGTTCTCCTCTACCGGCAGCATGACAGCATCACACTGGTCCTTTCTGCAACTCGACAGCCTTTCCCGCGTTCAGCGTGACCATCTGTATCTATGGGCTCTTCAGTAATGTAATTGTGGCTCTCGGAGTATCTGCACAGGACTGTGGTGGTGCGGTAACCTAGATGGAAGGAGAGCGGCTCGCAGCGCTCGGCTAAGGTAATCAGCTGGAGTGCTGGCACGGGCAGAACGACACCTGCTGCTGAGGGGACTAGCCAGCGCTAATTGCAAGAGAGTGATGGGGGCCTCGACGCTGCACACGCCACCGACAGTTCAGCCTAATGCAATTAGCCGCCATGTTCTCCTCCAGCAAAATTGCATTACAGTTTTTACATTTAATTTAGCCCGCGCAAAATGAAACGGTATCAGAGAAGAGAGATAATGAGAGAAAACTGATATTGAAATCTGCACTGTGTTGGGAGGCTATTAATGAGACAACGGAGCTCTGTGGCTGACAACATAGTATACCGAGGTAAAACACTTTGATGGCGTCATGAGGAAGATCTGGCTTTGTGTTATCGCTCCAAGTCGACCAGGTGGCAGTGAAAGGTAATATTTCCTCCTGTCCTCTGCCTTATTGCTCAATTCACTATTTTTTTCCAATATTGAATGGATATTGATAACCAGCTGGTTTTCTTTTCTAGATTGTATTGATCATCAACCCATCTGCTGAAGTGGATGTTTATGAGAGTTTTCTATCGATCTTCCTAAATGGCCGCCTCCCCTGAATGTACTTCCAATCGACAAATACTACTTGTACAATAAATGCTAATCTTTCCATTATAAATATTCATTGATGATCTGGACTTTTTCGTCAGTGGTTCTGCTCGTATTTACCCACTCATCAAAGAGAATTGGGTGTTCACTGCTGCGTGGTTGTGGAGGTGATTGCAGACTCTTAGTCCTATTAGAACACACTCTTTCCAGGCTCCATTTATCTCTCTCAGCTAAAGTAAAAGCAGTGGAGAGAGACAAGCTGCTGCAGTGTGACTTTGCTCCTCTCTCATGCTTTGATTCATTTTTCAGCACCCGAGAAGTCGTCCTGCAATCCCAAAGCAGCACAAAGAAACACGCATATAGACACGCACTGGAGAGAGATGAGCGCCGATAGAAAACACATGCAAACGCACAAATCTTCTGCATCGTAAATGTAAAAATTCAAACAAAAATAATGACAATTCATACTGTACATTTAAAACAAAAACAGATACTGTAATATAAAGACACAATCACACTGTATACACACACACACACACACACACATGCACACACACACACACACACACACACACACACACACACACACTGCCCCCTTCTGCCAGCACCACTGGCCTGCACGCTGAATGGAAATGTTTCTCCTAATGACTCCGTAATGACAGCGACTTATGTCCTTACCATAGTTGATTTGTTTCCTGGGTTTTAAGAGTAGATTATTTTCATGTTACAGATTTAGCGTAAATCATTCAGAAACCACAAGCACTGCACTTCAGCCCTGGTTTGGGATTTTAGCCAGGTCTAATCAGATTAAAGCACTGGCCCCGCCTCCCCCCTCCCCTCTTCTCCCTTTTGAAACAACACGCCACACTGCTCTCTCAGTCCTGCTACATGAGCCTTAAGAAGTGGGCCAAAAAACAAATTGCTTTTAGTGGCGGTTGACAAGTAGTTGTGTAGAGAAAATAAAAGGTTGTTCGGAGCAGATTAATTCTCCTTCACAGGAGAGGCTGGCTGCACGGCTGCCGCGTGCATTCTTTCCTCTGTGACAAGGAGAAGATAGCTGGGAGCAGCTCATTGTTACAGACTTAGCCGGGCCGCAGAATACTTTGTGAAAGAGATAAAAGCTAAACAAACCAGCTATATCCGAATCTAATACACAGTGATGGCATGTTGCTATGATTAATTCAAGCTCAACTTCCCACAAAAGACAACCCTGTTAGACAAAATGGCCAAGTGTAAATTCAAAATCATCTCAAATCTGCTCCTCCAGTGAACACAGTCCAACTAATAACCACGCTTGATATCTGCTCCCTGTCCTGCAAACCCTGTTGAGCAAATATAATTTCAGATATATTCTGTTCTCATTAGTTTCACAGTCATATTACAAATAGAGGAAGAACAGCTGTGAAAATAGATTTCTCCTGGCTACGGATACAGCACGTCTCTGGACTTAAGTGGTTTTGTTCTTGCCCGTGGTTTATGAGAGAGGAGTCCTGACTTCTAACCTGTAAAGGGTGCTTGCTGGCCTGACCTGGATCCTTCAGCATGAATTAAGTGAACAATGGAAGAGCTGGCTGAATGATGGTTCCACGCGCCTTTGTGCCTCTGTTACAAACCACTTCTAAAAAGGGCGGCCTGGATGACACACTCTCTAGAAATCGATCACATTTACTCAGCCCCTGGGCTTTCCAAATGCTGGATTTAGAGCAACAACAAAAAAGAGGTAAAATGGCAAAAGGAGAATGAAATGAAATCCCCTTTGCATTTAAAAACAGAATGGAAGGGAACGAAGGCGGGTGAAGAGAAATGCCTCGGCCCAGCTCTACTTTGCAGACTGACTCGCACTCATGCGTCAAATTTCATCAGCAGTAGCCATATTGATTTTTAACCCTGGAAATATAAGACCAGGGAAGGAGGGCAACGAGATATCCATGGATGTTTGGGTTGGTTATCTACGCCTCTCCCGTGTCTCTGCCTCCCGAGAGCGTAAGCAAACCAATGGTCTCTCAATTGTCTGACAATACTCAGCGAGCGACGAGGCTGAGCTTTATAGACATGCTACTAGATTGAAAAAAACAGACCATAAATCCAACCCTTGGAAAATTCAATATTCCTATTGTATCCACTGATTCTATTACAATCAAACACAAAGCCAGCAAAGTCCACACTGACTTGACTGTTGAAACTGGTTTAAATAACATTCAAAAGCTTTTCATGGCAAACCTGGTCAATGCTCTAGAAAGTTTAACAAATCGGAGTGGAGAAGCCTCGTACACCTGTCAGCCGCCTCTAAGTGAAGCCTAAATGGAGGTGCAAGCCTTTGACTTCACTGTGCACAAACTTTGCATTGGCAGGCTGATAGTTTGCCTCGGCGCTCAAAAGCTTCAAGGCCCAATTTCTTTGACAGGCCCACCTCCTGCTAATAGGTCACATAGCCATTGAAGTGCAGGCGGACAAGAATGGCAGATCAGTTCCTCTGCAGGTTGGATTGGTTCACAGTTCCTTACAGTGTCTGAGCCTCAGCGGTTTGCAAGCTGAGAGCTGGAGGCGGCGAGGTCTATTCGCCATGGCCACTAAAGAGGACAGAGGAGAGCAGGACAGAGCTCTTTAGTCTCCCAACACAAAGCCTGAGTCACTGCTATGAAAGAGACTGGGACACACAGAAGCCAGTTAAAGCACTTTCGGTTTGGCCTGCAGCTTTTCAGAAGCCTGGATTAAAGAAAGGAGTGTAGCTGCTTGATGCGAGTTGCCCCCTTGCCTCGAATGCTTACTCAAAAGAAATTGAAACCCAAGTGACCTGGCAGTGCAGTCTAGATTGATACGGGGTCAAGGTTAAGCAAGGGTGTCCAGTTATACTGCTCAACTTCCAGACACAGCCAAGTCCATCTGCTGCAGGTCAGACCTCGCTTTCAATCACAAACAAGCAGAGTATGACACGTCTGAGCAATCACCCCCTCCATATAAAGGAAAGTGATTTCGTAATGATGCCCTATCAGACCTCCACGCGTTGGGGTTATCTGTATGACAAAGCAACTTTGCTATTCTATGCATTTTCATGAGTCGACCAGGAGAGGTGAATGAAAGAGTCGGGTAGCGGTTGGTGACCTCGGGGTCAGGGGGTAGAGGGCTCCAGCTGGTCACACTACCTCCTCATTGACTGATTCCATATCCACCCTATTGTGTGTGGCGCGTGTCCATTGTTCTGTAACAGCATTAAAATGCATAGATTCCAGTCGGCCATTTCACTGCTAGTTGACCTTATTAGTTGAGGTAGATACATAAAACATGAAGTTTAGGATCATTAGATAGACGTGATTTACTTAAAGGCAAGATAGCCAACGCTGAAAATGGCAGCAATATTTAAAGGAGTGCTCTGTATTCATAGTGCAATCAATAAAACATACAGGATTGTTTTATGCTGTGTGATAGCAAACAGAACATAGGTGTAGGTGAGGAGATATATTCAAACAATAAACCGAGGTACAAAAGCCTGGAAATTCCTTGAGCACTATGGATTCCCCTGGCTGCCTATTGTAGGTGCTCGCCACCCTGCCCCCACTCGCCTCTCATTTTCTCTTCTCGGCATGCTTCTTGCAGAGCACACACAGGCACAGTGCAGCGAGCGGGAGGAAGAGGAGAAAAGAGGTGCTGATACTTCAATTGAGGGGCAACCCTGTCACAGTCGACCTGAAGAAGACCAGGGATAAAACAAATTCCATTTTCTCTGTGCTATCCTGAGACTGCAGAGCCCCGGGTCTGACAGACCTAACTGAGGGCTGTCACCCTATGCCACCTCTCTCACAGCAGATAACACCCATTTCTATCTTGTGTTCTCACTCACCGCTAGACTACCATTGGCTTCTACATGGAGGCTCCCTGCAGATCCAGATTTAGACTATACTGACAAATACACATTGCACTTTTAGGAAATATAATCAAAGATGCACCTGACAAGATAAAATGCGTGTTCATGATTCATTGTGGAATACTATCTTAAATTCCATCTCCTGCTTTAATTAATCTTTTTTAAATATCTATTATCTCAACAAAGCCTTGTACTATTCATGGAAGGTTTTGTAGAAACAGACGGTCTCTAAAATAAGCGCTGTCATTTCACTCTAATAGTTTTCTAGTAAAAACAAAGTACCAGCGCTCATCACCAGAAGCACATCTCCCAAAAATGGGACTGATGCAGTGACGGATAAAGGGAGTATATTTAGACCTCTAGTCCCTGCCCGTTGTGTCTTCCTGATTTGTTATAATGTGGGAGCCTAATCCAGCAAAAGCAGATTATACATGTATTACATTGCTTAAAATTGCAGTATTTTGAATACCACATTTGCAGGGGAAATGCAATGAAAGCAGCTTACATATCATAAACCGCCCAAACTGTGTCTCTGCCACAATGAAAGGGTTGAGACATGTGAGCAAAACGAAGCATGTTATTGATGTGCAAAAAAAACCATTGTTACATTGTTTCTTACAAAAATGCTCCCCGCACCCGTGAGGCAAAAACAGTTAGTGAAATCCATTATGCACTGTGACCTAAATAGTTGCACAAAAAACTAAAAGATCTTCTGACGTTTCTTATGTTACTAAAGTAAATCAATAGCATCATTTCACAATTTCCATTCTTTTGCTGCTCACAGATTTCTCCGTCTCATAAAAAACCTTCAAGTGGATTAGCTTCCAATGTGAACAAGGAAGTCGGCAGAAAGAGCAATTCAGGTGAGTTTCTGCCTTTCAGGCTTGCTGTACATAAACTCTCAAACACTTTTTGCATTTATGGCTTTAAAAAAAATAAAAAAAATCCGATTCACAATGACCTCCTAAATCAGTAAAAGACGTAGACAATTTCACACATTTTAAATGGCAATGACATATGACTTGCATGAGATCTTTCGTCATCTTCAAGTCATGTAAATGCATCCAGAGAGAGGTCATGGATATAACGAGCAGACTTGAATATAGACTCCAAACCAAAGCCTCCATATGATACACTCCATTCAGTGTCTGGCTCTGTACACCTGACCCAGTGACTGTCCTCTCAATGACAACATGGCTGGAGCCCGGCCGCCATAATGACACAATGTACACATCTGCCCTTCAAACCAACCCGGCAGCATGAGGCTGACCTGTGTGTACATGTGTGCGTGTGTGCATGTGTGTGTGTGTGTGTGTGTGTCCCATCTGCCCTTTCAGCCAGGCAAGCAGCATGAAGCTGACCTCTGACCCTTAGGATTATGGTCCCAACACGTGCCAGTGAGCAGGGTGATGAGATTGACCTATGTGGGCTACTGCTACTGCTTTGTGTGTATGTGTGTGTGTGTGTGTGCGTGAGTGTGTATGTGCGTGTGCATGTATGACAGATATCTGACAGCAAAAGATCCACCAACACACACACACACACACACAAATGAAATATAGCTTGCACTGCACACTTTCAGATCCATAAATCAATGTCTCTCTGTTCTAATAAGTATGTTGTTAAAATTGTTGGTATGAAGAGTGAAAAGCTTTCAATCATTCAGTCTACACGTATGTTCAACAGTGTGTGTGTGTGTGTGTGTAGGTACGTTAATACAAGTACCTCAACAGTGAGTGATCTAATGCGGGTTTGAGGACAGCCAGGCATCCTGAGCTCTGACACAACCAATCATCACAAAGCCAGCATGATCGCCTTGGCAACCCCTGTCACCACATAGTTTATCCCGAGCGTCCTCCAATCAGGGAGCACCACAGCCTTTCTAAGCTCCTCCCACAGGGGCTGCGGAGGTGGCGTCAGCCGTTGGTGCAGAGCCTGCTGCATGAGCGGATGCTCTAATCTGGATCCAGTGAGGAGAGGATCACTAATCCCAGATTATGGCTCTCTGGGATTAAGACATGCTGATGCACAGGTTTGCACTCACCTCCAATTCTCAAACCTATCAATATGTCTCTCTGCTCTGAACCTCAAACCTCACCCGCAGAAGTCTTTTAAAGTTGAAGCTGTGGCAACAGTGTTGGTGCCTGAAATGAGATGTGTTGTTCCAGGTGTTGGCATGTTGGTCTGAGCGATCAGAGCACAGCTGCTATCTGTCTTTGGATGTTTCTCAGCTCTTTGATGTTATAGCACAAGTGTACAGAAGGATTTGCAGAGTGTGGATGCTCTGAATTGTCTTCATATTGAAGGGAACGGGTTAGTGGAAATGAAGGTTTCTCTCCGTCGCTGCTATCTGTCTGAGCACAATTGACGGGTACATCAGGGGGGGGGGGGGGTGAACAAAGCAAAGCAGACACTGCACCTCTATGGGATAGAAAATCACCACGCAGATACCTACACGTCAGACAAAATAAAAGCCGGGACAGCACAGAACACAGCTCAGGCGAGATGAACACCAAACTTCATGAAAATGTTTTGCCAATCTCTCCGCCACTCATAAGAAATGAAATCTCTCCTGACAGTTTCCCAAAAGTGTTTTTCGATAACCAAAAATATCTTCGAGTGAACAAACAGAAATCAGAAACTTTGCACTAGCAGTTCATACATCTGCATGTGGCACAATTCCCTCAGCCAGCCGAGTAAAATGTATAAGTGACAGATTTAGGCCCTAAAACATTAGTTTATCATGACACAAAATTATCTCTGCACACAGGGGAGAGAGGTGGGAGACAAAGAGAGGAGGGGAACATATAAATGGTGGCAGAGGGAAGAAATAACTGCTCAAATATTGTTCATTACAATAATTCATACATCACACAGCGATGTGTAAATTAGAACCTTGGTGTCAACATGCGCACAAATAATTACGCTGAAATATTAATGATGAAATGTCTTCACAAGTGTGCAGGTCATGATCAATTTGGGGTTAATGACTCATTTATCACTGTCCAATCCCTGCTCTTCCTCCTGCCACTGCCATGCTGCAGGGCCGATGCACATGGTGGGGCTCTCTGGGTAAATGTGCAAATGATCCCCTAAACAAAATCAATTCATCCTACAGAGTGTGTTTTTTCATGGTTGAGGAAAAAGAAGACAGTGAATGTGGAAGGGAACCTAGTGCAGGTCGAGTGAGAGATAAAATAGTGTCCAAGGTAGTCAGCGATGTGCAGCAGAGGGATGAGAGTCTACAGGTTGTCAAAACTACAAGAGGTGATTTCCTTGAATATCTCCTCTGCTCTGTTTGAAGTTGCCTTATCAGTAAAATTGCCTTGTGTCGACTGAAAACCTGCAGACTGTGAGTCATTCACAGAGCACGGTCCCCCAATTTATTTTCTGATTTTCAGGAGGTTTGGGCCCGCTGGCTCTGTCCAAAAGCACAAACTGGTGCGACTAAAGAGAACAATCAAATATTAGCTGTGTTGTCTTTATACTCCGTGGTGGCTCATCCATCGCCATGCTGACTCAGTGATTGCACTGGGCCGGCCTGGGGCTACATGAGAGGGTTATGGTTTGTGTGTGTGACAGCATTCCTATCTCTTCGTCTTTCTTTCTTATTACTCGTTAGGGACCTTCCTTCTGTTCGGATGCTGATTAGTACTGACCTGAGCAACCTAGAGCTGCTATATCCAATCAGCCTAATCACTCAAACTCTTTCCTTCCCCCACCTTCTTTACGCTAATGAGCTTTCCTGCTCTGGTGACTTAGCACTTAAGAGGAGGGGGGGGAGGGGGTTCAATACTTGGAAAACCCTGTTAAACTTCTGAACAGCACAGACGCTGTCCTGCAGTTTGCAGGCAGCTTTGGTATTCATGAAGAAATGACCAGTGCCATTCGTAGTTACCCTTATTTACTCATATGAGCGGTGGATAACCCAGTTGCCAGCATGCCTTTGTAGGAATTTGCATCACCTCCCAAAGGGCAAGCAAATTAATGAATATTCACACTTAATCTATAGCCCACGGCACCATGCATTATTCATGAGTTGTTGCTGTTTTTTTTGGAGCATGCACTCAGTTTTGTAATCACAAATCCTAATTTCGTTTTCTCCTCACTTCATTTTTAAGTGAAGGCTGCACTTGTTAAAAAGGCATGCAGCAAATCACCGCATGCAATGAGTCTGACGAATGTCTTTAGCACCTCACAGTTTTTAATCGAACGAATAACATAGAGCCTCGTCCTTAACAGGGCGATTCATGCATCTTAATGCTTACAACAACCTTCCTAATCTCAGATTCTGCCTCTCTGGGCTTCCTTGTAAGCGAGGCTTCTGGCTGTCTCTAAGCTGCGGAAGGCTCAGAGCAGCAGCGGTAAAGACATTTATGAGACAGGTGCCATCTTCAATCACGCAAACTAGACCTGGACTCCTGGTATGCCATGTCTGTATGCGCCAAACCCCTTATGTTTAGGATGTCAGAACCCACCATGTTAAACACATTCACATACATCCCCGAAAACAGACTCTGAGCCCTGACCAGTTATTACTAGTGTATATCTCTCGAGTGAAATCAGAATGGGCAAACAGCGTTCACACTCCATTGTCCAAGCCGGAGAAGAGGACCTCTAATAGGTTTCTGTATGAAGGAAGGAGAGAGCGAGGTGACAGTTTAAAAGCCTTTTTTGACACTCACAAAATGGGCCTACCTTCTTCCACACAATTGCATTGACAAGTCAAATTGCATTAGTGATGCACAATGTTTTCACAGGGAGGGGGGGAAGAAAAATCACAATAGAGCTGAAATATGGTGCATTGTATTGAGTCAATGTTTGGAGGGTGTTCCTCTTTTATAGAGAAATACTGCAGGTCTTTGACATAATCTTTCACAACAAAATTAAATCGACACTTCGGCTTCTGGCAAAACATCTTGACTGAAATTGCATGCGGGGAGAAAGAAAATATTCAACCAATTATATATAAATGTGCTAAAAAGCACAGTCTGATCATTTAGGAGCCTTTTAGTTGTGTCAAATATTCTCTCGGCAATCACTCAAATCCGATCTTTATAAAACAAACACCAACTCTTCCAAGACTTCCAGAGTTACGTTTTGTTCCGGAATTAAAGGGAGGCCTTTTCAAAAGTAACATGCTCAGTAACATCCAGGAAAAATTCAAATAATTGCACTACTTTTTGGTCAAACATGAATATTCAAAATCCATGAATTTGCTTTGAGAAAAATAATTAGGACTTTATTAGCATTTGTTTATTTGGCCATGCATAAAACCTCTTAATGAGAATGTATTAACCAGCTCTTGACTCTGGGGAGGTACATTCTCAGCTTTGAGAATGCCTTACATCTTTGGAAAATGCTATGTTACAAAAAATGTGTAATTTATTATCCTAAGAAGAGCTAGATGAACCACACATGTCTAATGTAGTCTGAGATGTCCTCAGCCAACCTCAACTATAGTGGGATTTGCATTGAAACGTAAAGAGGAGGAAAATACCAACTCAGAGTAATTATAACACATACAGTGACTTGACATTTAGGGCACAGCGTAGAGAGGGGAGATAGTTGGCCTTATCAGAAGCTATAATGAAAGGTCAATGGCCTCCTCAGTGTTTACCTCCAATCATGTGGTCTGAAGAAGCTTCTTCAGTCTCTTTTGAAAGAGCAGAGGTCTGTTTGGCAGATAATACAGATTTGTTGGCCGCAGGTCAAACAAATAATGCTGTTTCATTGTTTCTGAACCGGGTTTTGAGACTTTAGAGATGCTACAAAGGAATTTGGTTTGAGTGTTTTCACGGAGCATCGACAAATGGTCATAAGAAATCAAACAGAATTATTAATTTCCTAATAAGATCAAATGTAAATGGTACAGTGACACACCCTCAGTCGTGACGATCAGCACTTCCTAATGCAAACACTGCATATATGGTATATTGTACCATTGTTGAGCCTGTGTTTTCCACACATGTTGTGCTGTTGTTGCTGATGTGAAAACTAAGTAATCTCTCTCTCTCTCTCTCTCTCTCTCTCTCTCTCTCTCTCTTGTTCTCTCTCTTGTTCTCTCTCGTTCGGTTCTCAGTCAGTGGAAGGAAAAAGCTGCATTGATAAATAGGTCAGAGAGCTTTTCCACCCCCCAATGGTTTCAGGCCCAGCTTGGCAAATTGAACATAATTAAGGCCCAAGGCAAAGGTTGCACTTTCCTTGAAATAGCGGGAGGAGCGGTGCAGAAGGTAGCTTGCTTCCATGCATGTTCAGTACCGCATGCCTGGGCACAGAGGATCCACAGAGCCGCAGCCGTGAGAGGAAAAAGAGGAGGAGGAGGGCGAGAGAGAGAGAGAGAGAGAGAGAGAGAGAGGATGGCGGCCATTACATATCCAGGAAAACTCTCCCACATGTCTTTCTCTATCACACACACACTCATTCCTTCTGACTCCTTTTCTGGTTGATTATTTTCTAACACGTTGGCAATGTTTTACTTGCTAAGACATACTCTACATGCACACATAACAAGGAATAGTTTGACATTTTGGGCAATGCAATTATTTGCTCTCTTATCGAGAGTTAGACGAGAAGATTGATACTACTGTCCTGTCGGTTATTGAATAGGCGGTTTACTTAGCTTTGCATAAAGACTGGAAACAGAAGGAAAAGACTTGGCTAGCTCGGTCCATGTGCAGGACTCGTGAATGAATAATGAAATCTAGAAGTCGGGCCCCTGCCTGGTTGAGCACTCTTGGACGATCGACTTTAAACTGTGATGACATCCTGCACATAAAATCATCTTTTGATAAAATGTTTTCAACATGAAACTTCATGGATTAAAAGCGTACATTTTTTACTGAGTTTTATAATGCTGACCAACAGGGGGGGAAAGCTTTTGACGAGGATCATGATTGGCCACGTGAGCAAAGCGACAGCCAGGCTGACTTGTGGCACAGTGTCCAGCTCTCTTAACACATCCATGGCCGGCTATTTCTTGGCCAGGGTGTGGTGACTTCCTGAAATCTCTGCCGGTTGCCTGGCAACCTCATGGTGATGACAAGATTCCAGGAAGTAATTTCTCCCCGTCAAGAAAAAGTCCAATATATAACCAAAAGTAGAACCACAATATTTTTAAATGTTTGTTCTTTTGTACAGATTAAACATGCAGATGCAGACCAGCTGTTTTCCCCTGGTTCCTGTGTTTGTGCTAAGATAAGCTAATCTAAAAGGCTGCTAGTTGTAGCTTCCTATTTATTGAAAACGCATGACAACAATATTGATTTTCTCATCTTATTGTCTGCAAGAAAGCAACATGTTGAACTATCCCTTTATTACACTACTAACTAGAACGGGCACTCGGTAGAGCGCATACCTTCGCATATCACAAGATTGGGCATTGAATTATGAACATTTTGGCATTAGTTGCATGCCAATTGGACAAAAATGTATCGTGCTATGGTAAATAAAGAGATTTTGACCTTTCCATGACCTTGACCTTGACCTTTGACCCGATTGATCCCAGAATCTAATCAAATGGTCCCCGGATAATAACCAATCATCCCACCAAATTCCATGTGATTCAAGAAGATTTGACCTGTTCATGACCTTTGACCTTGACCTTTGACCCGATCAATCCCAAAATCTAATCAACTGGTCCCCGGATAATAAACAATCATCCCACCAAATTTCATGCGATTCGGTTCAATACTTTTTGAGTTTTGCGAATAACACGCATACAAATAAATAAATAAATAAATAAATAAATACACGGCGATCAAAACATAACCTTCCGGCATTTTCAATGCGAAGGTAACAATGAATTCCCCATGATGTTTCATTCTACCGCAGCTTTATGTGTCATAGTGTTCACATTGGTGTCCTCACATATCTGGAGGTACTGTTCGTGGGCGTGGATGCCAAGAACCATTAGCGTCCCAGCATCCTTTGCTCTGGGGGTTTCACCTTGGCAGGGAGGAGATAGCAAGTTAAGGACGAGGGGGTTCAGGCCTGGGTGGAGGTAAGGTGAGTATCCAGCTCCACTGTCAGGCGTTACTGATGAAAGCAGATTACAGCGGGTTGGCAGTGTATGAAGAGTCCGCCTCCTTTCCCAACACAGCACCATTTCTATTAATGAGAACTGATGGAGAGCGAGGACTCCCAGCAGGAGGCCTCCATAGCATTATCTTCAGCTACCAACACCATCACCTTCTCACATTAGCTTTCTCATTAGCTTTGCCATTAGCTTTCCCATTAGAAGAGGGATAACTACAGCTATAGCTTCATGATGCCATGAAAGGAGTTAACCACTAGCGTTTCCTTCTTTTCACGAAAGATTAAATTAATTGTTGGATGAAAGAAATAAAGGCATAGTATGAAAACAAAAGTTTTTGGTTGAGCACTGATATTTAGAATAAAGTAAATGTTGTGAAAGTAAAGGATAAAAGATAATGTAGTAGAAATTAGTAGAACTATAATGATGTAAAGGTTGCCCTTCAATAGCAGTGCAGGTCTGAAACAATGTGCTTTTGTGTTGCAGTCAATGTGATCAAATAAATTCAGGATATCTTCACGAAATTTAAGTGATTAACCAACAGCTTTTTCACAAAAGGAGCATCATGAATTATGTCAGTAACCAAAAGGGCAAACTAAAAACATCTTTCATGTTCAATGCATAATGTCATGATGGTGACAATTTGTTCATTCCTGGTACGCAACCTTTTAATTCCTGAACAAATTGTATAATACATTAAAAATAATAAATGATTGGCTTATATTTCATACACAAAAAGAGGACACAAATAAATATAACTAGATTGTAGTGTCCAAGAACAACATATTTGTTCTTGCTTTTAACTAGAAAACATGCAATGTCAATTATACAGAGAAGATAAATTATTTCTCTTTTGATTTCCATTAATCCAAATATCTGCCGAAATGTGAAATGACATTGAACCTATATTGCTTCATGGAATTTCCCTTCCCTTTTCTGAGATGGATGTGCAGCAGCATGTCACCAGGCACTCTGCCAGCTTCACCCAGTGTGATCGAACGCCATCAGGCGAAAGCTTTACCATGGCGACGAGCGGCCAGGAGGCTCTAACTCAAACCTTCATCAGAATGTCAAGGAATGTCAGATACAGAGACGGGAGGAGACGGAGAGAGGAGGGGAGGGAAGGAGAGAGGAGATACAGTAGCGTTGCTCCCTAAGCACGGCAGGCTCAGCTGGCCTAAACAGTCTCAGTCCCCTCAGCCTCGTAAGACTAATGGCAGAAAATCACAACCTGGGGGGTTTGATCCTCTAAAGGGCCTCTGAGACCTGATTAATATGCAGCTTTCTGTATAAAACAGACATAAATACATGCGCTGAAATGTGTGCATGCGCTCAGGTTTACACACAAGCATACGAACAAAATGTAGATACGGTATCGGTCGTGCAGGAAAGGCACGAAAGACATTCATGCATTTGCTGCAGTCACACACGCACAATGAGTCGCTTGCAAAGGAGGTACAAACTGTTTGCTCCCTGACCACACAGTTAAAGTAAGAAAACCAGACCGCTACCATCTCCCCACCCTGCTGCGTGGTATATCTAAATGTGCTGTGCAGACATTTTCCCCATCTCTGTTCTCTATGTATGGCTTCCCTTCCCCCCGCCCTCTCCATCATACTGTATCCTCCTCACCCACACAGCAGGCTCCCCTCCCCCAGCATACTCTCACCACCCCCTGGGAGGATGGAGCAACCAGAGAGAAATTAATTGAAATCTAAACCTCGATGCAGGATTAACTAAGTAGGTGAATTCCAGTTGTCACATAATCAGGGCTAGTCTTCTATTTGACTTTCATCAAATGGGCTGACTGAAACAGCGACCAGGGATAATGACAGGGAAAAAGAAGCCAGCTGCTGTGTCCCCCTCCCTCCTCTCTTTCTCTCTCCATCCCATCCCCCCTCTCCTCAGCATCTCTCTATCCACCTCCTAACCTCAAGCGTAAATGTAGGCACGCTGTCGGTATGTGCATGGGGGACCTTAGCAGGGGTAAAATCACAAATTGTTGCTGCCATATTTTATGACCTTGTTCCCTCCACATACACATTTTGATATGGAGACAGATAACCAACGGTAACCGACACCTGCTGGAAATGAATCTCGCTTTATTATTGACAATCTTCTGTAACATTGATGGGAAACCACATGCAAGCATGTAAATATGTATATATATATATATATATATATATATATATATTCCTGTCCATGATTAAGAAGTATGGATTCCACATGTCAAAAATAAAAAGACACATCTCGAGGACACATCTTCCAATAAGCAGTTTCTCATTACACATGTTAACGTAACGGTGTTATTCACTGCACAGGCGTTTAGTGCGGCTGAAATCTACTCTTTTCCCAACTATAAATTAACCGTGGTATTTGGTTTTCTTTGAGACAACGGAGAAGGAAACGTTGAAGTAAAAGGAAAAAAAAGGTAAGCACGCCAGAAGAAGAAGAAAAAAAACCACTTGGATGATTTAGATAACGTAAATGCACTTGATCTATTCTGAACACGTTCTCGGTTTATTTTACACTGCAGTCTATGATAGTCATTTTTTTAATCAGAAAAAATAATAAACAATGGATCTAATTTAGCATAAACTCAAAACGAGACGTGCAGGAAAAGCTGACACTTCAGCCCTCACAAGCAGTTTAAACATTGAATAGATGTTTATATTGCAATTTAATGTGCAGTAAGCAGAGTGATAACTCCATACTGACAAGAGGAGGCTGTATGAACAAGCACATAATGAATGACAATAAAGTAAAACACATGTTGTACTGATATCAATTATACCTTCAGAATATCTTCGAATTGTTGACACATATTGTACATTAACAAACACATGAACCGTTTTTATTATAGCTTACAGCAATATTATAGTGTGTTAGCAGTGAAAATATAAAGAATGGTTTTGCTTTTGCAGAATAGAAATGCTTCAGATAATCCAAAATGCTCCTATTAAAATTAATATCCTGGTCCTCATTTATTTCCAAAGATCGATATAACACAAATGGTGAAAACATATTTACCAATTTTCACAGTAATTTTTTGTGTTCAAATTAGTGCCACAGTTAGACTGCAATGCTGCTGCTACTATCAATAAAACAATCACAATTCTGTATAATTTCATTCTGTTTACAAATCGATATTACAGAAAGTTGTGTGTGTGTGTGTGTGTGTGTGCGGGGGAGCGTCTAGGTGTGGACAGCAGTGAGTGTGGGCAGCGTCAGGACAGCAGAGCAAGCTGCCAGCTATCCAGTTGATTATGTAGCTTGGGCTTATGCCCAGTGAAGATGACCTCGGTCTGTTGGCTCGCAATGTCATTTACCACCTGCCTCTCTCCCTCTCACCCACACACACACACACACACACACACACACCCTTGGTAGGGGGTGCTTGTGTGATGGACTTATACGTGTTCAACAAGTGTCGGCGTATATTGGTCATGATGGAAAACCATAAATTAAGGAAAAAGTTGGATTGATCTGAAGTTAAACTCATGAGAAAATCCTTGTCTTATGTTTCTGAGAACAGAGGGCATGAAACAGACACGCTCGCAACGATTCAGACACCTCCACCGAGCTGTGGGGTGAAGACGTACGGCGCAGCATACCTGGACAGATGGCAGGCAGTCATCCCGTTGCACCTGCCATCAGAGCGCTGCCCGAGAGGAAGAACACAACAGAAGCGGTTTCATCTGCTCTACTCTCTCACACACACACACACACGCACACACACACACACACACACACACACACACACACACACACACACACACACACACACACACACACACAGAATCCATTTCTACAATAAAAGAACACCATATGGAAGCTGACGCGTGTGTCCATTCGTGTCTATGTTAAGTCACTGAATAAATACAACGGAAACGACTTAAGAGTATACGTTTGTATAAATATGTCAACAATATTTATACACTGCTATGTTATAGGCTGTCAAATAAAGCAAGGAAATGGCACATATGATAAATTAGAAAACTCTTTTCCTTTTACTGCAAACACCAAGAAGCAGAAGGAGCTGTAACATTGTTATATTTAGTGTCACGGATAAATCATGGTACACATCCGGGGATATACTGTAGGTTTACGCCTGAACTCTGACACCTTGATTAGTTTTGTCCGATCTAATTCCGATAGGTTTTTGGGTGTCTTGTCCATCCTGGGAGAAGGATCCGCCTCTGTTGCTCTCCTGAAGGTTTCTTCCCTATTTTCTCTGTGAAAGGGTTGTTTGGGAGTTTTTCCTGATGCGATGTGAGGTTTTGGGACAGGATGTCTATGTTTACAGATTGTAAAGCCCTCTCAGGCAAATTTGTAATGTGTGAGAATGGGCTATACAAAATAAACTGAATTGAATTGAATCGAATTGAATTGAATTGGGATGGACACAAGGCTGTGGTTGTTGCCCGAACGCTGCGGTGAGCGTCTCTGCTGGGTAAAACCCTGCCTGTGACGCTGATGCTCTCCGTTACAGGGAGGAGCGATGGGTCGAGTGGCTAACAGACTACCAAAACCCACGATCCAGCCGAAATCACATTTCAAAGCAAAGAGGAGTCTATTACGGGAATTAGAAAGGCCTTGGATCTCAACAAGCCCATCCCTCAACGTTATTGAGTCTTCTCAGTAGCTCTTGGTGTATTGTGAATTCTTGTCAATAACAATTTGTCTACATGTGTTGCGTTGACAAACGGCACTGAGTTGTAAGGCTGACAAACATGTGCACGTGTGTAAATGCACATACACCCTGCCCTTGGGATCAATAGGATAATAATGTATGAAATAATTTTAGGTTCAGAGGATAATTTGCTATGCATTGCAGATGTGTTGTTCTTTAATACACGGATGTCAAGATATAAAATGATGTCAGCAACAAAGATAGGAAACCTGAGGTTGTCACCAGTTAGCGAGGCAGAAAACTAGAGGGCGTGCACAAGGGAATATTGATGCGTGGTACATCTTGAGAGGAGATATGAGCCTCTGATGTCAGTATTATCTACCCTGAATGAAGTCAAGTGAATTTAAAGTGAAACTTCTGTCAATTATTGCTGCTTTCATTTGCCACATGTAATATAAAAGCAGAAACAGTGGTGACAGAGATTTCTTTCTTTCCTTCGATGTGACGAGGGAATAGTCTGCAATTTAAATGAAAACAAAAACCCTCCTTTTCCCTTCAGGCTCTGGCTTCCTTCTGAGGACATATAGGCAAAGGCACCTTCATGTTGAAAACTATACTCATTCCTAACCCTCTTCCCTTCCAATCTTTGGGCTTCAAACATACCGAGACCCCCTGCACATATACATCACTCCTCTTTCATACTCCTGCTGCCGGCAGAGAGCCACAATCCATGTGCATCGTGTCATATCATTTTGTGGAGGCAAATCAATAATGCAACCGTAAATTTCATTTAAATAAACATTAGTGACCTCCTTAATGAATGAAACCTCATCTGCAATTTGTCGGTGTCAGGAGCGCTAACTCCTTTGATGTTGGTATGAATATTCTTTTTCAGAAAATGAGGCGCTTGCACGACAAGTTCTTATTGTGGTGTTAGACTATTCCTACGTTCTGCACTGCTGCCTGAAATTCAGAGGACACAGCCTCACCAGATTAAAATCATTTACTTTGCAGGGAGGACAATGAGAGGACATCGAATTAATGTGAGGAATAGCGAGGGCGATATCTAATGAATCTAATCTACATACACGCAACCTGATCAAATGCTTGAGCAGTTTCAAAGGCCGTATATCAAACAGTACACAACATTAACATCAAATCAATATCTGAGAGGTCCACACCCATAAGCAGTAACGCTGAGCATTAATAACCAGCAGGGCAGGGGAGAGATAAATAACTAGAAGAAATATAAAACAACACACTGTCATACTGTGAGATGAGTATCTGACCTGCCCTTGTCGGTGAGCAGAGAACAGCTGCTCATGACCCAATTTCACTGAGATACATAATTCAGCGGCGAGCTATAAGACTTCCACACCACTATAAAAAAGTCATCAAAACAAGTTAGCAAATCCATTTCAACAGATTCACTTACGATTGCTCGTTTCGACATTACAACTGCTTCATTAGTTGGGAGAACAACTCATAAAAGCTTCACTGACCCAAATAAGTCAAGTTGATCAACGCATTGCCCGAGTACAGAAGTTTAAAAGACTCAAGATGGTATAAAAAGAGTTGACTCATTAACCATGAAACTAAAATCAGACTGACAGCAGTTCCACTAATACAGAAAGTAATGAAGCAGCAGGAGTCACAGTGAAGAAGTGTTTGGAAGTAATATTTCACCAACACATGGACTTGAATAAGACATTTAAAATGTATTTGATAGAGAGGACTGACACATGTTCCACCAGACATCATCGACATCTCCCTTTTCCACTTTCGAATATACCAAAACAGATTCTACTGCAGTTGGTCTGGCTGTGCTTCTGTTGCGGTTACTGATCAAAATGAATAAATGGCAATTAAATGCCCACCCCTAACAACAAACAATAATTTGTTTTGAGTGCCATGTGTCTAAAATACAAATGAATATTGAATTGTGTTTCAATAACCAAAGCACTTCAATGTTTTTGTCCATTTGTTTTTAAAACGCTTGTATCCATCAGATAAATCTATTCGCAGATTGCATTCGATATTTATGAGACTAGAGGAAATAAGCTTCAACTGAGATATCTGCAGAAAGAAATATTGTGGTAAGAAAACATATTAACTTGGATCACATGCGTCAAAACACTTTGGAGGCCCTTTCACCAACAGACTACATCTTTTTCACAGAAGCATGCAAATGTAGTTCATTCCTTTTTCAGCAAAACCAGGTTATAGAACAGAGCCTAGAACTGATTAAGGCTCAGGTAGGGAGGAGACAGGATAAGCAAAGTGGAAATCACCCCCATCGCTTATATTTGGAACACCTGAAATAGGCCATAGGCTGATTTCCTCCTATCAGAAGAGCCCTAGGAAGCCTGAGAGACTGGAGGGAAAAGAAGCGAGGAAGGAAGGGGAGGGGGGGAGGGAGGGAGGGAGGAGGGGGAGGGATGACGGCGGCGATGGGGGGATTCAGTGGGGCCTTAAGTGTGCTATCATCGGCGTCTCTTGTGCCTGCCTGCTTTATTTGCAGTAGTCAGGTTAATGAGTCCACCAGCCCACTTGATGTTGAGAGGCCTGCCACAAAGAGTTGCCTCATTAGAGCGAGTCTGGCACGCCGCTCTGAGACAAAGGGACATTCACGCTCCTGAATGCCTTTACGCTCCTCAATGCTGCCAGCCCGCGAGGGCCAACACCATGGCATAGCCCCCTGCACACGTCCTGGCCCCTGGCCAGCCACACCACGACCCTCAGTCTGGTAAGCTGGACTGGCAGGCTGCTGCAGGCTGCTGCAGAGCTGCGAAGCACCGGTGTGAGAGAAAGCTTCTCCAGCAGCAGACCGCTGTTTGAGAGTGGCTCTTTTAAAGGGAACTGGGAATTTGCAGAAGCCACGGCAGGAAGCCAGCTGACATGGTACATTATCAATGACTGCGATTGGTACTCCGACCCTCAGGATGTGTGTGACTGAGCTCTTCCTCTGCTTTGCTCCTCGCTTTATCGTTGCGTTCCCTTGTTGAGGCTCCAACTCAACACTTTGTGAGCGAACCACCTCGTTCCAACAACTCACCGCTAACGAATCTCGAGTCATATTTAACACAGAAATAAAAACAGATCAAATGCTACAAAGCTATTGAGTATTGTTCACAGTGTATAACATAAAATATATATTGTGACAAACAAAAATAGTTCATAATGTATATTTTAAATATTGTGGTTAACGGTGAAATGTCCCTCATATATTTAATATAAAGGATCAGTTTTTAACGTATCCTAAATCCACCACAGAACACAAGATAATACATCACACTTTTACAAAATACTGTGCAAGGACTTGGACATACAACCATAAGGGAGACATGAACACACCCCCATATTTCATGATTGATGCACTGGCAAAGATCCATGCAAGAATATAAAAATCTATTCCTCTCAAGGCTTGAGGGTCAGGAGTTAAATATTCTTTTGCATAGGCAATCCGCTCTTTCCGCCACACTATTTATAGCACAGGCAGAAACAGCTGAGCTGACTGCAGTGATGTCACTTGCGCTGATGGAATGCTTTGTTCCACAGCGTGTGCGCATGCCACCTGGGTCTGTGCGAGCTGCAAGGGGAAGCTCGATGTGGGAGCCAAAATGGCTGACAGTTGTCCCATTTTTCAAGTGAAAAAATACACCCCTATCTCCTTGAAGCAGGCTGCCCACCAACCCGTATGCAGCACATACCCTTATAGACGCATTCTTCCCTCCATCATGCCTCTATGAGTTAATGTCTTAAAGGGCTTCAGCTTGCGAGGCTTCCATTCGGAGCGCGGCGCTCATGCCAAAGTCGGGTAACATCACGGTTTCCACACACTGCCGCCGAGCAGCAGCGACTAACACGCGGCATCTTAAAGCATTTCACTGTTTGTCACTCAGTGCATTACATGCATACGGTTGAGGCGTTGAAGAAGTACTTTATCCATATATATATATATATTTTTAGTAAGCCTTTGGGCTTCTTTCAGTGTCCCTTAAAAGAGCATGGTTGCCTGGCAACCGTTATTGTTGCCATGGAGATTCATGTGTTGGCAGCTGCTGCAATCAGCATTAACTCAAGGCACACATTCTCATTCCGATAGTCAGGCGATGGGAAGGCAACGAGGACACGCAGTCAGAGAGGGATAGTAATCAGTGTGAAACATATGCTCATCCATTACTCGCTGCATTAATACAATTATATCAAAATAAATCTTTGGCTGTGCTTTGGTGCAATGATCACATTGCAGCTAGAGGCAAACAATGCCACCTCATAACGGATCCCCACTTTAATTTAATAAATGGCAGCAGGTTGTAACACAATGGAAAACAATGCCATTTGCACCTCTGACATTTGTTAAAAATGTCACCATTCAGAGTTACATTAAAGACGATAAATGTGTCTTTTTTTTCATTTAACAGCATATAGGTGAAAAGCTGTTCACGCCTTGCTTCAGGAATGGTTAAGGACAATAAGAAAAAAGTGTGAAATCATTGCTAAAGGAAACTTCTTGTACTGACCTGTACACCGACTGTTAGACAGTACGGCTTCTGTATAAACCAAATATTTCCAGGAGCTATCTGCCAGTTGCTGCTGTTTCATTTCAACCTGTGAGGGGATAAGTGATATTTACCCCTTTCCCTTGTTCATATGGGTACGCGTCCCGTGCCCACTGGAACAATTGCAGCCCTGTTGAGAGTAGACACGCACAGGAATCATAATAGCAGTTATTCCCTCTCTGTTTTTTCCCAGGGCCCAGCTCTCTCCGTCATTTCACTGTTGACATCACAGAGCTATGTGGGGATAAAGAGGCGGAGAAAAACAATAACAGACCCATTGATCCCCATTTCACAAACCTTGGGGGTATGGGAGAAATCCACTTACAAGGCTGGAACAGACCTGCTGATTGGGCCTCGATGGGCTTTGTATTAGGGAACAGTGGGAATGCAGAGGAAGGTCCTGACTGCTGCCATTTCAGAGCGAGGATGTTTCTCCGGCTGATAGTGCAGATTTACATCTCACCCCGTGTGCACCACGGCAATGCTGAACTGTACCTCTAATCAGATAGACTATTGGATAAGCGTGCAATGCAGTTATTGAACTATACATTAATCCACACCGTGCCTAGAATCAGTGATCTGATCATATCCCTCCTGCTATTTGAAGAAGAAGAAAACAAACTTACTGACGCAGCGGCTTTGGAAAACAAGCTATTAGAACAACGGTATTTTGTACCAGGAATTAATTATTTTTAATTTGTTCAATTATTGCTTTCTGATTACTTTCTGTTTACTCATTAAAGATGAGAGTGTTGACTATACATATACAAATATAGGGCTGTTAAAGCACATCTTTCTTAAGCTGCTCATCTCCAATTCATATGAAAGAGAGGGCTTTCCTTCAGCACACCAAGAAAACCTCAGGCTAATGATTCAGTAAACTTCCCCTCTCCTACGGCTTTAATTGCCCTACACAAGTGAAACATGGCTTTGGGAGTCAGACATGATAATCTCCTGGCATAAGCATTAGAATGGAGGCTCACCTTGCTTTCTCAGGATGCTGCTGGTTGACATTTAACATCACAGAGAGAGGGGAGGTGGAGAGCCAGGTGCCCTACATGCACATTTGACCCCCTGCTAATGTCAGAGGGGGAAGGTCCCACACACTCTTCCTCGTTTCACTCACAAAATCACGACAAGGGCGGATAGTCCAACGTATCTGTCTCGGTGATAACAGACAGGATTCGGTTACCTGTTTTACAGTTTTATGAAGCGGGAGGTGAAACTCATCCAAAATATAACAATTCTCGACAACACAATATTTTTTATGGACTAGAATTCAAATGACGGTTTCTAACATAAAATATAGGGTTGAAATTGATAAGGCTCTGAGTTATCGTGAAGAGATTTCTATTGAGGAAACTTTTTTGTCTTGTAAATTTAGCTAAATTAAGCAAAATCACAAACCACCTACACAAAATCAAACCTCTAGACATCCTCTCTTATATTCCCTTCTATTAAATGAAAGCTCTTGTTAAATGTGTACATTTAAGAGAAATTAAAGCAAAGCCAAAGAAGAATGATTTCATACTGAGCGAACAGCTGAATGTCTGTGAGGGAAGACGCACACGTTGGAGGACACACAGCCAGCAGGCCCGCCGCCCAGTGCAGATGACCTGGTTCTGCTGCTTCTGCTGCACACAGCCACGAACAACAACTGCTGTTTGCTGCTTGCTGTTCGCTTGGGGAGCGTACCGTCCCTGCTCGGGCCACGCAGGCAAACGTTATGGTCAGGATTTGTTTGAAAAAATAAAAAGATTGAAAATAATTGCAATGAGGTTATTCTGAGACACAGCGAGATCCATGGGTTATTGTGTAATTCTGGGGTCTATTGATTGCAGGACTGGTGGCATGAAATATTGTAACACAAATAATCTGTTTCTGAGATTACATCAGACGCCATTTTGATATTGTAGTCCTAAAAACTGCTACACAATGCAATATATGTATTTATGGGGGAAAGGCATAAACATGTGATCATGGTTTAATAGCATAAGAGCTTTATTAACAATATTTTAATTTAAATATATATATTGTAAAATATGCATGGTTACTATAACAACCACACATATACTTTCTGATATAGGAAAAGTGTGTTTGAGTTTTTATTCATTCATTTGTACAAACTGATGTACGTAAATGTATCTGTCTCCAAAAGCCATTTTCCCACTGTGACAAAAATGCCAATGCAAATATATTGAATTCATACATTTATTTCATGTTTAGATTTGAATAAAATCAAGACACATGTTCAATATAAAGTAGTTAGGAGTGGCAATCTTTAGTATGTCAGTCCTCGATGATTTAAAATGTCTATTTGAGTGAAAATAAAAAACTTTTAGTTTAGCCGTCTGGAGTCTATAGGCTGCGTCTGGAATGTAACACTAACATGCAGTTTTCCAGAATTGTGTGGATATAGTTTCAATCCTGCGTGTGTACAATGGAGAAAAACTGCAATTCAGCATTTACAGGAATGTTGCCATAGACACCTTGTTCGTAATACTGCAAATTTATGAATATTGCAATATTTCCTTCGGTGGGCCGGCTCATTGTGTTGCCTCCATTTGTGATGGTGACTCAATCTTCAAGATTGCCATTTTAATACATGCAACATCCTGATGTAAATAATATTTCAAAAAAACATAACTGAAAGAAGTTGTCATTATTTAAGAAAACTCTTAATCAAATATGCCACTCATAAATATTCCATATATTTGTACTTAACCTATGGAAACACAGAGTATGCCCCCTCTTTCTTATGTGGTACTGCAGGTGTGTTTCCTTATGTGCTGCTGTTGTAACAATAGAAGAATAATCTTTGGATTTCCACCAGGGAACCATACTGGTTTAAACTTCATCATGTGTATATTCAGGGTCTGACTGCTTCTCACTAAACTGACTATTGAGTATATGTGAGTTTTGGATAATTCAAATATAACTGAAAATACATAAGAATTTGTGAAAAACAATTAGGATAATATTGTTACATTGCTGTCTCCCATCTGTCTGTACACATATGAAAGCAGACGTACTCATTAAAATCAAACTTTGGTTAATTTTTTTTATTTAAGTCAAATTGTGAATAAACTGATAATGTGGATTTGTTTCTAAAAACACATTAATTACAGGACGACTTCACAACTATATTACAATTACAATTATTCACCCATATCTGATGTGTAAAAAAGATGAAATACCAAAATTTCAAACAAGATTCGATACACAATTAATGCAGAATAATATATTACGAAGAGCTAAATCGTTTCGGCGGTTTGAATGGGTTTGTGTGTGTGTGTGTGTGTGTGTGTGTGTGTGTGTGTGGGGGGGGGGCTGATGGAAAGGCTGCGATTATTTGGGCATCTCGTTGCTCAAACTGATGCAACTACAGCGCTAACTGCTGCAGAGCCTCCCGCCTGCACACATTTTCCAACCACATTTTTGTTTCGATTTGATTTTTCAATTCGTTTCACTGCTTCCCAAAAGACTAACGCCGATGCTTATTGGGCAGCCTTAATGTCTACAAATTAAATAAATGCATGCCAATTTGGCCGGTGCTAAATGCTATTTGATCTTGGGGTAAAATTAAGGTGTGTCTTTTTCATTTTAGTACATTCTCGAGGCCTGCTTTCGGGATTTCTTAACTACAGATAACCGAATAGCTTGTGTAATAATAAATGCACGTGGAGAAAGACACATTATCGATGTCGCGTTCGAGTTGTGCACTATAGTTCCTGTAAAGGAACTCCATGTAAAGAAAGCCCTGCATTAGAAGGGCGTTTCGATCCTGCAGCCTCAGTGTGTTGCTGTTTCTTTTGGGAGTAAACGAATGCTCTTCACTATGATAACGCGCCGCCGCGACATTATTTAATGCAATCTCGTCAGATCGGCTCGGTGCTGTGCAGGCGGTTATCCCCCCGTCTGTCCTCTGAGTCCTCAGGTGTGGAGAACAACATGTCACTGGGATACAGAAATCCCATTCCAGAGATGTTGAACGCGTATCCAGCAGAAGAGTGAGACAAATGGACGGGCTACAGTTTAATAATAAGTCCAAATCCAGTCTTACTTGGCCGTGTGTTTCCATCCGCCGACTAACTGCTGCACAGGACCCCGACTTCCTCTCTTAAGCTGCAACTTTGACAAACTTCCACCTCTGTCCAAATGATGGAATTTCCATCTGCAGCACTAGTTATTTCTTTCTTTCTCCCCCACCCCGTTCCCCCTTTAGGCCACCCCTCTCACCCCCTTTCTTTTTTTCTAAACAGGGGGCCCAGTAGCTGGCTCTTGATTAATAAATGTTTATGTGTTTTGAAGTGCGGGACAAAAGGGGTTGCCCTGTGACCCCTAGGAGCCCCGACCTTGGGCGGGTTCATTGTGAGGCTCTGGGAAAGGGGCTTTGGGACAGAGACCCGGGGCCACTGACCCAAACACATCCCAGAGCCCTGCCATTCATGTGCGCACCGCTGCATGTCGCCCCGCAGCTCCCATTGTTTCAGGGGGAACAATAGCGTCACCCCGCTCTCTGCCAGAGAGAAAGCAGCTTTCAAACTTCCCTCGACGTGTAGCCTGATGCAAGCCCACAGCAGACTTTACCCCTCACCCTTCAAACAGCTAAAGAATAACACTGTTGACAAAAGGTTGACGCTGTTCGTGGTAGCCCACGTTGCGTCACGCGCCACTGTTGCGTCATGGCACCGACTGCAGGGTTCTTGCCGCCGTCAAAGGCTCACACTGTAACGGAGTGAAACAATACACCAGTAGCAGAGTGAAACTGTGAAAGAGATTAATGGATGTGCAGAGGATGAGCTGACAGGAGGAGAGGAGTCGACTAAACAGAGCGCGAATAACACCATACGGGTTATTTCTAATGCTAGGATCAGATGTGTAGTAATAGGTTGGAGGGAAGCAGCATTAGCGGGCCTGTGTGTTCCGCATGGCCAAAGGGTTAGTGAGGTTATTCAAATGACATCATACATGGGGCCCTGGTTTCGATTGGGTCTTTTCCTCGGAGTCAATCACCGCAGGAAGTGAAGGGAATACAAAGAGCAGTACAGGACTACACTGGCTTCAATCAATGGCTGCATCAATGCTGAACACCAAGACTCCACTGCACAGGTCGGTTCTGATCACATCTGTGGAACAGAAAGAGCTGAAATGCTCTCAAAGTGTGCAAACAGGAAAAAAGGATTCCTTTATCGCCTTAAAATCCAAACATGCAGGATATATTACTGCACATCACAGACCAAACAGGAGATCATTTTTATGTTCTTGCTCAGATTATCTGGGAAGGCTCCAAATACAATTGGACCAACATAGTAGAAATTGAGTCGCTATCCAGCGGCCAGATGCGTAAAAGTAACGCACTAATGGACCTCTCAAGACAAACGGCATTAAACATGATTCATTTTGGCCGGCGAGGCGACGATTCCGCGACACACACTCCGAACGCAGAGCTTCAGACTGTAAGGAACAGTTATTGCTGCGCGTACGACAGATCTACTGTAGTATGTTGTACTGCACCGCGAGGAGCAGTTTAACAGCATGCAATAATACCAATGTGATAAAAACAATAAGATACTATATGGGCTGTCGGGTTTTCCAGAGCGCGCATATTCATTTGCGTTTCAGTGGAAGCGAGTGCGCATTTGTGGGTTATGTTTAAAAGCGTGTGTGTGCGCGTGTGCGTGAGAGAGAGAGAGAGAGAGGGGGGGGGGGGGGTAGAGGGAGAGATATTTTATTGTAATGCACAGAACGACCTGCCCTCTTTTGAAAAAAAGCCAGAACGCGCAGCCATGCTTTGCAGAGGCTCCCGCGTCGCTCTCATTGCTCGTCCCAGCCTCTTGCCGCACGGAGCCTCTGCTTGTCCGCTGCCACTCCGAAAGGAACCGGGAATACAAGCGACTGCCTCCGCGATGTAATGATCTGCAGTGAGGTGTTAATGCTTGAGTGAAGTGAAAATACAGCAGAGCACGGATACGTATCAGAGCGCCGTGTTCTGGGTTCCACCATATGGCGTGCACCATATCATGGTGAGTATCTGATGCTTCATGCACGACCCTTTGATCAAATATGTACAATATGAATGTGTAGTCTCGCTTCACCTGTTCGTATACTTTGCTTTTTAATAGTCCAGATGATAATAGGGATTATTTTGTGTCTGCACATATATGTTTCTTCTGCTTGCTGCACGCTGCACTTGCCATTGTTATTGTGGGCTTTGGGGAATGAACCACATTTGGGAGAGAGCCAACAAAAAGAAGGCATTAGAAAAACATCCCGGAACCCGAGCAGGGTGGAGAGACAGTTTTATGTCGACGGTTTCACAATCAATAAGAAGGGTGAAGCGGACAGGGGGATGTGTGAGCCGCGTCGTGTGTCCGTTGCGCGGTGCTCGAGGACAATAGGGGTCGTGTTCCCGTCGGTGGCCAGTGTGAGGGACCCGAAATATGGCGATGTGCCGACGAGCCGTGAGGAGGCTCCATAGGATGGTCGATACCAGAGATGTCGGATTCTCATGCGGATGGGGACGTTTCCGTCTAAAATGGCGTTTCCCTTTGTTTCTGCATCCCTCTCATCTTCTGTTATAGCGAGAGGGTAATGCATTGAAATTACCATAACTGAGAGCCTGCCCCCTTCATTTTCACCACACTGCTTTACACGCAGGGGATTTTGCTCTTTAATGGCAAAACATGGGCTGTCATATGTAAAGTGAGTCCCCAGTATAGCTCAGAGGCTCCGGCAGGCTCAGATATAAAGCAGTATATGATTGGACAGCACTGGCTTTATTTAAATTTCAGCAATTTTTTTGCCTGCACTCGTAGATATGCAAATCACAAGGTTCTCTGTCTGTATCCCTGCAGATTATACTGGATTATAATGGGATGGATATCCTATTACAATAACGTAATTATGAAAGTAATCTATTCTTTAATGCGCATCTCAAGCACGCATACCACTCGTTTGCGTCACACTCATGACAAACACATTGCAATTGGCTTAGTTAGGGTCATTTCTAAAATCGTATTCCAAGCTCCCAAAAAATCCATCGCAGCTCATCCCATCAAACAGCGGGCTCAGGATGACACAAGCGTCCCTCCCTCGTGAGTGTAAGAGAACAAGTGCATGTGCGCTTGCCCGTGCATGAGTGGGTGTCTGCAGCTTGTGTGTACGTACACGCGTATTCCCTCTCTCTTTTTCTCCTTTAAAAAACAAAATAGTGCAATGTTGCATAACCGTTCACAACCAATGCCATAAGCAGGGCATCACAATTTGCGCAGCCATTGTTGGCATTTCCTCTGTGCTGGGCCCGTAAACTCGCGCACGCGCACACAGTGCACAAACCAACCGCAGGACTGTTAACACATTTCGGTGATAAACGGTAATACTCCCAATAGGAAGTCGTCAATTTCCCTCCTAGTTTCAAGGACACAGGGTAGCCATGAGGAGGACGAAGGGTAATATAGAGGAACATCTGTTTGCCCGGTGACGTCAACACCGCCCTCTTACACCCCCTCCCCCCCCGCCACCCCTACCCCACACCCCCTCTTCCCAATCCTCTTGTGCTAAAGGCAGATGCCTCATTTGTTTGGCTGGGGCGCCATTAATCCCAGAGTCAGAGGAAAAGACCGGACGGAGAGGGAACAGTCCCGTTTAGCCGGTGTCGGTGCCGGGCTCGCGCTGCACTGCTCGGTCTCGGTGTCCCGCGCCGCGCGTGCAGGGACGCATATACGTAGAGCCCCGCTGTGTTCAGGGCAACCGCAGTTACCGGCTCTTCAGCTGCCCCGGTTGCGGCAGTTTTAACGTGCGACTCGCAAGAGGATGCATGCGTGTGTGTGTTTGTGTTTGTGTGAGAGTAGGAAAATCAATATTTTGGACGTGGACATTGACTTTTTTGCTAATTAATGGACGCCAACTGATCTTTTTTAACAGGTCAATGGGGAATATTATATTTGTGTGATCTGCAATTCTTTATTAAGTTCATGACGCATTTTGTGTTTTCTTTTTTGTAGGTGCACTGTGGGCTAATGGAGGACTTTTAAACTTTCTGCAGTTTTGGACAAATCAGTCGACGGGAAGCATCACGCCGAGCTCTTTTGCGCCTGCACAGGCGGCCTGGAATTTATCATCACTTTGGCCCAAAATCTCACTGCTGTGTTGCGTTTAAGTTATTCCTGTAAACTATAACCTCTTGTTCCTCAAATTTAATGTTGTGGATTATTTAATTTTGTACATAATACGGTAGACCTGCACAGCCACCAGGAGAGGATTGGATCTCTTTGGACCCGTTCTTGGGATTTGTTTTCTAAATTTTTGACCATAATTGTCACACACCACGGGCCTCGAGGGCTACACAAGCATATGATTTATATGTGTAAAAACAGGTTTGACAGAAAGGTATACGACGCCTGCTTCCCACAGTAGAGTGAATGCAGTCGGACACACACGACACATGCACACACACTTGCGCACGCAACCACGCACATACGAGCGGGATGCGTCTCTCCGTGTTCACAGCGGACCTTGATTTAATGTCTTACAATTAAGGCACGCGGTGAATGCCAAGAGATGATCCTTCTTTCTTCGGATGTCTGCAGAGCCAATAAACACGTGACATTTAGAGAGTAGCCTATCGGTGTGGTTTCCTCAGTGAAGGTTTGCTTCTGTCACGCATGACTGTCTCCTTCCCCCTCTCCACCAAAAATAAAGTAAATACACACAACCACTTTAAAGCTCTGTTTTATTTATGTGAGCATGCATGTGATGGCTGCAGTGTGTGTGTGTGTGTGTGTGTGTGTGTGTGTGTGTGTGTGTGTGTGTGTGTGTGCGTGTGACATTGGGAGCTGTCCAACCTCACACAGGCTTCCCGAGATTGCTGTCCACCTTCTGTGGTGCTGAAATCTGCGCACCACCGATCCGCCTTTTGTTTCACTCGCCTGTCCGTGTGTGAAGGCGGACATGGATCAACTTACTGTCGTGGAGGAATGCAACCCGGACCCGGCGGCATATGAACATCACAAGAAGGCTACGGCACAAGATATTGGAGGTTATGAGAAAAGAAGAACAAAAACGTACATGCAGTTATTTCAGGGAGTTGACGATTTCTCTTGAATTATAAAGGACGAACTATTTCAAGGACAGTGGTCTAACTAAGGCGGTTTGTAAAATAATCTGAATAAAAACAGCAGCGTGATTAAGTGAATTTATCGTCGCTTTTTTCAAGAGGTGTGGAGCAGATCTGCAGTGAAGAAGTAAATATCCGGTTCCAGCGACACATTCCTCTCCCACTTGTTTTGAGAAAATAAAAAGATGAGGTAAAATGATCATTTTCACAGTGAAGCAGGCCCAGTTTCACCAGCCTCCAATAACCTAAAACGACCTTGCATGACAAGGACAGTGCACGATATATATAAGCATGATATAATTGATCTGCATATTAATTTCATAGCACGACGCCAGTGTGGAATGTAAATGAGGAAGTGGGCTGATATGAAGAGGTTTGGAAACAAACCTTATGAGAGTCGATGGATGCAGTAGCTGGCGAGTCTTATGGCATGAAATAACATCCTCCAATATTAGTGTGCCGCCTAGTGGCGTTCAGGGGCGCTGCAGGCTGGATATTAAAACACGATAGAGGATCATGCTTTTTACAGAATTGATCATTTGACCAATAACCGGAATTTTACTAAGTTGGAGCTACACTTCACACCAAATAACTTCTGGAGGAATTTATTGTATTTTTCTTGTCAAGACAGAGAACATGTCAATGTTGTTAGTGAACACTATGACAGCAAACAATAATCAGATCTCGATTAATGCACATCATCACTGAGAATAGCAGAAGGGGTGATGGATGGAGGAAGGGCCTGGTGTGAGTGGGGAGGGCCATCCAATCAATTCACTAATGTAGTCATGTTTATTTCCCTTTAATTCTTCAAATAAGCAATGCATGGTAAAAACAAAAACAAAAACAATCAACTCTAGGGCGAGGGGACATTTGAGAGTTTATCTATATTAAACACAATTAAATAAGGAGAGATTTACTGCCAGTCCTAAAATACAAACACATTCGAGTACAAGATCATTCATCTTGCGTGTGGTCAGGTGCTACAGTCAAAACATGACAGGAGTGAGCATCAATGTTGCAGACAGCTGCACCATTTACCTGCTCGGGGGGTTAACAGTCAATTAAACGGCAACTTGGCCGCCTCCAGAATAAACAGAGCAGGCTACATTTGATGTCATGAATAGGGTTTACTGCTGGGTCTCGATGTAGAGCACCACATGACAAAATGTAACTTTCATATCAGGTCCCGACAGCCTGAGAGTCTGGCTTCCACTGATAACCAACATCTTCAAAGTTGAATACAATCCACGAGGCTGCGGTAAAGCATGTTCACAAGCTCACCCTCAGAAGCTCCAGCGTTGAACTGCTTTTACCATGACAGGTCTTTGCCTGCCCTCTTGTGGTGAACATGGGGGGGGGGGGGGGGACGCTTCATTTGAATTCAGAAGAGATTCAATTAAAATGGGCAATCAAAAACTAAATTAAATTAATTACACTGGGATTAATTATAATCAGTCTAAATGAGACTAGCCTGAAAATGGACTGTAAAAGTATCATAAATTTCACATGTTAAACGTATATATATATACGTTTAATATATATATAAATAATTTACTACTAATGCGCCCACACAGAGCCCATGTGCATTTAAAGTGGAGACAAGATCTGGCACTATACTGTATATGTGCAGTTTTGCTGAGCTATCTGCACACATGGCACACACACACACACACACACACACACACACACACACACACACACACACACACACACACACACACACACACACACACACACACACACACACACACACACACACACACACACACACACACACACACACACACACACACACACACACTATGAATCCTGTTGTCTGTGTGGAAGTTTCCTTAATGGTTCGGACACTTCCTGTCATGCTCCTGTGTCTAAACTTCTCTTTTGTTCCTATCTAAATTGATGCTTGTTCTCTTTTCGAAGAGTTTTGCCTTCAACAGTCTCTTCATTACCAAAGTGCTGACAGACTGTGGCTGTAATGGCCGTGGCACCGTGCTGGCCCATCTTGTCTCATTAGCCGGACCTGATTGGCCATGAAGGTGTTCTCTTGCTGTCTCAGGACAAAGTGACTGTCTCTGCCACTCGTTAGATCATAACTCCTCCAGTATTCTGCCCTGATGGCCTCTCTTGGAGCAGCAGAGACACTGAACAAACGTTAATTGAAATATGCTGAAAAAGGGATAAAGCACTGACCTTGAATGTGTTAAGCACGTATTAGACAATTATGTTCGAGCATCAGCTGCAAAGAACTTTTTAAATATGAACATTGAGCTCCAACCTGGGGAAAATATAAAAATTCAGCATGAACATATATTTCTTTGCTTACTTGGTATTCAAATTCAGTAAAGCCGCCCTTTGGTCACTTACTTTGTATGTTACTAACCAGTATGTAACATTCTTAGAGAAAACATAAGATCCAATATTTATTCAGCAACATGATGCCCCAGCTCATGCAGGTCAGCTCCTCAGTGATGTTTTCAAGAGCTATTTCTTAAACGATAATAATGTATCTGTTATTTTTTCCTATCATGATTTTATTATACTGAATGCAAAAATATTGTGCCAAAAGACGTAAAGTTGATAACAGACCTGTGTAATTGTTATGAATCAATGTATGTGGGAGTAGAGATTTATTTAGGAACTCCTTTTAATTATGTTGCCTGATGTTTTCCATTTTCATAGAAATAATTAATTTGTGCTTTGGGATTTCACAAAAGGGTTTATTGTAAATTTCTCCACTGCAGAACTAATAAAGGATTATCTTATCTTGTCGAAGATGTTCGACGTATTTAAATGAAGAACTCTCAATCAAAAGTTATCGAATGGCTAATGAGAAGCACAAGCTGAAATTGTAAAAGAAATATCTACAAAGTTAATTTTATAGTGTTTTACATATAAATCTCAGAATTATTTTCTATCATTATTTAAAAAATATTATTGGTTATTAAAGTGTGTAAGGATTCATCTTCGCTTCTTCAGGGAAACGTTGCCGTCTTTAGTGTGAGACACACTGAAGGAGGCAGAGCGGCCTTTTCTTTAAAACAATATGTATCTGCTCAGGATCCATCTCAAAGGATCCATCTCAGAGGGTGAACACATCCACACCATCGTGACTGTGGTCTCAGTTGGCAGGGGTCAACTGTCATCACTGCTATACCTTTAATATGGACGGCACACATTCCTTTGAGCCATGGTAACGTGGAAGTGGAGGAAGAGTTGGGTCCTTAATGCATCGTAGCTGGTATCTACAAATGGCTTCTAGAGAGAGTCATTACTGAATAGCTTGATGTGTAAGAGGTGAAGAGGAATGTGTTCTCCATGCAGGCGGTTACCGAGTTGGTCACACTGAATCTTTGTGAGCTTTAGGGTTCCCAGGGCTACGGATGTCCCCCCTTAAAGCCTTGAAGCCTGAACCCTCAACCATTTTACAGGTGGCGTCAGTGTGAGAGGCTGAAAGAGCCTAACATTATGTAAATAATAATGGGGCCGCCCTTTTCTGACACCAATCACATTGCCATGAATTGTAGAATTATGTTATAGTTTTTACTCCCTGGTTTGAATGTCTTTCAGTTGTGTAAATGTTATATGCCAGAACACGGGTCATCCTTTTTGTTTACGTCTCCAGCTTACGCTTCCCCTGGTAATCCCGCGTTTAAGGTCACATGAAGTGTGGGAAAAGTCTGCAGAAATGCAGTCTTACAGAAAGTGTTCATAAAGAGATCAACATGTCTGCGAGAAAGCCCTAAAGCCCTCAAAACCTCAAACCCTCAACCCTTACACACTTTGCAGAAACACAACTCAAAGTCTGTGTGTCCGTATGGAGATTGGGCCACGGTCGATTTAAGAGGTACCTGTGGAGTTTGGGTATAAACTCTTTGGATTGGAGAGGTGTAAACTGTTGAAAGCTCCCACTGCGGTAGAGCAACTAACTCTGATGAAAAAGATTTAGCTCCAAAATGTTTAGAATTGATTTAAAAGAAGTAGTCAGACATACTATTCTTTTCTTAAACCATATAATATATTTTTGGTATTGATGGCTGTGAATAAAGCTTAGTTGTTGATCCTGATGACGTCTGTCCTTAGCCATTATGAGTGTGTTATCCTACACAACCAGCAGATGGCAGTATGACCTCAGCTACGTCTTAGTAAGAGCGCATCCGTCATGGGAAAACGTCCGACAGTAGGGAAACATAGGAATCCACCTTCATGTTGGGGGACTTGAACGAATGGTTGTGTATTCAATAACAATATATAATCAATGCAACTCCAGACTGCTGCAGAGTGACATGTCAAGTCTGTTAGTAAAGTTCTGTCTCTGAACTTTTGGTGGCACACTAAGAAAATAGTAACAAAAGAAGAAGAAAAAAAGTCTATATGATTTGGATTGTGCAGAAAAACGAAATCCTACAAAAGTTATATGAAATAAAAACATGTTTTTTTAAAACACAAGAGAATGTTACCAAAGCAAAACACTGAAACAGGTCCTTTTATGATACAATGGAATATATATATACACACACACACACACACACACAAAGGGCGCACGCGGTATTGTTTGTCATCGTTTAAATGCCATTAATTACCACGTTAACCTGATTGGGTAGAGAGTGAGAGGGGAGAGGGTGTCTCTATCCCAATAGGCGAATCGCTTTTAATAACCCGCCTCGAGATAATGATGTAAAAAGACCCAGGCGTCTCGTGCGTAACGAGGATCATCGTGGAGATCCGGTGAAGGTGAATCAGACACACAGAGAACGAGAGAGAGAGAGAGAGAGAGAGAGAGAGAGAGAGAGAGAGAGAGAGAGAGAGAGAGAGAGACACACAGAGAACGAGAGAGAGAGAGAGAGAGAGAGAGAGAGAGAGGGCACTTATTACACGAGTCTCCTCCTCATCTCCACACCTCAGCTGACAAGTCGAGCAAACCTGCAACTTCACCACTGACACACAACTAAAGTCGTAAAGGACAAACAGAGGAACAAACTCATAGAGGCGCGCACAGAGTTTCCAGCAGCGACCGTTGCCTGCAGAAACGCGGAATCCTCAAGACTATGGACAGAAGGATGAACTTGAACGGCAGCGAGGGGGACATTTTTCACAAAACTCTCAGCGCCGTGTCCACTAAAAAAATTGACCCTTTCAGGTCGTCCGCCGGCATCGAACTACCAGCCAGAGACCGCCAGTCACCGATCAGCTGCTTTGATCAGACCGATCAGGACTCGATTCAGCCGGGAGGACTGGCAGGAGGTAGAGGGGGGCCACTTGGTCTGCCGACCGGATCTTTGTGTGTCAATTTCGGTGAGAGCGCCAGCAGGACCTCGGCGGCGGAGAGCAGCGGCGGTGAGAGTCCCGACGATGACAGTGACGAGAGGTGTGACATGGTCCTTCTGACAGACGGGCGGTCAGTGGCCGTGTCGAAACCAGGAGGTAAGAAAAACAAAGAGCAGAAATCACTGAGGCTGAACATCAATGCCAGAGAAAGAAGACGGATGCACGACCTGAACGACGCGCTGGATGAGCTCAGAGGGGTCATCCCTTACGCGCACAGCCCGTCTGTGCGTAAACTCTCCAAAATTGCCACTTTGCTGCTCGCCAAAAACTACATCCTCATGCAGGCACAGGCACTGGAAGAGATGAGGAGGCTAGTAGCGTATCTCAACCAGGGCCAAGCCATCTCTGCTGCCTCGATACCGGCCACCACTGCCCTCGCAGCTCCGGGCTTGGGCGCGTACGACCAGCCGCCTGGATTTCCCTTCCCAGCCGGGGTAGCTGCGTCCTCCTGCCCCAATAAATGTGCCCTATTCAACAACGCCACCTCCAGCCTCTGCAAACAGTGCACTGACAAGCCTTAACTGCGTCTGGCAAAGACTCAGAGAAGCACAGGGATATCGGACACCACCTTTAAGAACACTTTTGGAGAGAGAAACCTGTGAGGCTCCTGTTGTTGAAGTCAGTAGGCTAGAGACAAAGAAGTAATGCCGATGAATACTTTTATAATATTTACTAAATGCATTCAAAACGCGCTTTTTTGTTTAAACAATACTTGATTATGTATATAAATCATCCTTTAAGTGCTGGTATGAATGACAGTGAAGACCAAACACAAGTACAGGCCTGAGTGTGGCTTCAAGTGTTGAGTGAGTTGTGGATCACTTGCCCTGTTATGGAACCTTTTGGAGATTTGAGTGACCTGACAACCTGCGACTTTTTCACTTAAATAGATGGACACCTTCCTGGAGCGTTAGTCCAACTTTCTGCTGCTTCCTTATTTATTTTGCGGGTTTTCTTTCATTCACCTCAGAGACACTTGCTGTTTGCTTCCTGGTGCAAGGCCTGTTTTCATGAACTTTTCTATTGAGCACGTGGAATGTCATGAACAAGGGAAAGTTAAATGAAATAGATGATAAAGATGAAGTTAAGTCGTGTAATCAGTCAGATATGTATGTGCTAATCCAGACACGTGTTAATAGTTGCGCACGCCTATTACAATTATTTTTTGGGGGCACTGTGATATAATAAAATGTCAGAAAACCTGATTTATGGTGTTTCAGGTGTTTCGGGTGTGTCTTTTGTAATTTATTAATTTGGATGGTTATATTGGATAATTTGCTTGCATTGCACATTGTAGTGTTTATCTTAGTTGTATATTTTGAGTTTTCTCTAAGATAATTGAGGTTTTCAGATGAATCGCGTTGTCAGGTCAAGATGTGAATTATTGTAGATACTTTAGTTATTATATGAGCAAAGAGGGCCATTTGTATGTATTTCAGTGTTGAAAAGCTTTATTAAAATATTTTGAACAGAAATACTTCTGATTATTCATCTGATGTGAAGTTTAGTGTTAGTGGAATCACAGCAAACCGCTTTGGCCTTTTATTTTGCCCATTTGATGAAGACATTTTATTATGTTTTTCAATCGCTTATTACACCATTGGAGCGTCGGTTCTGGGGGTGACGTAGTGCTGATCGGTCGCAGACTCTCACGAGTTGTCAAGTACACTAAGAAAGAATTATTCCATAATTTTCTGCCCCATCAAAACCGATAACTTTTATTTTCTCAAGCTGTAAAGTGACGCCAAGTCTTGGGAGCGACTTGGTGGGTGAATATCGCCTCGAGGCGGAAAAAAAAAAAATAGGCTTCTGCTCTTGGAACAAAAAACTAACTGTAGCAACCTTTATCGTGATGATTAAAACAATTTCCATGACGGTGTGTAATAATACGTTAATTCGAAAACAAGTGTGGATGAAAACTGTCGACTGTAATACCTGGCTTCACATAATGAAACACATCGTTAAGGCAATTAGACCTCCAGAATGTGATTAAGGAATGTAATTACGACACTGTTCATTGCCGTAATTTGGTGTCTTTAATCACAACGCAGCCATCAGCTGCACTCCCATCGACTCACTCTTTGTCCTCCTCAGTCGTCTGTCCATACTAAAACATCACGATGAGGGTCAAACAGCAAAAGTGTGACCAATATTCATTAAATATAGGACATAATCTCAATCCCAAAAACTGTCACTCGGATTTAAATGTAGACAGGAAGAGAAGGTGAGACAGGAGTGAGGATTCAAACGCATATCCTTAAAACACTTTCTATCCAATTATGCACAAAGGCAGGACTACAATGTATAAAAGTCACAATCAAAATGCTAATATCACATTTTAAAAAAGCATTTTCTCTTAAGTGAATAATACTCAATACTTTGTCACATACATAGAGATGTAAGTGTTAATGTACTTGTCTTCAGCACCATGGACAGAAGCAACATTCAGAAGAACTATTTTTGTCTCAGATTAATTCATGTCATTATTTTTTGTAATTGTGGCTTTTTAACCATTAATCGTTTTCTGTCAAACTAACAGCTTGGATAATATTGCTAGACATGCAGATATCCACAGGTCTATGGCAAACAATCCTAATTCAATATGTGAAGATTTTTAAATAAACTGCAAGTGGACAACAGGCATCTAAATAACTGTTGTTAGATGCATATTGTATCTTTTATTAAGTCAAAAGGATTACCAGCTACTATGGTATTTGCTTAAGATTTCATTTGAGTTAAAATGTGGAAACATGATAAGTGTGTCGCTTTATTTCTTAATAAATTAAACAAAAAATATCCAAATGTAATTTAAAAGAACTCACTTTAAGATGACACAAATAGGAACAAATAAAACCAATATAATATCAGTTTCTTTTAATAATTTTGACATAAAAAGAAAATTATTTATCTCCTTTTCGATAGCGTGAACAATCCTGACATTGTCTCCCCAGTTTACCAATGGGTTTGTGGTTGTTCAGTCGCCGATCTCAGCGTTGGGTCTGTATGATGAGCCACTCCGACAACAGGGTCATTACAGTGTCCCAGTTAATCCCATCACACTACCGAACGCCTTGAATCTTCACAGATCAGCACTTAATCAACAACGGGAATAATCAGGAGACATCACAACGGCTCTGGCATAGAAATCCTGTCAGCAGTTCCTGTTGGGCATCATCTCTTCTCAGGACTTCACTCAGATATTTCACATTTTGACAGAGAAATGATTTTTTTCCTGCTCAGTAACTGAGACTTCACAAAAAACATTAATTATGCAATATGCATTAATGCACAAATGACTGGAGCATTTAACCCATACTAATATTCACATTAGCCCAGAAGAGGAAACTCCCCAGGGGTGAGACAGAGCCATATGCGTGTGGAAAACTGCACACAGGATTCAAATGGAAACGGACCACAGCACAACAAATATCAGTTCAAAGGCACAGAGCGTTTTACTACCAAGAGGACGACAAGCATCGCATGATTTAAGTTAGACATTTATCAATCGAAAGCAATCATATTCCTAACTGTGGACACTCTGCGTTTCAGCCTTCGAGCTGGTGAAATGTCCTGTACACACAGGGGTCTCTGACACGTTATGTCGGTGGGTTGGACTGGGCCATGACACGGCACTCAGGAGTGTCGTGGAAAGAGAAGTTTTTTTCAGTGTCCACCAACCACAGCAGGTCATAACAGGAAAAACATCGTTTTTATTCATGTGTCTAATAAAGCTGAATCTGTCTTAAAAGGCATTTACAGCGAGAGTCAGGGCTCATGAATACAAGTGGAAGATTAAAAAAACACCGCTTTTCATATACCATAAAACATCCAATTTACCATATCAAGGACGAGCAGGGCAGCCATTCATAATGCGGATGTGATGTCTGCTAAGGATGATAAACATGAAAGTCAAAATATACATAAGAGCATTGAATTGAAATGTCCCCTTCATATCAGTAACAGGCTAAACTCTGGCAATGTATTCATCCACGCTGTGTCATACACTGTGGAGAGAGATATATGTGCTGCACTGGCTGAGGCACCAAATCAGCTGCTGGGTGGTAATTCACTTTGGTCAGGCTGCTGATATCAAAGCACAATGTTGTGCTTGTGTTGTGCACACAGAATGCATGTCACACAACTAGAGGGGGTCAAAGCAGCGTCTGTATCTACACATTATGTATGTGAACTATTCAACCTTCATTATGAGCTATGGAGGTGCCATGGTACTTAAAGTATTACATTGTTTCCCACATTTGAGCGGCAACGATCAATTTCTTCAACTTTGTGGATTTATTGAATATACAGTACATTTAAGAAATACGCTTGTTTTCATCTTCAGCCACAGAAGTAATATTTATAAAACTCCTGAGATTTGTAAACCTCCTCCAACCCCTCACTCCTCCTTTTGCACACCATCTATGCATCTTATTTAGTTTAGTTTAATATGATATGAAATATTAATAACATAATGTGATTTTATCCCTCTGCGTGGCTGAGACTTGCAAACAAATTGACGGCTTGACTGAAGCATTTAGTTTAAGATTTCTCAGAATTTCCAACAATTTATTAAAAGTATATCAAGTTCATTCAGGTCATCTTGAAATACTAACATGATTCAATAAAATGTCTAGTACATTTCTAACTATGTTTTCCTGCCTCCTAATTCATTGTGGGAATGTGTTTTTCCTCTGAGGCAGCCTAGAGGTCAGGTAAACATATGGTAGCATGTTTAGCTCAATACATGACGTAGTATCCTTTCATCTGGAATGCAATTGTTGAGTAACATCTCTAATATTCAAACTGCCTCCATATTAATCAGATTAAAGTCCCAATCCCCTAATCCCTGTTTACCGATGGCTCTGATTTTGTGCCTTAATCTGATGTTCTTTTATTCCGCGGGGATTAAAACGTGTCATGGCAGAGCGCAGTAATGTGTGCTGTTGTTTTGAACAGAGCGGGCTGTCGTCGTACAGGTTTTTTATTTTTATTTTTTTTACCAAAACAACAGTTCACTCTGGATTTGAGAAAACAAAAAACAGGTGCAATGGAGTAAAGCGCTTTCATTGTGCAAACATTTGCACCACGTAAATCAAATTCTGACTGCTGTCGCGAGACAATTCATTTGATTTGTTGACTTGTTATTGCTTCAAAGAAGCTTTAAGCTCTGGTGTTTTTCATCACGCTCCTTGAATTTTAACATTGAAAAATTGCTTAAATGGTCCAAAACGCCTTGATCAAAATAAAGGTATACATTATATATAAAGTTGAGCTCTTTGTTTTTCGTCAGATAATTTAAGTAGTTGATATTCCTAAATGAACGTAGTGTATTATAGTGTGTATACACAGTGGTCGTGTGGTACTCAACGCTCCCCAGACAGCTCTGAACTTTCCATTTCTGTGACCTTATCATTCAGAGAATGTGTCACTGTGTGATGAGAGTGGAAGTAGAGCTCAGTGACCCAGCAGCTCCCTGGATTATGTGAACTGGGGAAAACAGCATGATACTCCAGACTTAGACACACATTCAGAACACTGCTGCAAACTCAGCTTTAAGGTGATGAACTAAAGTTTACATTAAACTAACCTGGAATTGCTGGAATCTCTGTATCTGGAAGTCTCTGCTCACACAGACGTGTGTGTTCTTGTGCGGTTGGTGTCAGAGAGCCGTGATCACTCCTGATAAAAATGCAGATCCTGACCCTCTCAGGGTTCATTACAGTTAAGGGAGGTGCTTTTCATCTCCAGTCTGAGATTCATTAACTTACTCTGGCTCCCAGATTGAAATAAAGACATGATGACATAACAGTGTGAATCGCTCCCTGCTCATTTCATATACACACAGACACACACACTGTCTTTGTTTCCCTGACACACACACGCAGACAAATGAACGGCCTGACCAACAGAGTTGCTGTTAAAGCTAAAGAAGACGCTCTCTAACACAGCCTGAAGTGTGTGTTATGATACTGGCAGCTACTTGTTTGCGTGTTGTTCCAACAACCTCATTTCCCGATTGCTGTACAGGTTTCTGATTGGAGTGTAATCTGAAGATTAAGATGAACTAATACCAAGGTGAACTATACTGTAAACAACTGCATTAAAAAAAAGACAAAACACAAAGATTTTGAAGTCATTTACTATATCACAATCGCACCCTTTCTAGGAATGTAGAATAATAAAGTGCATTTCAATCTAAAATGTTCTGCTTCTCTCTCCTGAAAATCTGTCATGTTACTAGAGCATGAAACCACGGCCGTTAGTGTAACACTTGCTTGGCTGATCTTACTGATGTGCTGAGTGCTACTCGAGGCTTCAGTGTATCTGTCTGAGCAGAGGTCTTTAACAGCCATGAATGCCAAGCATGGGGGAGGCAGGCCAGGCCAAGCGTAACCATGGCGGCCCAATGTCCTTGGCTCCTCGGCGGCCTTCACCTCACACTCCCTGCACAGTGAATTTTATGGCTAATTTCCGGCAATTTATCCTGGCACTTTCCGAAGAGAGATTCCTGCGGGAATAATGTGCATAAATCATCCTGATAGAATGCATATCAGCATGTAACCCCCTGTCTGATGCTGCAGCGTTTACTTTGTAATCAAAACTGACTCTTTTCCACCGGCGGATGCACAAGAGCCGCGAGAAGGGGGTCTGAGTTTAGGCGAGTAATTACAAAGGAATGACACACATATATGCACAAAATGCTACATCAATAGGAATAGCCACAACATTTCGAAAAACTAATTCTGATTTACATAGAATATCTCAATTTACCAAGACAAATATTTCAAAATATAAAAACAAGTTTGCATCTCTAGATTTACTGTTTTGTGATCCTGATGTACAGAGACAGAAATTGTCCCTTCTCTAGTTCTCAAGTGCCACATTTTTGCATAAAGCTCAGATGCAAAATCAGAAACACTCTAAATACTCTTATTTCCTCACAAACTAGGTGAACTGTTTGTCTCTGTCATCCTCTGGGATCAATCTATTTCATCTGAGCCTCTAATTTCCCCTGGATATCTTTCTTTGTGCTGCGTGTTGTCGCAGTGAGCCATCAACCAGTCCGGTCCACAGGCCTGTTTTCACAAGCTCCCTCTGTGTAAGCGACCGATTGTCTGAGGAGAAGAGACGGGGGTCAGCGCGCAGCATTCCCCCAACCCCTTGCTGTGATTTAATTTGACGTACACTGAGAATGTGCATATTCTCTTGGACTGCCTTCGTTACTATAATCAGCCGCGGTCAAATCGACTTTGTTGGTCGAGAAGGTGTGAGATAAAGGAGGGAAACGGAGGGCCGTAAAAGACGAGGTCGTGGCTTTCAGTGCTTTTGGAGACATAAAGCATGCGGCCTGATGGAAAGAACACACAACACGCTAGCTACACAAGGGGAAGTGGCTTAACTAATCCAAGCAGACAAACAGACAACACATAGCTGCATGGGCAGAGAGTGTTGCACTCGCGACACACATTCGATTGTGTGACTGACGGGAAACAAGTTGAAGTGTGCGTTTGCCTGTGTGCAGTGTAGAGACGCAGCCATCATCAGAGGGAGCGGTTCTGTGTTGCCCTACAACCTGGTTCTTCCCCTGGCCCTCATCCCAGAGTCTCAGGATCTCAGATGGCATCACTGGTGACAACAGGACAGTCGTCCGCTCGGTGGACGTTAATCACAATAATACGAGGCAGGCTAATCACGACTCACTGATCAAGCGCTAAATGACATGCCTGCCGTACCCACTGTAACCAGCGCACTGCAGAGGGATTCACACACCAAGACTAGCCCGTGTTTCAGGGGGGGGGGGAGGCGGACAGTGGTTATGAGGCTGGTGCACAGCCATCCAGACAATAATTACTCGATGACTGTGGTCACATTAGGGATCAGTCAAAGCAGATTAATTTCGACTGATAGCATTGGTCCCTCCTAAATGCAGATTTTCTTAATAAGAGTGAAATTGTGTGGCTGAGAGGGTTAGTGACTGAGGGTGGCTGTATGGGCCACTCCAATTACTTATGTAGAGAGACACCGTCTTCTTTGAATGAATCAGACTGTACTTCTGAACGCCAGCGCAGAATTAGCGCGCAAATGTGCTTTTCTAGAAGCCTGGTCAGACATGTGTGTTTGTATGCGTGGACTGTATACACAAGCACAAATGAGGCCGTGTGTGGTACGGTAGGCCTTTCACTAAATACCCAGAGACCCAGAGAATTACCCAGAGCAGAGAGGACAGCATCTGTTTGTGTGCTTGTGCCGCGCAAACAAGGCAATTTAGAGAACACCAAGGGAGCAGCTAATAAACACAACCTTATTCCCCCTTCCTCCTACACCTGGCTCTGAATAATGCAGCGCTACAGTACGGAAGCCGGTCTGTTTTTGTGTGTTTGTGCGTGTAAGAGGCAATGCCAAAGCCTGGTTGACCGGACCAGGAGGGTTGCCTGTCTATTTTTGCATTTTTGCATTTGTGCATGTTTATGTATGTGCGTCATGTGTGTGCATGAGCAAATGCGCGGCATGCGTGTGTAACCATTCATCATTCTACAGTGAGAGGCATGCCAGGGCTGCTGGGAAATGGCAGGTCTGTCACACCCTGGCGTCTTTGTCTGTACTGCCGACGCTGTGCCAAAATGTCTGCCCTGGATACCTGGCATAGAAACACTGCTTTACTGGACACAAAAGGTGTATGAATACCAGGCTGGCCGGGGCTTCTCGCCATCACTCGCTAGTCACAATGGCCTAATAGCAGTCATCTTTTGCTTTATTACGGGGAAATAAAATGTATGTTGGCATCTGTTTTTTAAATGTTACACTTATCATGAGAGTATTCTGATATAGAATATTAGTGTTTAGAAAACATGGTGTTTTTTCAACACCATGCAACTGTTGCAGTGAACGTACTCTAATGAGACCTGCAGCTTCGCTTGCCGCCACCACCGACTCTGATATGTAGCCAAAGTGACACCCAGAGAAACCATGCATCAGACACAAAATGGCCGTCCAGTGCCAAACCCCACCTTGGCTTTCACTTCGCATCACACCACAGGGCCTGGCTGAGGACGGAGGGCTTTACAGGGCATTTAGAGAGAAATGTGCAGCCCCCCGTCTACATCCGTCACCAGTAGGCTATATGAAGCGTTTCATGTTCCTCTGCAGCACGTCGATCTTATAACTGCACACCACGCTTTAAAAAATCAGAATCGTTACATCTCAGACACATCATTTGTCTTTTTAGACTGCATTTGTTTGATCAAAGTTCACAGAGTGCGGTCAAATCCACTGATCCAGTTCACCCTTCAACTAAAGCACTTCAAGGTCTCCTTACCCTTTATGTCACATACCTGGCAGGCTCAGAAAAAGAGCACCTTCTATCAGCCTTTGAGTTTTCCAGCCAAGAACATCCTGGAACAAAAGAATGGGTGAAAATAAGTGCAAAAGGGGAGATTATTCTCAGTTATTACATTGATTAGATTTCCAGAATGCTAATTAAAAGATGTTAGGACATGGGCCCAGCCAAGGATCAGTGGGCGCTAATGAGGACCAATAGGCCCCTGTAATCTGTGCCGTAATGAGAGTGGTTTAAATGTTGAATTTGCAGGAAAAAGAATGAGAAGGTGGCCGAACCAATAGAGCTTAGTTAGAGCGGCAATCCTGAAAAACCAATCCCACACCGTCATTAGCACCAGTAATGGTGAGGCTTCACGGCCTCAGCAAAAAGATAGAAATAAAAATAAGATGAGTGAAAAGCAGAGTGAAATTCAATTATACTGAAGGCTTTTTGCACAATAAAAACAGTTTATTATTAGACAATTAACAGGATGGTTTAATGGCTGAAGGTCAAATACCCTCTTGTCTTGTATTACCACAAGGCCTTTGTAAAGTCCCACCCTGCTGCTCCTGTTCCCACAGGATTTATGATTCTACACGTTCAATCTTCCGAATGAAAAAAGAACCTGGTACACGTTATTTTCACAGTATGTCAAAATGTTCAGAGTTTGAATCGGGCTGTACTTTATTTCCATTAGTGATTAATCAGTGTCAAAGAATTGTGATTTTATAATAAGTAAAGAGAACAAAAAGGTGAATTACTCTTGTTTTATCCGAACAGTATAACACCAAAAATACACTTTATTCCATTGACAAAGCAATGGATCAAATGCTCACGTTTGCTTGAACAATCTGGATTAATTGATTTTCATAATAGATGGCGATTAATTTTCTGTCAATTAATTAATATAATAGTCACCTACAGAAATAGTTTCAGCTTTATTAACAAAAGGAGGAACAACAATAAACAAGTTTGAAAGGAAGAATCCATCTGCGGCAACAAGGAAATGACAGAATAATACAAATCAGACGGTTAAGAAGTCAACTGAAATTAGAAAGGTCGTTACTTATTCAGTGGATGGTCATTATAAGTAAATGAGTCTTACTGACAGGTGCACCCCACTCATTTACAAATTAGAGTACATCACTACAATCAGCCTGCTAATTTATCACAAATAATGAGTTGTGTTGAAAGCAGGCTGGGAAATACTCAAGGAGAGTATCTCTAATGGGTCACAGCGTTTACGGCTTCTGGTGCGCATGTTGGAGTGGGTTCAAGCAAGTGTGATCTTATTATATGCATCTTCACACTGCGATGGAAAAGTACCCATTAGGCTTCCTTGCCTCATACTGACAAGACGCCGACTGTGCAGCGATCGCCTCCGTGAGGAAGTTCTGAGCTAAACGCTAAACGCAGCATCTATAGATTAAAGGTTAGGATATCTTTTGAATAATAGGTCCGACCAACTGACTGACAGGGACAGACAGGCATCATTACAATAAACATGTAAAAGAACAAATCAGGTCGAACTTTTAAGTATCGGTTCTCATGGTTAGAGCCTCAACCAGCGTGTCAAGTTTATTTACAGGCGATGTGACATATGGCATCCTGGTAGCAGGTAGAAGAGTTGTGTTTAACCGAGCTTAGGGCCTAACATCCAACACGCGTTATGGTGCAGAGAAAAAAGGAGGCTGAAATTACAGCGGGGGTATGACAATGCTGATAGGCTATAAAATCATGTCATTTAATGTCCCCTCTCACCCCCCTTAGCGTGGCTCTCTGGTCTACTAACCATTAAGCCAATGCATCACCTCTTCAGAGAAGGCCATGAGACAGATCCAGTCTATCAGTCAGTCACTCTCTTGAGGATGTGGCTACTATTCTGATGATCAAGGATTTCCGCCGAATTAAACATGGACGTGAGGCCATCTAAACATTGGCTTCAGAGAGCTGCTCAAAACAAAACAGCTCTTTATTGAAATGGTAAGTATGAAAAGCCCTGGTAATAATCTCACAAATTAAGATATGAAAATGTCGATGTAGCAATAATGTAAGATTTTGTCTGCCACTTGAAGCCAGTTGTTTGATATGTCACTTTTCTAACGACCTCCTGAGAGAGGACCCCAGATTTGCATTTTTGGACCGTGCTCCTGTAATGGAAAAAGGTACAGTGGAGCATATTTCACTGGGCCTGTCAGACCCACTCACGCCCCTCTGCAAAGCACTCAGGAACTTCATTCCATCGTCGGCCAGTCTCATGGCCGCGCTATGAAAATGACTCTGACAAAATTAGCAAACCTAGACTGTTTGGACACATTCCCAATATAGTGGGTTTCGCTTCTTTTTTTCTTCAAAATGCAATCAAGCCCTGGAACATCAAACATGAAGTCTCCTTGAAAGTTGTCCAGTCTCTTTGGAGCAATATCCAGAGCGGCTATAGATTTATGTAATCGCAAGCTTGTTAGGGAGATTTCTCCGGCCTATTGACAGTGACGTGCACTCGGGTTTGGCAGAGGTGACATCTGGGAAGCACAATTCTGCTGCACCACCACGCAAAAGCAATTAGAGATCTATATTCCCAGACAGGTCCGGACTTTGTTCTATGGTGAAGCGATACATGCGGTTTAGTGTCTTTATTAACATGACATGCGTGTCCCTTACACAGTCTTCGCATGACAATCAAAGGGTCATAATGCAAAGGGGGGCAGCAATCAGTTAAGTCTGTGCTCTGCAGAGTAGACTGTGTTGACTAGACAAGACATGATGTATTTTCCAAGTGAATTGTTCTGGGGACAGAAGAAAGTGTCTCAGAAGATGTAACAAACGGAAAGTAACTAAAATAACACCAGTTGTCAGATAATGTTACGTTTACTGTAAGCTCGCAGAGCAGGATGGTTAATTAGAAATGGTGTAGTTTCAGTTGGACACGCTCCGCTCAAACACCCCCTACTCTTCAGCATTAAATGAATCTCTATTGGCGCAAGTAATTAGTTCAGTCTATTAATTACTATAACCTCCCATTACCATGTTGGCCTTCATGTGAACATGTTTCATTTATGTAACGAGCCTGTAACAAAGCAGTTTCTAGGGGATATTCTCTGTTTGAGTACTAATTATTTTGTAATTAAAAAGGATAAGCCTGGCATTAGTCGTTATTTCTTACCGTCAACAAATTCTATAAAAAAGACCAAAGCCAACAATGTGTTAGTTCGTCTCTCAATGCTTTCAAACCCCACCACACTTCCTGTGGCACTCTGCCTCATTAGTTTCATCTGAAGACGGAAATCTTAAAACGACACAGATATAGATATCAGTCAAACAAGAGTACATTGTCAGCTGTGCATTAATATACATGAGGTGCACTACAGCAGTGTGTATGTGGGATTGACTCAACATGAACTACAATATTCATCTTAATGAAGGAAAATTAAACCCAATGCAATAGTGTGGATAACAGAAATAATTATCTCTAGTATTACAACGCTGCTGATAGCACGTGTACAATGTCATTTTGTCACATGATCTGTTCCGGAAAAAAATCTCTTTACAAAAGCACATCAATCACAAATAACAAACATGTCTGTTCACAAAGTCCTTCACATAAATGTGCAACAAAGCACGACAGTGGGATGCACTGTCACTGTGGACATATTGGGAAATGCTTTTGTCTGCTCTAATATCTAATTTTGTGGTTTTGCAGGAGCCTTTTATGTTCGCCCTGTATGAGCTGCGAGTGAGGATGGGGTCTCAGGAGATGGAGGTGGAGTGTGGTAAACAAGGCGGCCCTGCTCCCCAGCTGTGAAGGTGACACAGGGACGCTACACGCAGAACAAGCCCTTTTGATTAATCACAGGATATTTACTAGCTCAGATCTAATCAAGGACTGCAGGATCACAGGCTACATCATACACGGCCCAGGAATTTACACAGTAGAGTTAAGCTGTCAGCTGCCACTGTCCTCTTCCTTACGTCTATAAACAGAGTGTATAGGTTGTCCAGCAGTTACACACCTCAGCCGGGCGCCCAGAAACAGCCCCAGAAGTGATTGTTTTATTTCCGCTGAAACAATATAATCTGCAGTCAGATACTAAACACATGTCGTTTGATATCAAACCTTATGGCAGAGGGGAGAAAGAGCCATTTATCTCAAGGTGATCGCGGTAATGGGAACAAGAACGTGAGCCGCTTTCTCACAAAGTAAAGTACAGCATTGTGTGCAGCATCCCGTCCTGCCAACATGTACCAGTGGGAGTCCTTTCCTGAGGCAGTCACACAAGCAAAGGACTAAAGCAAGATTACAAAGCAAGGCACTAAACAATTGTGATCGCTTAGAATATGACTTTTAGAATAGATTCATCGCTCAGAATAATTTGAGTTTCAGTTTTATAAAGAAATAGAAACATTCTACAGTTTCTTCTTTCAGAGTCAAACTGGCAATGTTTACTCTCTTTGCGCAGATTAAAAAATATACTGGATTATCAGATCTATAGTTTAGCTCAGTACATGGATATCTATAAGGGATCAGTGACAGAAAAACAGACATTTTACAATCTTGACTTTTGGGACAAACCTATTACAGTCTTGTGGCAGCCACAGAAACCAGAGGTTTATATCAGATCAATTTATTTTAACAAACAATAAAAAGTTTTTTCTGAAGAACATTACCAACCCTATCTTTAACTGATACATAAAGACGATAAAACCTCTGAACTATATATATATAACATTCCTTAAAACCCAACAGTACCTTCAGTAATGGCTGATTTGTATGATTCCGATTGTTCAATTAGTTGTTGCCAACATATACCAATTATCATACATATTCACTTGTAAAAAGCATGTGTCAGAAACTGCATGAAATTAATAAAGACATGACCTTTAGTATGACCTGTCTTTTGTTGTTAAAACATCTCCAGGAAGAGACAGAAGCGACGGTCATAAGTGATGCAGCCTTTCATTGTTTATGAAGTGGTTGGGCTGAAATGTGGCAAACGTCACTCCACAGGGGTGGTAGTCTCAGGTCGAACAGGAATAAAGAAAACCCAGATAACCACCGACACTTATCATGACATTCACAAAGAGAGTTGAAAGGACAGAATATGACGCCGTAGAAGAATGCATTGCATCTATTCTTTATGCTTCCCTGATTGTACTAAATTGCTTTGGTTCCTCATCCATACAAATGTGATGAAGCCCTCAGTGACAATTTGAGATAAAACACTTTTGTTTGTGTTGAATCACAAGTGATCTGTGGTGTTTAAGCAATTGATCACTTAGCGCTATTGAGCCAGATCCCTGCCGCACGAGCCCTGAACAAATAGTTAGTCCATTAGATGAACGCGCTTTTGTCAGAGTCCCATCTACGAGATATTTCCTCAGAGCGACGAGTCGCATTAGACGCCAGGAGGAAGAGTAATTTCTGTGTCACATCCCTTTAGCCCGGCCTCGCTGACAATCGCCAAGAAGAGGGCGTTCTCACTAAAAATTAATCACATTTGCCTTTTTAATGGCATCCCTCAACCCTCTGCCAAGAATTCACAACCATCTTCCTGCTATTGTGTTACTCCAGCAGCTTGGCATCTTTGGCGGTGACAAAGTGATTTCAAGGAGTGTATCAATACTTACATCACCCCTCTGGCCCTCACTCTGTAGTGTTGACACTGCAGCACTCGGAGCCAGGCCTAACTGGCAGAAGGCCATCCACTTCAGAGATAAACAGACAGAGATATGCAGCGGTGGATTTAAGGCTCAAAGTCATCATGATATATTTCAGTATTATGATACAGCTGTGAAAAAAAAAACTTTATTCATATCACAAACTAGTTCAAACTACAATAAAGACAAAATTGATTTATTTTTACAACAAAATTTAAAGGGCATTTACAATACACAAAGTGTTTACATTACATGCTATTGGTGATAGTTATTGCTAAAACACAGATCCTCTACTTTATTTCAGTCCTACAAAATAAAATTGGAATCAGGGTCCAAATAACTTTTAATTGATTTGCTGGAAAGACCTTGAGACTGATTCTCTCAGTGAAGACGGAAGTAGTTTCTGCAGCCATAAATATTCAGACAGATTCCTTGTCAGTGAGAAGCTGTGTAAAAATGACTTGGAAACAGAACACTTGTGGTCCAACAATGTTCTGAGGAAATTCTGTCAGATTCCTCTCCTTTTTACAGAATTCACCCCTGAGCTGCTGTGGCGTAAATGCTTTAAAACACTTTGACATAACATGCTGCGTCCAGAGACCCAGTGCTCCTGAATAATGAATCTACAGTATGCTCCGACCAGCTGTCTTCTTCCTAGAACTTTTTTTAAGGGTTTCGGTCGCATCTCTTAAGTCATTTTTTAGATGAATCACCTGGTTCTCGTCACAACAACTGACCAATCACTGGTACTTTAACTTGCAACTAAGCACTGCGATTGGCCAAGAAGCAGAGACAAAGTCACCCCTTTTGCCGCCCCCGCTCTTCATATTTAATTCAGAGGTTGTGTATTTCTTTAAGATCGCAACATCTGTTTGCTCCCAGTGCCAGCTTCCTCTGTCAGCCACCCTCTGTTCAATAATTCCCGTCCTGACCCCTCAGAGCCCCTGACATCACAGCACCGGCTGCTGCTCAAACTTCCCCAAGACCTGACACAAAGGGACAGGTGCCTGCCACAAAATCATCTGGCTAAAAAACCTGCATCACCTCGTCAGTGATTCTGTTGTTGTTGGGTGTATGTCGCACACAGGTAGTGGACAAAATAATACACCTCATTGAAATGGACTTTCCATGAAACACTGAAACATAATTACAAACTCAACTGCAATCAATTAGCAGCATTTTAAAGCTTATTTGATATATTAGTTTTCAATAAAATAATAGAGGCCAAGTCACCTGAGCTTAAATTGTATAGTTTAGAAAAATATATGAAAAAGTGTTGAGGGAATCATGAGAAAATATGCCAAAATGGTTTGCAAGCAATATAAACTGCGATTTAGTTTATCAGGTAATTGTAAGTTTTATAGCATAATATGTTTGTGATTGCTGATTATCAATATTTGTACAATTTGAAAAAAACAATGGCTAACTTCCACCCCATGTGCAGCGGTAAAGTATTGGCTGAGGCAGGTTAACTTGCGTCAGACTCACAGCTTGTCAACACTTATGACTAATCAAAGTATTTTGTCCGGTTTCCTCAGCGTGATCCTCGTCGTCAGAGACGTTGATGGTGGTGGGGTCTATAAACAGATGCTACCCACTGACCTTAGAAAACATGGTGGAGGGGCCAGATGTTTGGATGACCTCACAACCTTGGGCCCAGCTGATGTGGCAGTGATGGAGATCAGTACTGGCAGAAGAAACTGATCTAGTGGCTTCAATGGTTCCCATTTTTCCCACTTTGGGCTCAACTCCCCAAACTGGCAATTCTGGAAGGCAGGGAAAGATGGAGGAGAGACGAAGGGAAATATGTAAACACTGAATAGAACAAGAGACAGAGAGAAGAAAGACTGGTCAGTGGTGCTGACGATTGTCACAGATGTTGAGTTCAGCACAAAACTCTGCCAGAAGCCATCATGTCAAAGCTCAGTTAGCTGAATGAACAAGAATAACTCCGGGCCCTGCCACTTTACATTTTGCTCAAAATTCAACAGCTGTTTCTTGAACGAATGCAGATGTAAAATTATGATAATAATGCCTACTTACAGCTCCTGCTTAGATGTAAACAATCCTTCTTGACCACACCCTGAACACATGGTGTCTCAATAGCTCTGCATTGCTGTAGCTCTTATGAAGACACCATTTTAGAGGCAGCAAGAGTTTTTGGCCGACATTTTCAGAGGGAAAAACATTTTGAGAAAAGTTTTGTCTTCCAACAATATTGTTAGGGAGCCAAATATGCAACAATTGCTGCTTTCAAGCTTCAATATTTATATTTATATTTATTAATATTTATTTATTTTCCTCTTCAAAGCTACACAACCAACCAGTTTACGTAGTTGTCAGAAACACAAAGCATCATTGTAATATGCATCTACATCTTTACAGTTGCTTCAACATCATTTCTCCTCAAATCAACGCCTGTGCTCGTCTATTCTGGCATCTGAAATGCTGAACATTTTGACTGGGTGCATCTTGGCTCCAAGCGTCTTCACTCAGCTCAGTGAATGTCTTTGTGCCAAGGCCACAGCCTGTGGCGGTTCTGCTGGTGACAGATGAGCATGTCAACATGTTTGTGTGCGTGTGCGTGTGTGTGTGGTGAAACAATAGGTCCTGTAAGCTGTGAACTCTGCTATTATGGACAGAACTGCCAGGTTATCCAGTAACTGAGACACCAACACATTGGACAGACAGAGCAATATTCACAGAACTCAGTAAATATGAACACTAAATAAAAGCAAATGCACGTATCCATGTCCACTGACACACAGAATTAGTGTAATGACTTCAGAGATATTGCTTCTTCTTTTTTTTGCACAATTCAAACAATAACGAAAAATTGACAACAGAGATGAATCACAGTGCAGGAAGAGACTAGAAGCGAACTGGGCTTATTTGAAGCCTCCACCTATATAATATTTAACATTTTACAAAATTACAAACATAAAATGAAAAATGCATAAGATAGACAACAACAACAACAACAACAACAACAACAAAAGAAAGAAAAATAATGTAATTATATCGAGTCTGTATAGGCATGAGTGTGCATGTGTGAGTGTGTGTGTATGCAAGTAAGCATGGCTTGCGTTTGTTCAGGGATATTGGATTATACCCCTGTGTCATTTCCTAAGTAATAGTAATGCTACAAGTCCCCATGAGTGAAACAGCTAAATATTTTGATATAACAGCTAAAACAAGAAAGACAAGAACACTAATCCATAAAAAAAACTCTTACAAAACAGCAATTAGACAATATTTGAGGCAATTTTTGAAAAGTTTTCGAGAAGGACATTTCTTTGTCAGGTGGGAGAAGTCATTACGTAACTTCGTTCCCCCGAAATCTAATAGAAAATTACTGACTTTGATACACAGTACGTGGCTTCACACAGCTGGACTCGTAACACTCACTTATTGGTATTACTTGCTGCAAAGAAGTTACGCAAACAATGACAATCGTACAGCCGAAGCCACATCTACGAACCAATATACAAATGTGAATATCCTTATTTGTCCTTTAAAATAACTTTAAACGGAATCAACCCAGCCATCATTAAATGGTGAGCTGCGCCATGGAGAACTGCGACATGTGGATCTAAATCTGTCCGTCCTGTCTCTAGGCCTGTTGGCAAAGGGCAGCTCAGCTGTAGCAGCCAGATTGTGTGAACAGCGGACGACGAACATCTCTCCACAGGCCATACCAAGGTGTCTAATCCAGGAAACACTACAAACATACACCCTGTGGGCTCCCACTGTGCACTGCATAGCCTCCATCCCAGTCCACACCGCAACAAATCTTCCATCCTAACAAGCCAGTCTGTTTACTGTTAAGTCGTAAAAACCCTCAAGATCTTATAATTCCTAAACAATATACTAATGGGGTAAGATTATTATATTTGGTGTTTGTTTCATGATTGTTGAAGGTTGAGTCTGAGACGAAATGATTGTTAAGATTTTGGCGCCAAAAGACATTTCACACATATTAGCAAATAGCACCAGCAAATATGAGCAAATAAGAACATAATATCTGCAAAACCCCAAACCAGTGATTACTAATGATATGTTTGGATCTTTTCCTAACATCCAGTAGAGACAAATGATTGTAATATTTGTTTTTATATATATTTAAAAAAATGTGATAAATGTATAGAAATATATTTTACACATTTTGGCATTTTTACCTTTAGAAATATTGCCAAGCTCGCCTAGCAGCGCGTCTGCTGTCCAGCACCTGTCATATCGGCTGAGTGTCACCCACGTCACAGGGTGTCGCGAAATGACAGCTCCCAATGTCTGCAAAGATGAAGCCTCGGGAGGAAAAAAGAAAAAAACAGGACAGATCTAAATTTCATACTACCAAGTATATCAAAGTGACTCCTGTCAGCATTGCATCAAAGCGGAGAAGCAGGAACTGTTCATTTTTACAGCTGAGAGTTGGACTGTGTGGGGAGGTTCTGGGGAAACAGACTGGGAAGGTGAGCAGCGTAAATTATGGTGGATGACTTACGGGAAAAATTATGCCAATGAAAAGCACCTTGTCAACCATCACCCATTTGGATTTATGACAGCGGAGTCAAAATAAGACTAAAGTTGAAGGGAGACGTTCGAGATCTAGTTTATTTACGCCAGCGTTCACGTGAACCTCATGTGACAAGAGTCTACTGTTGGTGTTGCCTGCATGCTGCAGCACAGAGTAACCTGTGAATTCATCCTACTTTTTTGAAGGAAATATAATTAATCATTTGCTTGTTGCCCTTTTTTTACATAGTCAACGGCTGGTAAAATGTTTAAATCTTACTCATTAAATTTGAACGTCTTTATGATAAAAACAATCTCATGAGAATAGACATGGCTGCAAATATGTGCACTGCACATTAAAGAAGAAATAATACATTATTTTGATGGAAGGAGAAAAAAAAGGTTGAAGATTGAATTATGATAATTTGTGTGGTACAGATTTCATAAAACAAGCAAAAACATGATCAGAGCTTAACACAAAACAACATCGACAGTTACCATGGGGCAAGCCTTTCTACCCAAGCAGTCTGGAGAAACAACTATGCATCTTTGCTTGTAAGTCCTATGGTGCTACAACATACATAAATATAACTTGTGCAAAGATGACAAATATTAGAGACTTGAGGCTAAAAGAATCAAAGGCAACCAGAATCTGTTTTTGTCCCAGGGCCGAACGCTGTACTGGACTGGGGCAACTTCTGATTTCAGCACTAGCTAGTGTAACGCAACCAGCCATGCATTAGCATTGGCCCTCCAGTTAGAGCAGGCTCTTAGGATCCTGTCACCCAAACTTATCATACACTCCCACACACACACACACACACTCTCACATCGTCAGACACAAACATGCAGACACGAAAAAAGCAGCTTGTTTGCTGCAGCAAGTACACACAGACCATTATAGGATATTATATCCGTTTTTTAAAATCTCAGCTTTCTTTTCTTTCGAAGGCAAACTAATGCTTCTCAACATTGCTCAGACCTCTGAAACCTCTCCAGCATGTCCACTGGTCAAACACACAACATAAAAGACTGAATGTCCCCGTTAAAGCAGCCGGCCCATCTCCCTCACCACTTAGAGGGGGGCCCAGCCAGCATACAAAGTTCAACAACTGTGAAGAAGGAACTATTAAAGAGGACACACAAAGCAGTGACCTTGACTGACAAGTGCTCTTCATTCTGGCCATAAACAGCAGTGGGGCCTGATAAGAGTTCATCGGTGCGGGGAGTAATGACCTATCCGTCAGCAGCGGTTGGGCTGTGTGAGGTAGTATAAATGGAACATACATAATGTACAGCAATAATACCAGCACGCTCACAGCCTAATGTATTATCATTATTCTTGGGGCCCAGGGTTTTCCCCCTCCCCTAAGCCTGCGTAGTGGGCCTCAGAATGGTGTGTAAATGCCTTCCGGCCACAATAATTTAATTCTAATCTTGGTTTCATATTATAATTTTCACGGTCAGAAATACACCAGGAAACAACGCCACGTTTCTATCAAGGGCTAAACAGGACACAGGCCATAACAGGATATTTTATGTGGCTGTAGGAGCCCAGTTCATAGCACCCCACTCAATTTATGATAAGAATGGAGAAAGCTGTAAATATATGTGCAATCTCTATACGATCATCTCAAACACATAATTACAGGCCAAAGCAGCTTCTGATAGGACAGCTGCTTATATACTAGAGACTCAGAACATGTTTAAAGAGGATATCAGACAATTCAATATGCATATAATTTTTATGCAATATTACCTTTGACAACTCAATTGAACAAAGTGTATTAAAATATCCAGCATCTATTTCACCAAAATAATATAATAAAATGTAGTGTAGTCGAACTTACATAGTTCGTCTGTTGTAATGTGTACTACATAACTCACTAGCCACTAGCTCATTACAATGTAATGTCATTAATAGCTGTGTAATCAGATCTCTAGTGGATTTTAGGAAGGAATGTAGAATTGATTCCTTAAAGGAATAGCTTGACAGTCAAGGAAACGGGATTATTTACTTTCTTGTGAGGAGAATGTGGTGTAGTGGCCACAGTCTGCATTAAAGGATCGTGCAAGTAAGACCAGGAGTCAAATACAGGGGTTAACATCCCAAAGTTCTTCCAAGATTTCATAAAATCAGTTTGGAGTATTTTGGTTTCTTGGTGGCTGAATGACAAAAAACAAGACACCATTATCGGAAACTTACCACACATCTCACTGACATACTAAAAGGTGTATCCACAAAAAATAGCACATCCTAAAATACTACCTAGTAAAAGCTAAGTCAGTCTGTAATCTACATTGGTCTGTTGTGCTGAGAGCTATCATGTAACACCATTAATTAACAGGCATTTCTGAGGCCTCCCACACACATACTGTATCAAACTCGCAGCCAGTGTTCTTATCCAAAACTCGCTCTTCTCTACAGAAACCGGGATATGCAGTGCTACTACACAGCCAAACATTCCTGTCACTGCATAGCAGTGGTTTATCTTTTCATTTAAATAATCTCCATTCAGAATATAAAAATACCACATTGCTGCCTTTCCTGGAAATTTGTTGATTTGCGTGTCAGAAACTAAAAATAAAGAAATTAATATCTTAGCATGCGCACTGTTAAAACGGCAAGCAGTGATGACGTTATTTTTCAGATAAATTAATTTTCACCGTATGTTGTAAATATTGCATGCATGCCCATGTTGTTTCTCCCAGGTATCCCCACAGAGCAGAGGAAGAAAGAACATGAAGGATGCCTCCAAAGCTTGGAGACAGTAATCTCCCCTGTGGAGGTCAAATCTAACATGGCAGGTTAGTGTCTGTGGAGATTGACAGCCTGGAGAAATACTGCTGCCAGGCTCCCACAACGCACAGTGACAGTAAACACCTCCCAGGAAAAAGGCTGGTTACCAAGCCTTATAGAGCGACTGTCAGAGCTGCTGCCGACTCCGCACTGACACACTCTGTCAACCGATCTCTATCATATCCAAACCATCTCAATAATGTTGTCAAACTCATCCAGGAAGTACACACATCCAACATGCACACAGGTTTTTAAATGCTTCTTTTCATAGCATGTGGACTTTGTTTTGTACCCATATGTTGTAGCTTTTTTAATTTTTATGTAGACGATTAAACTAAGCAAAAACATAATTAATTTTTTTAAGATGTACTTGATCGTAGAGCATCAATTATTAGTCGATTGATTGATTCGTCAATCGACAGCCTATTCATTCGAGATCATTTTAGCCGTTTTGCATCAAGGATTTTGAATCTGAATATTTCCAGGTTTCTTCTGCCACACATGAACTGAATATGTGAGTTTTCTGCTGCCGTTCCCAGAACACAGTGGCATCTTAAAATGTTTTGTCCGACCATGTGAGGGGATTTTCTGACATTCTGTAAAACAAATCGAGAAATCAAAATACAAAACAAATAGTCCCTTGAAGCAATAGGAGAGATTGTTGCATCTTATGCGTTACCATTACATGTTTGAACTGTTTTTTAAATACTATATATGGTGGATAATTGATGCATAATAGATTATTACGTCAAGCAGAACAACATTACTTCAAGAAAACTCCTGTAGTATTACAAACAAAAAAATGATTAATACATGAAGCTGAACAACACACTTAAATCAATGTTTTTTATTGTGGTTGTACAGAAATTGTAATGCAGTGGAGCAGACCACTAATTGCATGAAATATGTTATCTTACAGGCTTGTGCTGTCTGCCTTTCATAAACAAAGGCTGACAGATCATGCCCTCAACCAGTGACCCTGCTGTGAGCATATGCACTAATGCAAGGTCACACTGGAGACTGGCCACATGAGGTGAAAACAGCCATCCAATTTGCCTTGTGAGCTCAACAAAGACACAAACCACTGATGTAGTCATCATGCCCTACAATAAAATGTCAGTGTGTTAAACGGGGCCCTTTTTTCATTAGCAGCTCTAATAAATGGTGCTTCTATAAAATAGAGGATTCCTGTTATGTCTGTGAGGAGAAAACGATAAAAAGGGGTATCACTGCCAAAAATCAGTTGTACACTCGATGTCAAGGAGGCTTCGTTGGCTCCCACAGTGCACTCAGCTGTGTGCAGAAGCATCGCAGACCCTGATTTTCATCATGGCAGGTGGCCATCTTTAAATCAGTGATCTACATACAGTACTAGCCATAAACCACAGTGGTTGGCACATATAACATCATGTAATAACAGAAACATACCACACTTACGGTCCAAATATAACAAATTCAAGTTAAAGAGTACAGAAGTAGCCATGGCATATCATTAGAAGCAAGGAAGTCATATATTTGGCTCTGATTGGTCTGATTAGGAGTGTGGGCAGGCAGTGAGGGAAGGGGGTGGGGGTGTTGATGGGAGCGTGTTACGACGGGGTGATGGAGGTTATGAGGGGGTCGTGGGTGGAGGAGGTAAAAAAGACAGGCAGACAGACAAACCTCATCCCCTGCTTGCCCTTTGTCATGCACCCTCCTCACCTCCAGAGCTGTCACTGGCTTGTCAGAACCAATCACAGGACGCCATGCTGTCTGCCAGCCATGTACCAGTTTGGACAGGATGACATCAAATTTCTGGTGCGACGTGTCAAGGACCATATGAAAACAGATGTCCTCATTACTGGGGTGCCCGTGCTTTAGAAATACGACACACACACCTTTTCGCAGATCAGAGGATTAAGACATTTCACATGGCATCATTGTTCAGTTTCGTCTCATTTTGGTGAAGATTAGATTAGAATATCTCAAAATAAAATAAAATAAAAATCTGTTATTTAGGAAAACATTATAATATTAATCATACAACTATATTAAGAACAGGTAAACAAATAAAGCCACGTATGTTATAAGTATGCAAAAACCTAAGAAAAACCACAAACTAAAGCCCAGTGAAAGGAAGCCTGGTCACAGTGTGATAGTGACATGTCAGAGCCGGGTGTCATGCACAGAGGAGGCCCTCTGAGATCCAGCATGACAAAAGTAACTTTATTGAATGGGACAGATCGCTGCTTGTCTGACTGACTAAATCTGTTTGATTGAGCAACGGGATGCCTTCGGCTTCACAAGTTCTTCAAAGGCCGCAGATTCTGCAAGTGTGAAAAAAGAGGGAGTGAAAAAGGAAAAGAGACAAATCCCCCCACACCCCTTCTACTGCACACACGCGCGCACACACACACACACACACCATAGCAGCTTTTGGAGGGTTTATTTATTGGTTTTAAACGTCTTATTCATTGCCCTACCACCCAAGCTCTTTCAGGTCATCAGCCTCCAACAAAGACCGCGGGCCTGGAAAATCTGTCAACTGTCAGTGTCATTGATTAGGAGCAGAACTCGGAGCAGATGAGGAGGCTTCATTGAAGCCAACCGTTAAAGAGTAATAAAGGGCAGAGTTTGGCGCTGACAATAACACTACTGCTGCAACTTCCCTCCAGACTCAAACGCATGCCGCATTACAGAACCATACATTCATTTGCTCATGCTCGACGGTCTTATTATAGGGATCTAACTTTCCACTCCACCCCTTTTTTTCACCATGTCGTCCCAACACAAAGCAGACCTCAGCTATCATTGTGCTTGATCTGAATTTTATTTCGAGCTCCATATGCTTCTCCAGCCTCTGCTCAAAGCCTGGTGTTGATGCTTGGCCTCTCTTGGCCCGTTAACCATTAAAAAAGGGGCCATTCTGTCACCACACTGCCTATTGTGGGCCTTTGAGGTTACGAGACAAAAGTGTGAGATCATGAATGAGTGCTTGGCAGTCTATTGGAGCTTTCCATCCACACAATTGAACTGAGGATCTGCACCTGATGCAATTCAAGCATCTCGTTTGAAAGCGAAAGGGGGCTACTTTGTTTACTCGAGTGGCCCAATTGAATAAAAGGCGTACATTTTCATTTTCAAGCAATTGAGACACTGATTTTCAACATCTCTGCAAAGGACGGAGACCCACGGTGGTGGTTTCTCTGCTACCCCCTTACAGACAATGCAGCTAAATACTTCAACAGACCCCCTGGCAGATATGAGCACCCAGACATAGTTAGCTCCACATGAGGAGCTGGATGAAACCCCTGAGATATTCCACACCTCGCAGCAAGGAGCAGGCTAGCGAATTGCCCTCTGGGGGGGCCTCCTCTGAACACATATTTCTCCTCCACTTTCTCCACTCAAAGTAGCCTAAGCTGTGTCTCTCAGTCTCCAGGTCCCCCCTTAGTGACAATTTGTCCACATCAGAGAGCCGTCATCCCTAACGAGATCCGACTCGTGACACACAGATGGGGAGGGGCTGGGCCTGGCAGTGCTCGCACTGGGTGCCTGCCTGCCCCGGGGCTACAGAAAAACGCCATGCTCAGACTGCCGTGTGAGAGAACACAACTGCTTTCCGCGAAGCTTTGCTTTACCACCATAAGCTCCAACAGACCACGGCACATATCACTGGGCCATTACAAGGGAATGGGGTGCAATAAGATCAATGAAAAGGAATATTGTTCATTATAGTTGTGCACACCAACAAATGAAATGGCATACAGCTCAACAGTGCAGGAATTCCAATGCTGAGGGATCTTCATAAATCATATCAGCATACGGTTTGCCAAAAGTGTTACATTCAAACCAATAAAATCAAAACATTGTTTGCCAAACACCAAAAAACTTTCTTAATATCTTACTTACCATCTGCTGTTGCTGATCTTACCGAGTTCTACAAATAATAAAAACGGCAAAGGATAATGCTTGCCACTTCATTAAACCACTCACAGCAAGACACTTTCTTAGCACACAGACACAATAAGCCTCTGACTTAACAGCAAATTATGTGAAATAAGCTTTGCATTGAGACACAAGAACAGACTTTCAGCTTTCACCTTTCAGCTCCTCTTCTATTCAGCTGTAAAACCACACACATGAGAGCTGGCCAGCATTTTCTTGGAGCCTTCAGGCAACTTCTGTCACTAACTCAGTCATTGATAATGTCGGGAAGTTTCCCAAGTCGGGTAGAATATCAGAAATTATATATTTTTTAAATGGTCAAACATGATGCCAATGATTGCTATTGCAATTTCTATTCAAAAACCTTTATGATAATGATGTTGTTGCCATATGTTTCCTTGTGTCAGGTGATATAAGTCACACACACTGCACATCCTCTACCCCCCACCACAAACGGGTTGACCCTGTATCCTAAAAATCACAGCCTCTCTGTTCCGGTCAAGTGCATCAGCCAGGCAAATGTATGCAATTAGGTCATGCTGGCCAGTGTGATCCACACAGTGGACAACAGTCAGTATGTTAATAAATGTAGAATCCTATCAGGGCACAGGGGGTACACAATTGTCTGAGGGAATCACCGTAATGAATAAGACAATAAATACATAAAGCAGATAGCACAGGAGTACACTTGTGCATGATTATAATTAAATTACCCTCCAATATGCTGTGCTTACCCAGTGCTGGCCTTTAATTTGGAAATATAAAAGGCATGCTGGAGCCAGGAAATTACATTTGAAATGGACAATAACCTGGAGGCCCCCCTTTGAATACAGGCCCACACGACAAACATCACCTTTTAAATGGCACTTTCACAGTTTATTTTCTTATCATAGCAACTCAATTGGACTTTCTCCAGAGCATGCATGTTTGCCATGAATTCTAAATAAATCGACTTTTTTTTTAACTCCTTTGTTTCACATCTCCGCTCACATTCTTCTGGTCATGCTTCCACTCTCCTCAGACCTGCTAGCTGCTCTCACCTTTCTCTCCTGGCCCTCTGGCCCTCATCTTTGGCTCAGGCTCCTGACAACCTCACCCACTGAGCTACAGATTGGCCGGCACACAATGCCCCAGATCCTCATTCACCAACACAATGCACTCACCAACCATACACCTTCCCTTCTCTTTAACTCTCACCACATCCCTTCTGTCCATGTCCTCGTTTTTCTTTCCCTCTCATTCATTCTCTTTGTTCATGTAATTTCCTCAAGCTCTCTCCAAGTGTATCTCTCACTTCTCGGACTCCGTCTATCTGGTAGTTTGGTGGCATTTGGTGGCGTTTGATGGGCCGACAACAGAAACCATCTCCCGCCTTATTCCGGCACGGGGCAGCACGAGCAAGACGAGCCAGAGCTCCCAAAGCCACTGCCGAGCAAAACAAAGGTTGTGTGCTCCATCATTCAAACCGGGGCCACTCCGACAGCTGCCTCTGCCACGCTCACACTGACAAACGGCCAGAAAAACAGATGGTTTGTGCATTCATGACCAGTTTAGTGGAAGCCCAGGAGTCACCCCCATTCAAGGGGAGGGTTTTTGTCAGCTATTCCATAATAAAGCTTTTCGGTCTGGTAGAAAATTAGAAATGCATTTTAAAATTGTCTCTTAATTATTGAGGTCACCCCAGCCCCATGGAGGAGCGAGGAAAGGGCTGAGGCTCTGGCTTTGTGACACATGACTGATCTGAAAAGATGGGCTGCCTCATTTCACTTTTTAAATCCTGCCAACACATTTACATACATTTGTCAGTTGCTTCTGAAAAGCAGATGCATTGAATTTCCTCCAAGGAGAGAAAGTTCATCTTCTCAACACCTGATCTACATCAGCATTCAACTCTAAAACGCACTGAAAATTAATCGCATGAAGATATTGTATCGATATACTTCACCACTAAAATGAATAACTCAAATCTGGGATATCTTCCAAGCACACATCCTGCAACTGAAATGCATTTGTGCATTCACATGCTGAACCGTGCCAGTCTGTTGGTGGGAATCGCACATCATGTCAATCAAAGAGCCACACACAGATAAGCACATCTGCAACAATAATCGAGAGCAGATGAGTGTGTCCAACCCTCTGAATCTGTTATCACCTCTGCCCTCTCAGACCCAAATGGTTAAACCGTGCCCCACAGAAAGGAGGCGCTTGGCTCCTTTCTTCCTCTTCCTTCGTTTGCACGTCCAGCTCCCTCACACAGTCCCGAAGTCCTTCTTTAAAAGTTATAAAATATATGGACTGAAAACTGCTGCTTTTATGCATTTCAAGCCCCACATGAGGTCCGTCAAATTCAGACAGGATAAGTCAAGAAAATGTAATATTTTGTGTTTTTACAAATGTATTCTTTGTGAATGCAACAATAAGCAAAGAGTAATCAAATAAGACATTCACAGGTATATGAAATAAGTCAACCACAATAATGGTGCACGTCATATCATTGAGAAGAGCTGAGCAGTTGCTTTGAAGCAGTGAGGCATGAACCATACTGGGCTTCTGAGCATCATCATCAAGCTCTTGGCAACAATTCAGTTTATTTGTATAGCCCAATTTCACAAATTACAAATTTGTCTCGGAGTGCTTTACAATCTGTACACATAGACATCCCTGCCCCAAAACCTCACATCGGACCAGGAAAAACTCCCAAATAACCCTTCAGGGGAAAAAAGGAAGAAACCTGGAGGAGAGCAACAGAGGAGGATCCTCTCCTAGGATGGACAGATGCAATAGATGTAATGTGTACAGAAGGACAGATTTAGAGTTAAAATACATTCAATGAATATGACAGAGTGTATGAATAGTTCATAGTAGGCATATTCCACGATGGAGACCTCCACGATCCATCAGGCAGATGGCGGTGGGGAGGAGGAGGCGGAGTCTCAACAGGACAGTGGCGTAGTCATGAGCAGGAATTCCACGACCCAGACGATCCATCAGGCAGATAGATTTGCGCCGTCTCATAGGGTCCGATGACCCCATGAGACGTAAAGTCAAAAGGACTTCCGGGAGAAAGCAGAGTTAGTAACGGTGATTGAGAGATGAAAATTCATCCTTAAGGAGAGAAAAGAGGAGATAGGTACTCAGTGCATCCTAAAACGTCCCGGCAGCTATAAGCCTATAGCAGCATATCAAGGGGCTGGACCAGGCAAACCTGATTCAGCCCTAACTATAAGCTCTGTCAAAGAGGAAGGTCTTAAGTCTACTCTTAAACGAGGTGACTGTGTCTGCCTCCGGACTGAAATTGAGCTGGTTCCATAAAAGAGGAGCTTGATAACCAAAGGCTCTGCTCCCATTCTACTTTTTAAGACTCTAGGAACTACAAGTAGTCCCGCATTTAGTGAGCGAGCTCTAGTGGGCAATATGGTACGACAAGCTCCTTAAGATATGATGAGCATCACCAATCAAGGCTTTGTAGGTTAAGAGAAGAATTTTAAAAGTGATTCTTGATTTTACTGGGAGCCAGTGCAGAGCAGCTAGTGCAGGAGTGATGTGATCTCTTTCTTAGTTTTAGTGAGAACACGAGCTTTCACCTTTCAGCTCCTCTTCTATTCAGCTGTAAAACCACACACATGAGAGCTGGCCAGCATTTTCTTGGAGCCTTCAGGCAACTTCTGTCACTAACTCAGTCATTGATAATGTCGGAAGTTTCCCAAGTCGGGTAGAATATCAGAAATTATATATTTTTTAAATGGTCAAACATGATGCCAATGATTGCTATTGCAATTTCTATTCAAAAACCTTTATGATAATGATGTTGTTGCCATATGTTTCCTTGTGTCAGGTGATATAAGACACACACACTGCACATCCTCTACCCCCCACCACAAACGGGTTGACCCTGTATCCTAAAATCACAGCCTCTGTTCCGGTCAAGTGCATCAGCCAGGCAAATGTATGCAATTAGGTCATGCTGGCCAGTGTGATCCACACAGTGGACAACAGTCAGTATGTTAATAAATGTAGAATCCTATCAGGGCACAGGGGGTACACAATTGTCTGAGGGAATCACCGTAATGAATAAGACAATAAATACATAAAGCAGATAGCACAGGAGTACACTTGTGCATGATTATAATTAAATTACCCTCCAATATGCTGTGCTTACCCAGTGCTGGCCTTTAATTTGGAAATATAAAAGGCATGCTGGAGCCAGGAAATTACATTTGAAATGGACAATAACCTGGAGGCCCCCCTTTGAATACAGGCCCACACGACAAACATCACCTTTTAAAACGGCACTTTCACAGTTTATTTTCTTATCATAGCAACTCAATTGGACTTTCTCCAGAGCATGCATGTTTGCCATGAATTCTAAATAAATCGACTTTTTTTTTAACTCCTTTGTTTCACATCTCCGCTCACATTCTTCTGGTCATGCTTCCACTCTCCTCAGACCTGCTAGCTGCTCTCACCTTTCTCTCCTGGCCCTCTGGCCCTCATCTTTGGCTCAGGCTCCTGACAACCTCACCCACTGAGCTACAGATTGGCCGGCACACAATGCCCCAGATCCTCATTCACCAACACAATGCACTCACCAACCATACACCTTCCCTTCTCTTTAACTCTCACCACATCCCTTCTGTCCATGTCCTCGTTTTTCTTTCCCTCTCATTCATTCTCTTTGTTCATGTAATTTCCTCAAGCTCTCTCCAAGTGTATCTCTCACTTCTCTGACTCCGTCTATCTGGTAGTTTGGTGGCATTTGGTGGCGTTTGATGGGCCGACAACAGAAACCATCTCCCGCCTTATTCCGGCACGGGGCAGCACGAGCAAGACGAGCCAGAGCTCCCAAAGCCACTGCCGAGCAAAACAAAGGTTGTGTGCTCCATCATTCAAACCGGGGCCACTCCGACAGCTGCCTCTGCCACGCTCACACTGACAAACGGCCAGAAAAACAGATGGTTTGTGCATTCATGACCAGTTTAGTGGAAGCCCAGGAGTCACCCCCATTCAAGGGGAGGGTTTTTGTCAGCTATTCCATAATAAAGCTTTTCGGTCTGGTAGAAAATTAGAAATGCATTTTAAAATTGTCTCTTAATTATTGAGGTCACCCCAGCCCCATGGAGGAGCGAGGAAAGGGCTGAGGCTCTGGCTTTGTGACACATGACTGATCTGAAAAGATGGGCTGCCTCATTTCACTTTTTAAATCCTGCCAACACATTTACATACATTTGTCAGTTGCTTCTGAAAAGCAGATGCATTGAATTTCCTCCAAGGAGAGAAAGTTCATCTTCTCAACACCTGATCTACATCAGCATTCAACTCTAAAACGCACTGAAAATTAATCGCATGAAGATATTGTATCGATATACTTCACCACTAAAATGAATAACTCAAATCTGGGATATCTTCCAAGCAAACATCCTGCAACTGAAATGCATTTGTGCATTCACATGCTGAACCGTGCCAGTCTGTTGGTGGGAATCGCACATCATGTCAATCAAAGAGCCACACACAGATAAGCACATCTGCAACAATAATCGAGAGCAGATGAGTGTGTCCAACCCTCTGAATCTGTTATCACCTCTGCCCTCTCAGACCCAAATGGTTAAACCGTGCCCCACAGAAAGGAGGCGCTTGGCTCCTTTCTTCCTCTTCCTTCGTTTGCACGTCCAGCTCCCTCACACAGTCCCGAAGTCCTTCTTTAAAAGTTATAAAATATATGGACTGAAAACTGCTGCTTTTATGCATTTCAAGCCCCACATGAGGTCCGTCAAATTCAGACAGGATAAGTCAAGAAAATGTAATATTTTGTGTTTTTACAAATGTATTCTTTGTGAATGCAACAATAAGCAAAGAGTAATCAAATAAGACATTCACAGGTATATGAAATAAGTCAACCACAATAATGGTGCACGTCATATCATTGAGAAGAGCTGAGCAGTTGCTTTGAAGCAGTGAGGCATGAACCATACTGGGCTTCTGAGCATCATCATCAAGCTCTTGGCAACACACACCAAAAAGTCATTTCCAATTGTAAGAGAAAGCATTCACCATGTTGCACTATATCATACACAATACTGTTTCCACACATTAGCTGGAGTGCCAGCCAAAGTGACACTGACTAAACTTAGTTTGTTTGTTCCCCCATATTAAATGAGTTGCACATCTCCCAGTGCCCAGAGACAGGGCCTAACAATGCAGGGAGAACGGCTGAGCAGATATGAATTAAAGATAACGCCAAGCCACCGCACGTCTGTCCCTGCTTGGAAACCATCTGGACGTTCAATATTACATCCTTGTCTACACTTTTCACAGTGATCAGGATCAAAGTTTTCTGACAGGTCTTCATGATGCATCACACCCAGATGTGGTTACTGGCTGAACACATTTGTTGAGGTCTCACTCTCGTTCTGAGCAGTCATGCAATGGCCTTAAAAGGCGTCTCTTAAGAGAAGTCACAGCTGGAGTCGAGATAAAAGCCACTTACTTTTCACCTTAAATGCGACAGAGATAGAATGTCAAGCTCTGATTTAAGTCAGAGGTAAAGTTTGCTTCGACAGGAAAAAAGACAAACTTATAAATTGTAATCTTGCAGCCACATTTTAAAGCAACATCAGGAACTGTCAATCTATTTCAATACATTTGTGAACTGGAACAACTAAAACTCTACTTTGTGAGATATATTCTTACTGAAATAGTAACATGCATTACAAAACAATAGAATAAGTATTTCTGTTTTTGGCTTGATATTTTTTGTGTCAGACAATCCATTTAAAGACCTCAAGCATAACTTAACTATCGTGTGATCTAACGTGTTGTGATCCTATTAATAATCATGTAAGCACAGCATCACTGGGCTGGTAAAGTCAAATTAACATAATCACTGTCATCATTTGCATAATTTCTGTGCTAGTTTGTCCGAGTTACTTACTGTAATGTATAGCACACTAGAGACACCCAACAGCATGTTACACACTGCGGATAATAGCAAACCACACACTCCCTTTGACCAGTGAGAGACCCACACGGCTCACAGAATATAAACAAGGATACAAATGACACCTTCGCACACACACACACACACACACACACGTGCATGAAGCCGATTGTACCCTGACAGCTTCTGATTTGTTTCCACATAAGCACTGCCCTCCTCTGACTGTCCGAGGAAGTGCATACAACCAGTATGGCAACCAAGCTACACCTCATCCCTGTTCCAAGTTATTACATTCAACAAAAGATGACTTCAAGATAGCTTTTTATTTCTTGTGGAGAATGCACCGTCGGTGGATGGGAGCCCCCTCCCCAGCACCCTATCCAGTGCCATTTGTTGTTGGACTGCACCCCTTTGGCAACGGATAGGAATCACTTCCTCGGAACATGATGTGGGAGGTGTTCAAAGATAGACGCTGACAGAAATCTGCTGCCGTTGCCAAAAGTGCTGGCATTTCTACGACACAAGCAGTGACTCTTAGACGGATGTGATTTGATCAAATGAATGTGACAAGTGTGAATTTCGACAAAAAATAGCAATCGGATTAATAAATATAAACTGGAGGTGGGTATAAACAATTTGGAGAGAGAAAAAGTCACAGTATGTTGCTATGTTACAAACAAAATTATCTTTCAAGAGCAAAAATGTATTCTCATTGCCAGCATAGCCTCTTGATTAAGTTATTATCTGTGTTGCTATAATTCTAAGCTCAACCAGCTGGTAACTAGACAATACTCAAAGTTGTTGTCTATCCTTCTTTTTCATAGACTTTACAAACTGCTCCTGTGAGACTTGAACCAAAACCAGCGACAGCATCCAAGCAGAGTCATTTAAACCCCAGTAGACTGTAATCAGCACTCATCAATGGCATCAGCTCTTAATATGATATACAGTGCAGGCCCTGTCAAGGTGATTCCTTATTGCTCACCAGCTCCTCAAACAACTCCCACCATGGCCATCTCTTCCTCACCCACACACACAGACACACACAGCTGCTGTGTGCTGGTCCCTCCCAAATTAATACCCACAAGTGAAACCGTGACCTGCAGAAGGCAGCCCCGACCTGCCGTCCCACAGCCTCTCAGTGGATCCACCCCCTAGCGCGTGGCTCTGTCTGCCCCCCCCCCCCAGCGCAGACTGAACAAGGACAAGAGCTTGATGAATACAATCATCACTGCCACAGTATGTACAAAGAATAAATAGAAACATGTTTTGTTTGCGTTCAAAAAAATAAGGACATATTTACATTTAGGCTCACTGATATTATTTATGATAGAAAAATAAATCACCAGCTTTGAATTTAATGTCGAGTCACTGTTAAAGCAACAGAAAAAATTATTCAATCTTTTTGTGTGATAGCCGTGAGGGATTGGACAGCGGCCGGACCACCGAGCAAAGCAGGAAGTAAAGAGACTCAAGGCCAGAGAGACTAATAATGGACCTTGTCTGTACAGTCACCAAATGGCTATTGCTTGGTTAGCTGTAAGCTCCATTTTGGGACCTTTGGTTCCCATATTTAATTAAAAATCCATTATCACCTCTCAGCATAGTGAGCAGCACTTTAGCCCACACTATCCAGACCTGCACTCTTAATTGGTCTTAAATGGCTACATTTCTTTTCATTCAATCGGTCTTCCAGTTCCCCAAAAGAAGTTAAGAAAGACTTACAAGTAATGTAGAGTCTTGGCATAAATGACACCCATCTGCAAGGCAGTAACCAGGGTTACACAAAAATATTCTCTAACATAAAAGGTGTATACCTTGCTTGAAAATTGTTGTTTAGGTGGTGTATTAATATTCAAAAGGTGATGCTGCCAAAGCACCTTAAGCAGATGCTCACTGAGTGACGAGCTGCAGAGAAACAGTACAAGAGAGCAAAGGGTTTACACAAAAAGAAAATAGAGAGAGAACATGACATTTAAAGATTTAGGTCAGAAAGAAAAATGAGAGCTAAAGGTAAAGATTGAATAAAAGAAGAAAAGGAAGCGGGTAGCGAGAGAGATGAGCTCTCCTTCAGATCCCAGCGATGCTCTCCTTCATTGTTACCTCGACGAGTGCGACCAGGCCCCAGCTCCCTCGGCAGAAACTAAGTGGCTTGCTGGCATATGGTGTAACCTCCATTTGAGTGCTAAAAGCTGGATATTGTTTTTGTGGAGCAGATGTTGGCGGGCATGGCAAAAGGCACAGCTGACTGGGCTGCACAGCTGGGAACGGTGTGTGTGACCCACATACAGGGGGAGCAGTAGCCAACTGAGAGCCACAACCTTAATGGAGAATGTAGAGACATGATATGGAGTGTGTCCCTCTATTGTCTTTACACACATTAAGTCGATAAATTAAGTCTGTTTAGCTCGTATGTTATTGCTTCTTCAACGATAGAAAGACAATATTCCACGTGGCTATGATTGCGTCTTGTTGATCAATGATACCGATTTGTATCCAATGCCTCACTCGTGATGTTATGCCTAACATTTGTCAGACAGAAGAAGATCAGGACACACAACCCGAAAATATTAAGTCCATAATCAGACTCACAGATTGACGAGGCTTTACTTGTAAAATCACTTTAATTTGGGGAGTTTTACTTGTGCTAAAACACAGTAGGATGGAAAACAACCTCAGCTCTCTGTGTGCCTCTGAAAAACACAGAACGATCATGCTTAAATTGGAATCAAATGAGCTTTCATGCCTAGATTTGAGCTAATGAAAACGAAACGAGGACACTTAAGAGTGCTGACCGATTTCCCAAACCCAGAAGTGTCCCAATGCCAAAAGTGGACAAATGAAGATTATGCTGAGATTATAATAAGGATGCCAAAGCCATTATCCAGTCTACTTTGACAAATGTTGTGCCTTTCTGTGAGCAGATGGGACCGAGAGTTTGGGTGGGGAAACAGGCAGAGTATCCTTCACCCAGTTGGCTAGAAAAGACCAGGATAAACGGCAAGCGGGACACTGTCGAGACTCCCAAATAGTGCATGTAATTATTGTTTGAGTGCTTATCTCCAGCAAATACATTAATTTTGCTCTGCTTAACGGAAACCTGTTAACACAACAAATACTCCTAAAATATTATTCAGAGTTATTTATATCAAATCCAAAAATCACAGTTTTCCAGGTCTGTTCACAGCTGTTGGAATCATTTTCATGTGTGCATTTACAATGTTAGCATGACTTCAACTGTCCTGCTGCTCGTCTGTCAATCAGCGCCAGCCTATAGCCTCAGATTGGGCAGAGCACTTTGGCTTCAGCTACTTAATTATGAGAGTGTTAAATGCCGTATGTTGTGGGCTGGGGCAAAACAAACTGACCACAGGCTGCAATAAAGACCATTTCCCCTGGTGGAAAAGGATTAGAATCGCCAGGGTCATGCAGAGCACAGGCACTACTTAAAAAGTCATTTAGAGAATTAAGGTGCCCCCAGTTGGGCTTGCAATAAGGGAAAACAACAACATGCAAAATAAAACAACAAATAAATACTGAGCACAGCCCTGAAGCGACTACTGTTGAGTCGACGACTATTTTGTTCTGAATCTGCAAGGCTCTGGCATGTTGATGTCTCATGGAGGTCTCATTAATTAACGAGCGGTTTTCTTGACTGCGCACTGATTAAATCCACCCCTCAGAGGAAAAGGTACAATGTGGGCAGCGCCTTCATGCACACTTCACCAGTGGGAATGAACCTTCCTGTGGCAATGTTTAGTTAAATGTGCCACGGGGTTGCTGCAGCTGACCTTAGTAGAAACACCTCCCAATAAAGGCATATCTTCATGTTTACAATGCATACATGTCCTCTTTGAAGTGTGGCCCTGAAGAGAGCGGAAAAATCACCCGCAGCAACGCGGAATGACAGAAGTTGAAAACAAGCTTCTCACAAGGTGAGGGACTTTGCTGTCATTACAACAACTTTATTTACTGCTCTGTATCGTTTCTATTGCATTCATACTTTTTTTCAGCAGGAGCTGTTGGGACAAAATGTGTGAAAGAGTGCCAGTAAAAATCATACAAATGTATTCCTTCCAGAAGTCCCATGTTTTTGATAATAACGTTGCCCACTGTTTCCTCAACAAACATCCCAACCTCTAAATTTCAGAGTAGAGGTATGGAGAGAATCCATAAATTGAGTGAATCCGTGAGGGTGAAAATGAGGGTCCGGGGTTGGGTCTCCAGCTACAGGGGTAGCGTGACTCAAGACCTTTGAGCTTGTTTGACAAGCAGTAACATTCAAATGGTCTCGGGCAACGAAGCCACATCATCTGAGCAAGTTTTAGATATTATATCCACGTTACGGAGCACTGCTGCTGCTCTTCAGAGGCTGGGGGGCCCGACTGAATGGCACCGCTTTGACAGAAGTTATGAATACCAATCAGACCGTACAAGCGACAGGCCTTCCTGATGGACGCTCCGGGCCTCTGAGACTGAGCAGACGATTTGACAGGAAGATATAGAGACCTGCTACTCGCGAGTAGGTGGACAGCGGACAGGTGAGCATGTGTATGTGTGTCTGTGGGTGTGCAAGATCCGATGTGTGTTTTCAGCTCAACAACTTCAAAAGCTCAAGGACTGAACATTGATTGAGTTTGACAGAGAAAAAAAAAAACTGATTCCACAGAAGGGGTTAACCGATCGTCTGCTGTGATATTCAGCATTTTTACAGCCAATAAAATAAATGAAGAGTGGCGGACGAGAGCTCCATGCATCACATGCACTAAAAGGCATGTGCAGTCCACACCGCTATGTAAGCAAAGCAGTTACAACACACACAGAGGGGGAAAGTCTTCATTCAGCCTGACTGCACTTATTCTTTACCGCAAAGTGTTGTTTGTTGCCAAATTAATGTTTTGATTATTGTATAGAGAACATTTCCAAATGTTTAGAAGATGTGTAGAATCATCTAAACATTTCTCAGGTTGCCAGGCCGTCTCCTCTGCCGCGTCACCCGGATCGCCTCATCTTCCTTACACATTTTTGGATTAGACTGTGTCGTCACTTCCAAGATGGCAACGGCCGGAGTCACCCACTCTGAGCTTCACAAGGACTCTCCAGACACCTATAGTGACATCACGGGGACGTCACGACACACAAATTTTCATATAGAATATGTAACCAATACTATATACTATAAATATATATATATATATATACACTTTTACATTTTGTTAGGATTTCTCTGCCAGATATCAAAAAGTGATAGTTTTTATTTTGTTGTTACTTCTTCCACGGCATATCTGCATGTGACACATTTTGTAAATGTTCCTCTGAATAAACAGTGACACTATTCTCCTTCTTTGTCGACTAATATTTTTCCTGCTCTTCTCTTGATATCGTTACATATTGTGTTGGCATTGGATCCAGAAGTTTCTCCAGAGACCCAGCATTGATACACGGGGGCAGTTTGCTGTGCTGAGAGCGACGTGCTGATTCCTGAGCTTCTGTATGAGTCAGTCCCACTTTTCCATCTCACGAGCAGGCCTCAGCCCTCACGCCTCATATCAGCCCGACTTTGATGGACACATGCTCCCTCTGTGCTTGGCAGGACGGTCTTTTCAGGAAATTCAACAAAAACGGAAAGAGCGATTGGGCCGACACACACACGCGCCCCCCCCCCCCAGACCTCAACTTTAAAAAATCACATACAAATGCGCATGTATCTGGTCAAAGCACGTAACCTTTATTTTGCCAGTTGATGTTTTCCGCGTTGTCGAGATGACCTCTGGAAAGATGTGTGTGCTACGAAACCAATTCACCGTTAAAACTTACAACTAAACTGGAGCATTTGTCGATACGGTCTGACAAAGTGATCAGCAGACTATCAACACTTGACATCATAAGACTGAACATTACTTGTGACCATACTGTAAAAAAAAAAAAAAAATGGTAGTAAAACGAAATAAATGAAGGAGGATAGAACACTGAGCAGAACAGTGTAGAGCACTGAATGTGATCCTTTAAATCCTGAAAAAAACAACTGTTCATTGTTTATCTATTCCCTGTCCCGCTTCCGGCTGTCCTGTCGCCGGGTGCCCAACATTGGAAAATTCAATCTAGCCCCTCCACCTATATGCATCTACCTAGGTTGTATACTCCGGGTCAGAAGGTGGCGGTAATGCAACGAATATATGGATGCAAACCGCCGTTAGACATCAAGAAGAAGAAGAATAAAAAGAAAAGAAAAAGATAAGAAGAAGAAGATTGAGTCAGTGTGTGTACTTGTCATAGGAGTCGTAAAGTTCCCGCTGCTGTCCCCGTTCTGCAGTCCCGGCCGATCCAAGTTCCCCGTTACCCTTCTTCTTCCCGGCCGACTCTAGTTCCTCCTGTTTCATCCCAGTCCTGGCAGGTTGTAGTTCCAAGTGCCCCTTCACCGGTTCTAGTTTGCCGTGTCCCGGTTCACCGTGTACCCCGCCGTCCCGGCCTTTTCCAAAAAATACAACTGTTCATGGTTTATCTATTCCCTGTGACACATATGTGGTACAGTGGAGTTGAGAGCTTATGACCTCACAAATGGCTTTGATTCCATCAAAGTCACAGAGTTTATTGCTCCTCCTATTTGATTTAGAGGTCACAGTGAGCCTTTGACTAAAACTCATTGGTTGAGAGCTGATGACCTCGCTGTGTGACATCACACTACTCACTCTCAGAGTGTGTAAATAGACACAAATCATCAGGTTCAGAGAGCAGGACGAGAGACGCCCAACGCAGGGACAGAAGATCGCTTCAACGTGAAGGCATGCATTAAGGTGGTTTGTCACGCCACGGTCAAGATAGAGTTGGCTGCAATGTTCTTTTTCCCTTTCGTTTCAGCTTGAGAGCAGGACAAATGACTCTCCACGCAGAGACTGTACGCGGTCTGCATTTTGTCCCTTTCGTTTCAGGTTCTGAGAGAGCATGCATGGACGAGAGACGCCCAACGCAGGGACAGAAGATCATTGAACACTAATAAGTAGATCAAGCAAAAAAAAATGTTGTCAAATATATCAAGTTACTACATGTTATAATACCTTTGTTAGAAAAATGCCAACATGGAAGAGGATTATATATCTAAGCTTAAAATGTCTCAAAACTGGACTTTCAGTCAAAAGTGGACGTGATTAACACAGGTAGACCAACGCCGGAGCTAAAAGGTTTGCTTCAAACTTGTTCTTACCTTTACGTATCTGTAATATGTACCGTGAGCGTGTGTGCGCGCGTGTGTGGAGAATGCTGATGAGACATGAAATAACCAGTAGCCAATTGAATAAGCTACCCTTTTGGGTTTATATATTTGTAAATCTGACACTAAAGGAGTCTGTGCCTCACCAACCATGAACCTCACCGCACGTCACTGACTTGGATCAATCACATGCTCGCAATATGAATGCCAGCACATCACCCACTGAGCAAAAACTCGTTATACTCGTTATTCAGCATAGCGGCACACTTGACTGAAGCGAAGTCTACTCCTTTGCCCACAGACAAAGGGAGTCCTGCACAACGTTTGTGTCAGTCTGCTCATCCCATTATATCCACTCTGCTGCTCCCAGTCATCAGCTATGACGAGCCTTCACCTGAGTTGACAGGTGACTGTCCTGAGGCAGCGCAGCACCCAACAGGGGAGCCTTAACCTGCCAACTATCTGTCAGTCCCCCAAAACCAGCTCTGTCATGTCATCTCCTCCATGCCAATCACAGTGACACATCAAGTTTGTGTCAGGAAACAGTGTTGGAGATTACAATCCAATACAGCATTGCCCTGAGCCAATGGCAAGAAACAGGCAATTATTATGAGACGGAGATGATCATGTAAATGTTGGCAGGCCACATGCAAATAATTACAAAGACAATATTTTTTACCCAAAAGCTTTAACTTTTGGTGTAATTGCTTGTGAAATCAGAAGGAGGGGCGAGTACTCAAGAGGGCACATTTGAGAAGATGACAGAATCTAGAACGAGATCAAAAAGGATTTCATTAAGTCTCATGTAAGGTTGTCCAATAATACCTTCAGTGAGAAAAGAGAACATTGCGATGATTGTCAGTCTAATTTTAGGTCATTAAACTGAGGCTCCTTACGACCAACAACAAACTCTGAAAGCATAACATTTCAATCAAAATGACAACCAACTGCAAATCCACTGTATGCAGCGTTTTAGTTTCTTTCAGCTCATTGTTTTGGTTCACTCTCCTGCTCTTGTGGCGTTATTTCCAGACGCACACTGAATATTATCTGCTCCGCATCGAAGGAGAAAATAGACAGTCAGTGTGACATTTAGCTAATGAACCAAAACCAACAAGTTGGCATATGAACTTTAAATATCTGCATCTTTAGAGATCGTTTCCACTGCCCCAAATTGCTAAGAAATAACAGTTAGTGCTGGATGAAAGTAAAGTGGAAATAAGAAAATCATCAATTCATTGACTTTTACATTCCTCCTGATGCAAATTTAGAAAATGCACCACAGGAATGCACTACTGTTTTTGTTTGTCATGCATTTCGTTTCATAATGACAATAGATGATCCTCGAGTTTGCCCATGTCATGGTATTTGTTCGTCCCAAATGTTCCCATGTTGTGTGATGTCCCCGTAAACTGAGGCCTCTTAGAGGAAACAAGAAGCATCTTAATTTAGATTTAGTAAATATCAAACTCAAACCATAATTCTGTCCTCTTCATCTTGAGACACATAAGGAATCTGAGTTGTATTTTGTATCCTCCACCGTTGCATCGTGAATGCAGCTTTAAGAAAGACCAGTTCATTTCTTTGTTGTCTTTCCTTTCTGATTAGACTGAGATTCATTTGTGCGTTGGTAAAGGTTGCGCTGACCTAGCCCTGTAATCGCACATTTTTTTAATGTTAGGAGGGGGGAAGCAGCCGGTGCCATATGGCTAACGATCACAATAATAAATCAATTTTCGGCACACAGTCATAATTTATCCGAGAAAATTATGAATTTTTCCATTCAGTTGTTTCCAGTTAGTTGTCGTGGCATTACGGGACCTCATTTGAAAAGTGGCAACGAGGCAAGTAGGCAGAGTTTTAACCAACTGCTGGGATTTTACATGGGACTAATCATGAAGCCCTGATTGATTGAAGCTCTGTTATCAGTGGACGCTGCCCCCCCCCCCCCCATATGTAAATGAGTAACCTTTAGGAGGGCTCCGAGTGGCAGCAGTGGCAGATGGGCAGTAACTGTAATGGGGTGGAGGTTGGCTGGAATAAATATCCCATGGTTTGGACCTTACCTAGTTTCTACAGCGAGTCCACCGCACAACAAATACTCCAGGAATCAAAGTCATGGAAAGTAGAGCTGAACTGAGTCATCAATTAAATCTTTAGTAAATTGAAAATGATTATATTCAACCATTTTAATAACCAATTCCTGATTCTAATTGAGACTTATTTTGTCTTCCTCTTCTATCATAGTCAATTGAATATCTTTGGTTTTCAAAAACAATTGACATTTATTAATTTGGGGTCTGACAATTTAACACAACTGATTCACAAAGAAAGAAAGCAGACAAAAAAAGATAATTGCACAAAACTTGATATATTATATAATGTACCGTACGTTACCGGAAAATACTACATAATTGTTGCGCAACTAAACCAACATTTTAAATCACGGCTGCATGAATATTACCAACCTTAACCTTTGTAACAAAGCCAACAGTGATCATTCCATCCAATTTCAGATGTTTATGTGTGGAAATGTCTGATTATTATTGAGTGAACCATTAACTTCAATTTAGGGTTGGGCGAAAATTCAATATGATAATTTATTTAGTTTTTCTTTTCGTAATCGTGTAACAATGAAATCATGCATCAATGATACACAAATTATGTTGTTGTTTAAATATATATATATAAATATATACAGTATATATAACAATCTAAGACATTTTAGTTAGTGTGTGCTTGTCTGATCATACTAACTTAAATCAAACTGTTCCCATAATCCAATAATGCATTTGTGTGCACACATATAAATAAATAAATATTATAAAACAATATTATAAAATGTAAAAGTCTCTATAATTTCACTTGAAACTGCACTAAAATTCTTAATTAAATGAGAACATATATTTGTTTGGAGTATACTCTACAAAAATAGGTTTTACGCTGAATTACTGAATTCGTGAAAACCTGCTATCTTGAGATATCTTTATCAAGATATGAAATGACCTACATCGTGATAAAATATGTTGCACATATCGCCCAGCCAGCCTTTAATCTATAGACCCAAACTACAGGGAATACACACAGACAAAAGCATCATTGGCGTCTAATTGAAATCCTTCAGAGAGTGAGGAGGGAGACGAGCTATGAGACTGAATGAGAGGTGGAAATCAAAAACAGACAGAGGTGGGCTGTTGGAATAGAAACTAGTGTCACGAAAAACTGGAAAACAGTTGGGTGACCCGGGTATTGATCTGGGAAAGTGGCAGCACACAGAGGAAATGGAAGCAGGTCAGCACGGACACGGGCCGACTGTGAGGCAGAGGTGGAAACGTCCGTTTTCCCCCCGCAGCCTTAAATTAACATGACAGCCAGTAGCTTCTTCCTACCGCAAAAGTGAGTGATTAGTATTATCGTTTAAATTGTAATTTGGCAGTTAATTAAAGTGACCTTGGTTTCTATTGCTGCATCTGTAAACGGGCAACTGGAGTGCCGTTCTGTCTCTCAACCGTCTGTGAGGCCGCTGTCACTGGGGCCCGTTACAGGATTAAGTCACCCCGGTGACAAAACCAAATTAAGCAGCTGTCATCACCTACCTGCAGCTCGGAGCTTAAGATGATCAACTTATGGCCGGTCGGGGAGCAGAGCCTTTTCTGCCGCTCCCTCCTCCCATTATCATTTGTAATTTACGATTAGTTTTAATGTTTTTTTTCAGAGCGTCATTAAAAGCGAGATGTTAAGAGCGAACTGCATGAAATCATTGGTACCACGCATTAATGTTTGATGAAAAGTCTGTGACAACATCTTTAAAACCCAGTGGAGTGCGTTTAACAATTAGTTGTGTTGTTCAGAGTGTGGAAAATTGTTGGCTGCATTCTCCGACTCCGATTAAAGCGTGCTCAATTAATAATTTAACATAAATGTTTGAGATTCCCAGTGTATAACATTCTCTAAACATTCTAATCCTGAGGGAGAGATCAGATATTACAAAGGTAAACCGACGTACACATCACGATGGTATGATTTATATTTAATATGATGATGCGGCATATAGAGTACAAGTGTACATACACAGGATACAAATTATACACACACGCCCATCAGCCAAATAAAAACATTACTCACATGTTTGAATTGCTATAATCCTGCATTCCAAATGACTTGACATTTAAAGTTAAAAACAATGGTAATGGTTCAACGCTCCAGTTAAGGTTTGGTTGATTTCAGCAAATCATCTACTTGGTTAGGGAGAAAGATATGGCGAAAATCTTCTATCCTGATAACGATATATCAAGCCTATCTATATCCTCCTTTTTTTGATTAAAGACCTAACAAATGATAATCACTGAGTATTTTCTCATTTAATTAGGGGCTTTAGTGCAAAATGAATAGTTTCAAGTGAAATTATAGGAGAAGAAAAAAGTCACGACACTGGTGAATTCTGGAAAGCAAACTTCATATCAATTTAAATTTTCTGAGAAGTTTGAGTTTGTGTGTCCAGGATATCTTCAAATAGGATTAATCACAACTTGATTCCATAGAAAGACTATACATTATATTGAATTACTGCCCAGCTTTAGTGCAACATCATAAAACACTCCAGCACCTTTCTGAAATGTACAGATTTAGAAGACTAGAAGGACCGCTCTGAAAAAAAGTGATTAGTTACACGCAAGCTTTTACTACTATGACAAGTCAAAATATCGGCTTTGAAAAGCATCACAATTCACAGCATCGCTTCACCCCCCTCTAACCTGAGCATAGGTCTAATCAGCTGAAAACCAACCCATTTAAGTTTACAGGGCCTTTTCCTCAGATGCTCATAATTACCATAACATTATTCTTCAGTAACTTGCTCACTCACTGTCCTAAAAGAACACACATCAGTGTCCTCTTAATGCGACACGCATAGAGCGTGACAAGTCACTAAAAGACTGCAAAAGAACTGCTGCTCACAAACTCAAATCTTATATTTTCAAACATATCAGCTGAGGTTGAAACAGGTGGCAGCAGATGTGAAGAGAAGGGGGGGAAGCCCTCATGGTAAAAGAGGCCTATACAGGCTGACAGCAGGTCGATTATATGTCAGAAAGGTCTGCATTTCAATCTCTGCATATTTCCAATAGGCAGCATTGAAAAGCCTGCGTCTCTGCCTGCAAACAGCCTGATTCAGTGCTAACTGTTTTTGATTAAAACGTCAGTACGGCTGTGAGTTCCTTTCATTTCTTGGGCCCCAAGCTGTCTGTCTCCTTGCCCCCCTCCCCCAGTGGGGTCCGGCTTGTGTCACGGAGGACCATTTATCTACTCTGAGGATCGTGTCATGTAATAAGCCCCGTCTCCAGAGAGCATTTAGCCTGATAGGAAAAGCTGATTGGGACAAAAGGCTACGGAATCTCATTCTAGCTCCAGCAGTGGCAGGTGACTGCCGAGGTAAACACATTTCTCTGGAGACGAAGAGAGCGGCGCGAGGAGAGACAGACCATGGAAGCGAGTGAGTGTGTGTTTCATCATCAGCATGACAGCCTCTGCTCAAGTTGTGCTCCACTGTAAAAGAAACAAATGCCCCGGAGTGCCATTTGTTATCACCAGAGGATACACTAGTGGGAACTAAAGGTGGTTCCTGCATAGTAGTGCTGATTCACTGTCTCAGTGTTACACTAATACAAACAAACTCATAAAGAGAGACTTTCCGCAAGGGGAACATCATAGGAGGTAGACGGATGTTGCTCTCGACTGTTTGCAAAAACAAAGGCCACGAAGTGGCATCAGAGAAAACTGTGCTAACTAACACTTAGCCAAAACAAGCAATGAGGCTGCTGTCTTGTTTGGTTTTGTTTGTTTGAGCCTGAGAGGGAAAAAAAGAGAGGGGAGAAGGCAGGATGGTCAGAGCGAGCGGCAGCTGTATCCACAGATGCTCATGTAGAAACATCCTTATTCACATGTTCCCCTCCACTTGTTTGTTTCCTGATAAATTAGCCCTTCAGCACAAGAAGAAGAAAAAAAAGGCTGCTTTGTTTTCATACTAACAAGGCAATTAGCAATCATTACACATTTCTACCCTGGGTTGCCTTCAGGTGGAAATTGGTAATGATGTAACCAACTGATGGCTCATCTCAAATCGGTGCATGTGTGTGAGTGCATATGCGCATTTGTGTCCTCGTTTACCGTTTAAAAGAGCGCACAACTACCCCAGGGGTTACTCGTATTTTTCTACCAACAGTCACTCTGACACGTCTTCCCCTCTGGATAATAAGTGTGCACGTCCTGAGTAGCAACACGTGCAGGAGGTACAGTAGAGAGGTGGAAATTGGAGCAGACAGGAAGCATTGACAACGAAAGAGTTGTAAACGGTGCTCCTGGCTCCCCAAGGACGCCGGTGTGTCACGCTGTGATCAGCAGAAATGCCGCCAGGGGAGCGAGACCAGAGGCGGCGCAGAGGAGGGGAGAAAGAAAAAAAAGAACGAACATGACTACACCTTAGAACCACTCAGGGAGCAAGATCCACGGTGTGGATGCAGCATGAAGTTGCAGTCAGACAAAAATAGCAGGAGGGTGAGGAAATAGAGTGAGTTGTTACATAAACTGAAGGTAGAAGGCGAACAACAGCAGGCGTGAAGTGGTTATTTTTACAGTTTCAAACCCTTCACTGTCATTAACCTCCGTCAATGCCTTACAACACATTATATAAACAAATACAATAATGTACTACACCTTTTAGACTTTTCCTATTCACCCGAGTGCAGTATTTTTCAATTAAAGAAAAACGTGTTTGTGACAAGTGTGTAGCCGTCACCAGTAGGTTCCCCCCCTAAGCACCAATAAGGAAGCAGCCAGAGGGATATTCGGAAACAAAGTTTATTCCGACCGCCGCCTGTGTCTCTGCTCTCCACGCTCCCGATCTTCCGTCTGTCCAGCTCCTTTATGGAGACAGACTCAGATACACAAACACAGATCATCATCAGCTGGACTGATTACTAATCTGATTACCAATCAGTCCAGCTGATGACAATCAGACACCGTTCCCTGAACCACACCCCCGCTCCACCCACTCTGCAGCCGAGCCTAAACACCCCCCGCTGCCACAGTTTTATAATGCTGCATCTTATGCCTTAAGATAACTCCTGGAATCACATCTTTCCATGGTCCCTCACAAAACGTAACAGATGTTTCCAACATTCAACAAGAAAACATTTTGAGGTATCTTGCAAACTAACAGACGAACAAACGGGGGCAAAGCATAACCTGGCCGACAGGTAATTAGCGCAACGATGCATCTCATCTCAGCTCATCGTCCAAAATCACTGAGCTTTAGAAATTCAAACACAATCTGTTACATATGAGAATAATAGTTTTTACCACAACCGTTCTCTGTACTGGCACAATCTTAGTGTGCACAAAATAAGTAATGTTAATAAATATATTTAGTTCTTATCATTGATCCTTAATGACATCATATTGAGCAAACTGATTTGTACATCCTCTCCTGTCCTCCATGTTCATGGTCCCCAGCCCCCACCTGGCCTCATTTCATATGCAGCTTCATCTGGCTCAGGACAGTGCGGCTCTCACTGCCGAGTGGCCAAACAGAGTCCCCAGGGCCAGGCCCTCTGTTCACGGTCCCCAGGGGCCAACCCCCTCCCCCGCTTACCTGCTTCGGTTCATACGCGCAGCTATGGCCGCCATATGTGAAACTGTAGGAAAGCAGATGCCGTTTTTCCATTTGTGAAATCAAGTTTTTGGAAAGCGCTCCGCCTTTTGATGGCCAGAGTCAATGAAGTCAGTGAGTGTAAAGGGCAGAGGGCAGTGAGGAGGCAGCGGGCTCAGTCGCATGCTAACACTGCGACATCTGATCATCGCCGTGAGGATATGCCGATCTCACGAAGCGGTGGCACGGCATCGTCTCGCGTGTTCACACTGCGTCAGCCGCATGCAGCACAAAGACACACGCGCACATGATAGACCCGTCTGCAGCGGAGCGGCTCCTTTGTCAGTCATCTGCTGATGCTGAGGGACAATGCGGGGGTGAGGATGCGTGTCAGAAAGACAAAAGCCTGAATGAAATGACAGACTCTCTGGCCGTCCCTCTCCTCCATCTCTCCCTGTCCCGGCACAGCAGCCTGGGAGGCCGTGACACGTCTGACACCTGTCAGTCGTGAACTCACAGACAGGACGGGGAGGACAGCAGCATACACGGCTCCACATGCTCCTGCAGAACAGCACCGGACTCACTGTAACGTCACGCACACACGGCAGGTATAGTCGTGCGTGTGCACGCTGACGCTGCGGTCGTGACCCATGTAAAAAAAAAAATGCTTTTCATCCACGCTCGTGTAACATTTATAGCAATGGGAGACAATATAAAAAAATAATTAAATAAAGCTAAAACAATGAATAATGTATCAACATTTTGAAAGCAATAATCCATTAAGACACCCAATGTGTTATGTTTTGATGGGGAGGATAACAATGTTACAATTAAAGTAGTGCTGACTTGGAATTTGAAAGGTTAAAATTTCACACAATTGTGTCGAGGTGCTGAACGACCGCAGCCGTCGACTCCCTCCTGGCGACAAATTTCATTAACAAACCTGATGTATACAGCACACACAGACACAGTTCAAATGGAGGACATAAATTTCAGCCTGTGGGGTACTGCGGTCACATTACAACTAATCAACCGCTCTCCTTATACCCTTCTGGAAAAATCTTCTTCCGTTCAGATGGGTGGGGGGAGATAAAGGAAAATATGATGCTTTGCTTCTACGGGGCGGCTTTAGCTCAGTGGGGGGTAGAGGGCCCCTGCAACAACCGGTTTGTGGGTTCGATCCCCGCTCTCCCCATAGTTGCAAGTCGGTGTCCTTGAGCAAGGCAGGCAAATTCCCCCGCTTCGGGCGCATCACCCACTGCCACTGCTCATAATAACTAAGGATGGGTTAAATGCAGAGAACTAATTTCCCCTTGGGGATTAATAAAAGTGTATATTCTATATTCTATTCTAATCAGCATAAATTACCAGCATCCATCAGGTGAGGCTCAAATTAAAATCCTCATCTGACAAAGCAATGGGAACAGTGTGAGCTTACTCGTGAATCAGTGTGATTTAATCCAATCATATTAGACCCCAAAGCCAAAATGTCCACTCAACCCAACTGCCCTTGTTCACATTTTCTTCATTACACTTTTAAAAGGGGGAACGTTTGGTTCTGACGGGTCAACCCAGTTCGAGCTTGCCAACACATTTTCTCTTCTCACAACAGTGTGACCAACCAAAGACGTATGACAAGGCCAAAGAAACCAAACATTGCATCATGTCATTCAACCAAAACATCTTGTGTTCATCACTTTTGAAGAACCAATCTTACCGGCGATAAAAGAAAAGGCCTATATGCCATTAAGTAAACACTATTAGTTACTGCTTACCCTCGCTCCACAAAGGTTAGGAAATCATTCTTAATAGTGCAATCTTTCAAGGACAGACTAAATTAAAAAGTTGTATTCCCCAGGAACATTTACAGAACGGATATACCAATTGCCTTATTTTTCCAGTGTCTAAAAGGTGTGTCTGCAGTTACCAGTTTCCCAAATGGGAAATACAATACCATCATCAAGCTATATTACATAGTGTATATAGAAACAGCTGCAGAATGAAACTCCACTCAAACACTCTGATAAGATAGTTTAAAAACCTACTCAAAACAAAGAGACGCTGTGTCTTTATGTCTGAAATTATATCCATTGATCCTGACAAATAAAAAACGGCTTGGCAACAAAACAAGATATTGTGCTTCTTTTTGCTAATAGAGGAAAATCACATGTTGGCTAATATCAGAGCTGAAAAGATTAGTAGATCAGTATAACTAAGTTATTACACAGACAATTCATCTCAAACTATTTATGATTCATCCATTTGAGTAATTTTTTTTTTTTTAAGTCAATATACGGCTTCCTAAATGTGAGGAATTGCTGCTTTTGCTCCTATAATTGAAAATTAAATGTCAATTCATCACCAAAAGCAATGGCCATTTTGCAACGTTTTGAGATTATAATGAAGAATTAGTAGGATTAATACAACAAATAATAGGTAGTTGCAATTTAGGCTGATATAACACCTTGCAGAGATGTAAACCGCCTATTTAAGACAAATACATCTCTCTAAGATTATTTATACTTCTACTGCAAGAGTGCTGAGAATTACGTCTTGAAGTGACACATCTAACTAATTCAGTTTATGGTCATTTTAGCGAACGTTAACGTTGACTGTCTCTACAGCACTTATTCTAACTGTTACAACTGCACACTTTCTCAGACTAATTGTTCACAGTTGCTATAACATGTCAGGTTATCTATTATAAGTGTTGGGAAAAATAGCCTGTGTGTGTATGTCTGTGTGTGGGGGGGGGGGGGGGTGGTGCGTGTTTTTATGACATTAGCTACAACAAAGGAGATTAGAAAGAGAAGCACTGCAGCGGTTGTCGGAAGCTGAACATTACCTGAAGTTGAAGTTTGTCACGGCTCCGTCGGTCGACGTGTGTGAGACGCGCTCTATCATGTTGAAATAGTTTGGTATAAATCAAGCTAAACTGTTTTAAACCAAGGACAGGCCGATAATTAACGTAGCGGCTCCCAAATTCAATCCCAACAGCCTTCTCCAAAATGTGCAAAGTCTTCGCTCACCTGTCAGGGAAGCAGGTAATTGACAAGCCCCGCCCACTACCAGGCACTCATAATGATACCGGAAGAAGAAAAGCTCCTCTCCCTCCTGCTCTCAGTGCATTTGAATGTTTATAGAAAGTATTCATTTACTATAATACTCTCATTTAATTTAGAACATTTATTTAAATATATGCTCCATAAAAGCATTTTTTTTTCTTCCATAATTGTATTCAAGCTTTGAGTGATGAAGTGACCCACCGTCGTATCAGTTTATATTTTTTCTAGCAAGGTCTACCAATTAATTATTAACCAAGACAAACCAAGTGCAACACAACAAACCTGGGGGCTCAGGGATTCAGAGTGTTGCATTAATGACGATAACATAGGATTGATTCTTTTAAATATTTAAGTTTCTTTATAATTTAAGTGAATACTGAGTGCTGAAATACAGCTACAGTTGTTAGTTTTGTTCCCCTTGATTTGCACTTCAAAGATGTAGATAAGAACCTGATCAAAAGCTTTTTAGGCAAATGTATTTAGACTATCATGTCCCAACCAACTACGTAATTTAATGTGTATATTTAAAGAGACTAATGCTATTAACATTTACATGGCATTAAGTACAAATAACAATGATGAAATTAATTAATTTTCTATATTTAAAAGGCCATAGACCGGCTCATGAATTGCATTTGTCTTCTTAACAGAACTGGCTGTCTCAGACCTAACATAATATGTATGTGGTTTAACAGCTCTATAACATGTGTATGAATATGAAGTAGTAAATTAAAAACCTAACTAATGTTTAAAATAGCCCTCATAAGATTCAGTTCAAGTGCAGTCATTTTACAGCTCATGTATTTCTTGGCAAAATAAAACCAATTCAATTTGGGTGAATTCTTAAGTACTATTATTTTAACCTTAAGTGGGAAGACCAGAGCCCTAATGTCCTTACAGTACATTGGGTCACAGATTTAAGACTGGAGTCAAAAAGACACCGCACTATGGATATGAAACCTAAAAGCCACTTTAGTGTTTTCAATTCAACTTATGATCGTAATTAGTGTAATTGATATAATTATTAGTTAAAGTGCACATATTTAACATTTGAAAAAATGTTTAAAAGTGGATGATGAAGAGTACTCCCGGACACCTCCATAAAACATGGGAGGCAAAGAGAGACTACAATGGAACTTGTCCAATTAATCAAATAAGTGTAGCAATTAACTAAGTGAGTGTTTAAGGGCTGCAGCGGAAGAGCGCACAATTGATTTTATCTGAAAGTACTTACGGCCTCTCATTCCATTAGAACCAAAGAGTGAAGGTGGTTAAGAGTCTGAATTCAGATATACAGTCTACAATAAAAGTGCCTACAGATGAATTAATAGCAAAGAGGAACTGTGGACAGAGAATCATGTTAAATATGATCAAACGCATAGGAATTATACAAAACTAATTAATTACAACTTGTAGACTTGGACTTGTTTGTGTCCGACATCAATTTATTTTGCAGAGAACAATGTCTTGAGTTGATGTGGCAGGGGGTTCAAATACAAGAAACACATCCAATCGGGACAGCCTTGGAAGCGGCTCTCCCTGCCTGGATTAGTTTTATCGAACAGATGGCGTTTCAATTTTGAACTTTTGCACTGGTGCAAAAAAAAGCTTGGAGAGTCAGGCTGTTTTTCCTCACATCACTGACAGAAGCTGCGCATCAGATGAAGGGGATGTGTGAAATAGCATTCCCAAGCATTTCTATCTCCATGCTCAGGACACAAACACTCAGATACAGACACGGTGCGGAGGCTGGACCATGCTGCTCCATCAGATGTTAAAACCAAAAAATATGAAAGGGTAGGAAATCAGCGCAATCTCGCGCTGAATGTACAGCTATTTTATGGCGATGAGTTGTATTATATACTGCATAATGATGTGGGTTTGTGTGTGTGTGTATGTGTGTGTGTGTTTGTGTGTGTAATTAAATAAACAAAGAGAGGCGAATCATGGGGGTCCTGTCATATCAGAAATAGAGTACCAGTCGGTTATTTAAAGTCTCTCTGCCACCATCCGCTCCTATTGCCCCACATTAGCAGCATCATGTTCTCAATTTCCCCCCAGTAGCATTGCTAGTGCTGGCAGCCAGCTCGCCCACGCCGGCATGAGTCGAGAGGACAACTGGAGAAAGATCACAGTTCAGGCTCAGTCAGACGGAAAATATGGAAATCAGGCGGTGGACGGACGGACCGCTGTGTGTTCCCCCTGTTTCAGCAAGCTGCCACAGTTTGACTGACAAACTGACTTTTTGAGGGGCCTGTGCCCATTCCAGTCAGAGTTTATTGAAGGTGATTTTGATCTCCTCCATGAGGCCACAGCAGTGGTGCTGCCATCTGTCACCTTGATTGCATGGCGGCCTCTCTAGGGGGAGCGCCATGGCTCCTGATCGTTTACAGATTGTGCTGCTTTCGCCTCCATAAGGGCCACATGCACAGGGCCAGATGGTGAGCATACACGCTTATTATGAGTCTTTATCTCTGTGCAGGAAGGAGTGGAACCATTAGGCCTCCCTCAGGATCTCCACTCCTCTCTGCAGCCATGCTGTTCCTCCACAAATACAGTCCTCTACTTCAGCTGTCACTGGCCTACTATAACACACACACACACACACACACACACACACACACACGCACACACACACAAGACCACTTGTCAAAAAAACAAACACAGATCTACTCAGGGCATGTGATGGTTGTGTTAATGCATCTGCATACACACACAGACACACACTAACACCTGTTTCTAATCCTAAATAATGGGGAAATATGGCGTGTGGCAAAACGTTAGGTGAGGATGGGTGTTGGTGAACACGCTGTCATGTTCTAGACATTGTGCTTTAATGTATGATATCTAAGATTATAGACATATGTCACACGTCACACACATCATATATTGACAGTATCCTGCAGGATAATAACAAAGGCCATGTGACCACATGGGCCTTTTGATAACACTAATAATTGCTTTTAAACTGGAATTGCCATAATAAAATAATTGGATAATTATGCTGTGCAACAGAGTCTGTCTGCACAAATGTCCATTCATGCATGAGTCTGATTCAAACAGATTCAGCCTGGTATGAGACGTTGGCGGGAGGCTTTTGTCCCGAACCCTGACATATGTACTGTATGACCAGGAGGCTGAAAAGTATGTTCAGGATTAAAAACTGACATGTGTAACGTCACCGCAAATTTGTCATGCTCCTTTAGAGTCCTAAAGTTCATTCACTTTAAAGCCGCTCACTGTTTGGTAAACTGTGTGATTTTATAGGACGGCGAAATGGAATTCATAATTGTTCAGGCATTTATGGTGTAATGCCTTAATGAGCATTTACTAAGCACTTCATGAGAGGTAATATCCCACTTGATCAGAGATTAACAAAGAGCATTTCTGTGCACGCTTTAATGCAAAGGCTTAACTGCTTGAAGCATGGCTTAATTTCTCTCAATTACACCTAATCTAATGTTTGGATTCCCTCAGCAAAGATGCACTATTGATGCGCATAGCTGACCTAATGAGTGAAGAAACACTCGCTTGCATAAATAATCTCTCATAATCTTCACTGTAGCATATCCATTGAAAAATAAATTAACATAATTTTGTTTTGTGGGTATTATAAAAACTCTAAAACGCTGCTTGTTTGTTGGCAGAGTGATTCGATACAGCATGCACTCAATTGCCCTTTGCTGTCCCTGATTTGTTGTCCTGCGGCGATACGGCAACGTGCTGCACTTTTAGGACAACAGCCGGTTATCTGCGAGGGTGAGCCCCCTCGTCAGTCTCCAGCACGGCGCACACACCAACATACTCTACACTAGCCTGTGATCACGTTTCAGCTCAGGGCAAAGAGGAAACGCTTCATGGCCACAGTCTGCTGCATGTCTTTTGGCAAATTGAGGGAAGGGAAGAAGTATTGTAAATACATTATAATATCTAATAATTTAGAAAGAAAATGTTGTCATGTTAAACCAAAACTCACTTGTCCATAAAACGACATTAATCCTCCTCAATCCACCTACATGTGGATGCCTAACATTACTGCCACAAATCCATCACACAGATAGAGTGACCATGTGGCACTGTAATGTCACCACACTCGACATGAAAATAATCGCTCATGAAAGAAGGTCAACGGGGCCTTTGGGGTGTGTACTGTACTGAGCAGCACCTGAACTGGACCCAAGCACAGATCGGTGGGGTATCATGGACATTGCCACTAGCACCCAGCGCTCGCAGGCGAGTCACAGACTGAAGGTGTCATCCAGACAACAGCAGTTGAATGAACATCGGTGGGATCCAAGCAAACATAGCCTGCAGCATGCCAGCACAGTCCAACCGAGCCCCTTTTCATCCTCTGCCCGGTCCACTGAAGCCTTGGTGAAGCAATGCTGAGACGATATTAGGCAAGACTGAAGTAAGTTTGATACAATATCAATCAGGAAATATCTTAATTGATCACAATGCTTTGCTTTGGGAGGCCCGGCAGAATGCATTCCAAAAAGGGCTGTATAGTGGCCTTCTGTTTTTATATTAAGCAACGTTTATGTCCCTATAAGTGACAGTGTGACAGGGTTTGTACGGTCATAGAAAACCTGGAAAAGTCATGGAATTTTTTTTATGGCTATTTCCAGGCCTGAAAAAGTAATTGAAAAAAATAAAAACCCAACTTTTTTGGAAAAGTAATGCAAATTTGTTATATTCAAATGTGAATTTACACGGTATATATACGGTATGCTTTGGAATTCTCATTGTGAGTTTAAATACTACATCTTCTCACTTTTTCATGTATACACAGAGTTTTCACAAAATGTTTAATCATGGAAATTTGGTTTAAAATCCTGGAAAGGTCCTGGAGATCCACTGGTCAGCATGTCTATGAACCCTGTCACAAACAGAACTGACAGCGCTTACTAGTTTACAGTTTACTAGCCCGGTTCTCTGATATATGTACATACATAAATACACACACATACATCGATATAAATATACATATACATACATGTACGATACGAATCTCTGAATTCTCAGTGTAACTGAGGTTTTTACGTTACTTAATAACACAAGAAACACGACAACTTTATCCTTTTCCGTCTGCTCCTTCACAATAAAAGCCCCGCACCGGAACACTGGTGAACTAATATCTTACATTAGGTTGTTCAGCTGTTGTAAGACGGCATTGAAGGCCTAGATAGAAAATGCACGGCCCGCCACTGAGTGGCACATATTGGAGCACAAGTCCGTACTGTATTGTATTGCTCAATAGAATATACACAGGCTGCTGCAGGTCACCTCCAATGAAGGTGCAGCTTTTCCCACCTCCAGGCCCTGAAGAGGTGTAGATTCTGACAAAAATAATCGAATAATAATGTCAAATTAATGAGATGTGAAAATTATCAAATTGACATTCCTCACAATGCATCAACTATCTATTTTCGATGGGATTTGGTGGCTAAACTTCCATATAATTGAAGAAGCTATGCCAGAGCCCACTGGAGACGTACCATAGGAGCACACCAGAACTGAGTTACTTAGAGGAAGCTTCCTCTTGTTTGCCTTGGAATTAGCTCTGAGAGCACATACACACATACACACTCATTACAGCACACACATACACTCACTCAGCCTTTTTCACCCTTCTGCATCAATCTGTTCCCAAGCTGTTCCCACATTTTGGTGAATTTCCCAGGCTTATTCCTTGGCACAAGTGGATACTGGGGCTGATTACTTTAGCGTGAACCCATCAAGTCTGTCCAGTGCCTGTGAAGCGTGCACACTCAAAAACCGACTACCTTCCTCTTCTTGCAGGGAGTGAATCTAAATGTTGTGAGTGCAAGGCTGCAAGATACAACATTTACATTTGTTGAGTGAACATTTACATAAACTGCACACACACATAAGCGATAACGGTCTCTTCCCAGATGCACCAAGACACCACCGCGTCCACATCGATCTTTGATAAGAAACAACCAGCCGCAACAAATCCAAACCTCATTAAAGAATATCAATTCTAAATCTAGTCTGGCACTCAATCCAGTGCAGATTTTCTCCTTCTTTCGGTCTCATAAATTACAGTTCTGGTGCACTGTGCAAATATTACCAAGCTGTAAGACAGCTGTGCCCCATTAAAATGTGTTATGGTTGCTGATTTCCTACAGCACATGGTCATCTTGCCAAATCTACAGCCAGTAATTAGCGGAGATGAAATGTTTAATTGTGCCTTAATTTTGATTAAATTTATCTGTCACCCAACCTATAATCAGACATTATGCTCACAAATCAACGTCAGCAGATTTTAGGCAGGGAGACATCCACTAACCTGACAGACATGTTGAGATGCCACCGCCCTGCTCTCCCTGCTTAGAGCCCGGCTCAGGACGATATGTTAACACTGATGAGAGCAATGAGAGGGGAAGACACAGGACTTGATAGCACTGCACAGAATAGACATAATAGTTTGATTATGCATGTGAATGTGTGTGCAAATGTGTGACAGAGTGATGATTTTCATTTCACTACTTGTGTAGCCAACAATGCCCGTGTGTGCAGTTTGTCTCCCTGTGAACGGACAACGAGACGGGAGCATGTGGGTGATCTTGTCAGAATCACAGGACAACAGGAAGAAAGTGTTCTCCGACAGATGGATGACAGAAGCGCAGGAGTGGGAGAAGGTCAATATGCGAGAGACACAAAGCCTTCCACCCTGACTGGAAAAGAGTGTGCGATTTCTCAGGGTGCTCAACCGGGTCGTCCTGCCAAAGCACGGCCCAGGCAAGCTGAGTGCGGCTGCTTGTGGCTCTCTTTGGGGATACCGAGACTTGAGATGAGGCAATGGAGAGGGCCACTTATTGGGTGTGGCAGCAAGAGGACGTCTGAGGCTGAGAGCACACACACACATCCACGGCCATGACAGCACGCACCTACACTTGGTAATGGTGATATTACTAATGGATTATTGGGTAAATGTTAAACTGCTCAACCAAGTAAACATTCTTATTCGCTTGAACATTGTTAAGTCTGTGCATCCTTGTGTGCAACGCTATGATTTCCAGTAATGCGAAATGTGTTACACTGAGTCTTATTTGGTGTCAATTAATTAACTTCTATGAATAGCTATCTTTTCAAATTATGTATTTTTAACTATACAGTCTGAGCAACCTTGAACTGAAACAAAGCGTGTTGGTGAAATAGCATGCAGTTAGGACAGCAGCCGTTTTGCATATTTATGACTAATGTTGCCCTGAGAGAGGCCGCCCCCTCCCTAGGGGCATTATGGGTGATTATTGTCATCTCAGTGCAGCCAGTTATTCACCAACATGCACCGCATAAAACACATGATTGCAAAGGGCCGCGACAGGAAATGAGGCTCGGGGCAGGGCTCCAGGAGCAGCCCTTTCTAATCACAATGGCCAACTGTCACGGTCTGCATCCGCTCGTCTGCCACAGCTTTAAGCAGTGTGGAAGGATTTCACTGCAAACTTTCAAGTGGATCTGCAGTGTTAGGACATCCTGCATAACATGTGGCACCCATGATAATTACGGCAGAATTAACACAGGCGGGTTTATGGCCCTTCTGCCGCCAGGAGATGTCTGCCAGATAGACACAGGCCTCGTGTTTGAGCAGCATACTTGAGTCCAGACGCCCACCCGTCTCCAACACTTCTCACCACAACAACTGTTCTGGAGGAGAGGACCACTTTCAGCAGAGCTGCCTGTCACAATCGTTCTCATTCTCACAGCAGAGTCTGAATAAATTGAGGACAGTTCTAGGGAACTGGCAAATTATAAACACAGAGTGGCCAAATGAGTATTGTTAGTGCTAGACTCATAGTCTACATTTCATCTCGAAATTGAAGGCAACGAGGATGCAATGTCTGTGTTTTGTCACAGCGCCAAAGCGTAGAAAGAGACATGATTTAAAAGAAACAACATTATCGGAATTGATTTACAGATTTAATTTTGGACAAATTTGATTAGATACATAACAACCTGTTAGATAACTTTAGATTCTCTGTCCAATGAACAGAGGGGTTTCTGATCCTCGTGTGTGTGTATGGTGACTGAACTTGATAACACAGGCCATCAAAGCTTTTATGTTTCCCCATCCAGAAAGTCCATCTATGAAGCGCCACTACAAGGGGGGGAGACATCAATAAAGAAGAGCCAGCCACCCTCCCGTCCTTGATTTCTTGGGTTTTTGTTCTTGGATTAAAGAACAACATTTGTGATTTGCATTTTAAAACATCATGATCAAAAACAATTACCTCCTCCTTCTGTATTTTTCTCACAACAAATGAATCAGATTACAGGCCTTGGTGAGCACCGGCTTCTTGTGGCCTTGTTGCTCTGACAATATTTGAAGTTTCCTGCAGTAACTTCATTAGGCATATTTTGTCCAGAATTAGTGGAGCGTGCTGAAAATTGCTAATGACAGATGTTTCTCCACACTGTCACACTCCTTGTATCATTTGATTTGGAAAGCAACATACGGTGTTCTGCTCCATCAGTATGTCACAGACTGTCTGCAAACAGCTGGTCATAACTCAGTTCAGTGAAAACCATTACTTTCCAATGAAGTGCTGGACACGTTCCAAATTGGGTTTTGGCATGGCCTCAGCTGCACCCATGATGCAGCTCAGTGTTGCAGGTACACATGGAGGAGAGGAGGAGGGGTGAGAGGAGCAGGTGAAGAGGTTGTCTATGAGCCCTCTGTCTCTCGCTCTCTAGCTAGGCACAGCACTCTAATAGCATGATGATTAGTGGGAGAGCAGATACAAAGCATGAACAAAGAGGGGACTAAAGCCTAATTATAAGCTTAATGCTGTGAGGTTATGATATCATGTGCATTCTTCTTCTCAAACGGCAATTGGTAAAACTCTTGCTGAGCTTATTAAGTTGGCTAAATGAACATATGTGTGATTCAAATTAAACCAAATCCAAATAACTTGTTTCAGCTTAGCATAAAGATTGGAAACAGCTAGCTTGGCTCTGTCAAAAGAATAGAAATAGCTCCACCTACCAGCCCCTCTAAAGCTCACCAATTAACTCAATCCCTACAAAAAAAACAAAGTTTAACAACGGTGGTTATGTGCTGAAAGATTTCTAACATTTTTTTATGAGCTGTATTTCAAGTATTTATTCATGTATTGTCTTCATTAGCTTAATATTTATCATAAAAATATGAAGAAATGTATCTCACTCTTCTCTCTGAAATAAAGCATGAACAATTCACCCATCATGTACAGAACTGTGATGCTAAAATCCAAATAATTTTGTTAAATATGATAAAACAATCATCCAGTCAGAACTGGTAGAAAATGTATCACATGTAGACTATATGAGCAATGAATATTCCAGTAATTAAAAGGTAAAGATTTTGCTACAAAGCTCTGGCCAGGAAGACTGAGCTGTGTGCCAGGACATCTCACAGCTCAGCTGCTGCCTGCATGCAGCAGAAGTGTCATTGACACCTCGCTCCATCGCTAAAGATAAGGCAGTAATGATGTTCTGTATTCCCGGGCCTGTCGAGTCTGGGTGTTAGTCACTATTTGGACCGAATGGTAAAGATCCCAACAGCAAAATAGCATGCTAACAACATATGCTAAATTAATCTAAACTCATTCCATTCAGACTCATCTTCCTGTCTCTAAAAAAAAGACACAATTTGAAGGTCAAAATAGCCATGTTATGTCAAAAAATACATACATGTTGGTAACGCTTGGTGTTTCAAATCAATTCCTTCAGCGATCAATCAATTTGTGATTCATTACATTCAATGTCACTATCATCCCACTCTTAGTGTTAAGAGGGTCAAAAGCACCAGCGCCCGAGGGACCTTATCAGAGAACAAGATGGCCAACCACATGAAGCACTCCTCTTTACTGTCTCCATTCTGTGACCTCTGGCAATATCTGGTGCTTTTATCTTTCCACTGACTGTATAACTGTGTAAGTGTTCAGTTGCAAAGCTGACAAACAGAACAGAATCGGATTAACGAAGACAAATGTGTGAACTCGGTTGTATGAATGTGGCCTTTCCAGTCCCGTTGGATGGTGTGTTGTGCTCCAAAGGCCTGTTCGCTCAATCATGGCAATGAGGCTGAATCCAGTCAGAGCTTTGACAGCTCGGCGGCTCGGCGGCCCTCGTTCACGCCGCTCGGAGGAGACAAAATGGACTGGGCTAACAAACAGATATGAATGAACCACTAAAAGTATACAAGCAGTTTTGTCTATTTAATTTAATCTCAGGTACAATGGGAAATCAAGAGACAACCACAAGCAGCAGCATCTATATTTGTGTTTGCGTTACCGAGACGATGTCTTATGTTGGTGCTTTGTGATGTCTAGTGTGAAGTTGTCTGTCAGGATAGTCACCATGCAAACTGTGTGGACCCCAGAAAGAATAACTGCTGCGATGTAAAAGCTCATTTCATAAATCTGAATCTACTGATGATCAAAATTGTGGGATTTTGAGTCTTGATATAAACTTTTAAATAATCTTTTGGGAAAAAAAGTTGAACTAAATAAAGAAGAAAGTCAGTTGTACTCGTGATGTGATAGAGAACATGTGTGTGTATTGTTGTACATCGTTTATATAGTTGCGGGGATAAGAAGCGGCCCTGATGTCCTCAGCAGTGCGATCTCATTATCTCCACTCACATTGTTATCAGACTCTAAGCAGTACAGTGGAAGTACACACAGAGCATATTTAAGGAATATTGTCTCATTAAGCTGCTCGGATATCTCCCACGAGGATAAAAACCTTTTTTTTCTTGTGTTAACGTCGGCTTCTGAGGAGTGCAATAATGTGTTGTTGTTTAGCCACGAGGAAGTGAAAAATGAAACATCATTTGTGTTTTCATGGTTGCATGAGCATTGAACACACTATCCACAGAGCATGTTACATCCCTGCTTTTAATGGGGTGTTGTTTATTTGAATTGTAAGGAGACATGTCTAATTGAGCTTTACCTCACATTACACTGTATGGTGCAGAGATACAGTAGTTTCATTGTTTTATAGGTCCGATCTTAATTCAAAATTAACGGCACTAACATAACTAATTACCTTTAATAAACGAGTTATTTTACCGTTTTAGTGTGCTGGTCCTCGTCGTCTACTCTCTGACCCAAAACTGACAATTGTGTTAATTGGATCTGATGAGGTTAGTTGACACAAATTTACGTTTAACTGCATTAAAGTGAGGAAGAAGACATTGCCCTCAGAGTCATCAACTCAATCAACGCTAATGACTCTAATGCTTCTTTGAATTTAATACTCATCACACACTTAATTCAGGCTCAGAGAAGGAAAGGTGACGAAACAGGCCTGCATGGGCATGTTTTATTCTGCTTTATCAGTGTTGTTTTACATTTACATTTTTTTATTACAGCTTAAGAATCAAGTAGCGAAATGTAAATAAAGTTTAGAGTTAGTAAGCAATGAAGAAAGAAAATAGTGAGTTATTTATGAGTTTAGTAGATTTTGTTCACCTTTCATTTCTTTTCTCTGCCTGTTTATCTCTTGACCTTCACATTGTTTCTGCTGTTGTCTCTCTTTTAGTGATCAGATTTCCATGGATAGTATCTCTCCGGTCAATCCAGCTCGCTCGGAGGCTTTCCTCACACAAGCATCCTCCGCAAAACAAAAAGTCACATTTATCTCTGTAATTGGCCGCAGCGTTTAAGTGGATAATGTGGTTATTACTGCATTCTTTGTTTCATTTCTTCCCCTCCACCGCTCCTTCCTTTCTTCTCCCATATTCTCTCTTTTCCCTCTGTTTTTTTATGAAACTGTTGAGCTGCTAAGTTCAATGCAGAGGCACGTATTTACTCTGGAAAGGTAATCTAGAAGCCAGTTGAGCCATGACAAATAGGGACAGCTGGCCTAATTGAATCATTTGAGCTAAGACAGCTCAACTTGGTTATCCCCTCTGCAGCCCACACTGATATTAGTGCGGGAATCATTAGCCATGAAATCATGTCTGCTCTCTCTGACTGCATCCTTTATGACATGACAGCCAGCCCAGCCTGTCTCTTTCACTCTCACACCAAAAAGAGCCCTTCATCATAAACAGGCAGAGGTGGAGGCAACCAGGACTGAGTGGGATGTCTTTTACTGGATGCTTGTTCTTCATCAAATACCATGTTCACAGTGCTGTGGTTACATGAAGGTGTTATGTACTGCTAAATCACAAACATGTACAGTTGTTTCATCTTGTTCTGCTCCAGCAGATTGTTATCATTGTTTGCTCAAAATGGAGTTTTCATGTCTTTGTCTTTATACGTTCCCGAGGCTCAAGAATGTGTTGCTTTTGAAGATGTTTTTCTGTCCTTTTTTTGCACACAAAAAACGTTTTTCAGGCGCGTCTGTCACACTTCATAGCCCTTAATGAGACACAATTACATTCATTCCTGAAGACCATTTGCAAATGATGCAATCAGGTGGTCATGATGGGCTCCATCGGAGGATTAGGGGGCGTCGAAGTGGAGGAAGAGCCGGGTGCCACATGTTGTGAGACCCCTTCTGCCTCGCAGCCTGTTTTCTGTGGTTCCTCTCCGCAGGACACCCCGACATGCCAGGAGGTGCCATGGGAAATGACAAAGCCGAGAGACACTGAGACACTGAGCAAGATATTGGTTTAGTACGGGCGGAAAAGGCATTTAAGAATTGGTGCATGATTTTTCCAAAACCTTTAATTTGCACAATGCTTTGTGTTGTATTTGTGTAAATGTGCCAAAGAAAAGACGCCCCATGTATGGACCACAGACTCCTTATTCTCTTCTCTCGCTCCAGTGTATTGATGTTAGACATGAAGCGCAGTAACTACGAGTTAAATGGATGGTCTTTGTGCTCTGCGTAATAATGGACATCCATCCCAGAGTGAAGATGCCCAGCTTAATGGAGCTCAGACCGGGGATACTGTGCAATGTTCAGGCCCATTTCCTTTTGACTCACATTCCACTGGGGTGGCATGACCCCAATGAGACGCCTGCTTTCCCCAGGTGGCAGTGAGCGATGCTCCTCCACAGTGTCGGGGCAGGGGAGCGAGGAGACCCTTCTTTGCCCAATGGGCTGAGCTCAGAAAACAGACGCCCACACAGACTCTTACACATCTCTTACGCACACATACACTCAGCTGCACCCTACAAACCCTGAGGGTCCCCGGCCCCACTCTCAAGGAAATTTTGACATGAGCAATTATTGAGGGTTAGGGAGTGACAGGTCTATTCCAGGTTTCAACAGGCGCACATCAGAGAAGCGGACTGACAATTGTCTGGAATTAAATCTCGGGTTGAGGCGGTGTGCTGGACTAAGTGAGCTGCATGTCCGGCCGCCTCTCCTCTCTCCCCTCGGGGCTTTTCAGACAAGCGCTCTGCCTATCCCTGGATGTTTACACATCATTAAGGTTCCCCTGTCTCATCTCTGCTCTGTCCTTTCGAGAGGAGGGCTGCATTGGTCTGAGGTGGAAGAAAAGACAGTGTCTGTTCAAGCGTGAGAGGAAGAAAGAAGTGCTGCAAAGGAGGCAGCAGAATCCTACGGACAGTGAGAAAACACTTCAGTCCATGTCAAGAGGAGCTGTTTGTGGAGTTTTCCCGAGAAACTCGACGCTTAAAACTTTGAAACAAACTTCTTTTTGCGAAATGTTTTTCGTGCAATACTATTATACAACCGGAAGTTTAGTTTGGACACCATTGTATCATACTGAGGATGTTTCTGGAGCATAACATTAATTATATATTTGTCAAATGTGCATATTAGACAGAATTAGACACATATTATTGAAAGGAAAATAAGCACTGATTGTTTGCATCATTTAAAAGGAACTTGAGCAAACTGACTTCTGAGAGAAAAAGCAGGAGCAGGAAAGTCTGGTGTGTGGCAGACACGTTAGACAACACTGGTAATGAAGCATTGGCAGAAAGTGATAATTATTTTAATTAATGATAATGGTTTTAATGATTCAACATTTTGGCTAATTGATTATGATTGATTGCACATTACTAAACAAGGAAAGTGAATCAGGGAGGTAATCAGGGAGATGACAGCACAGGTCAACACTACAGCGTGACGGAACATACACTACACATGCTAATCAGACCCATAGAGACGGAGAGAGGGAGAGGCAGAGGGAGAGAGACGGCAGATGGAGTAAAAACTAGTGAATGTGATCTCCAGTAAAGAAATGCAGGAGGAGAGAAAAAAGAGAAGGAATATATTGTGCAGATGAAAGTGGCACAAAAAAGAGGCAGGCATTGTCGAGGTAGAACTGGAAAAGAGCAAACAGAGGAGAAGGCTTGTTTGTAAAAAGTATGAATATTCAAATTCAAGATGACTTTCAGCGAATAGCATGCGCTTATGCAGACGACTTGTTTTGTTTGATGTGAATACGGGATGAAATCTTGACAAGGGAATCGTACTGACTGTCGTTGCAAATGATTTTGCGTCCCATTAACAAGTCGTTTTTTTTAACACAGATCATGTTGTATCCTAAAATGTTTTGTATGTTAATCATATTTGTTATTAGTTATAGAATCAGGCTGGTTGTATGGTCTTCCTGAAGAGAAAATATCTTGTTTGTTACGTTATTTCAAGTCCACTTCCTGTTGTATTGTTCATGAAGATTTAAGGTCTACGGATTTTTTTTTTACATTTCTAACATTTATGATGATTCTAAAAAACTTGAGTAATGTTTTAGGAAAGAAGATTTTCTATGTGGCAGATTTTACTTTCGCTCAGAAACAACGCTTTTTGTGTCTTATAAATTCATGTGGGCTACATAGGCCTTTTTATGTGTATGACACAATACATTCTCTAACTAAAGTCGTTTCTAGTTGCCTTTGTTCACCTGGATTTGATCATATTAGTAAAATCTACAACCCATCTGCAGAGGCTGAGAAATTATACCAAACGTGGCCTATGGGGCTACATTCTAGGAATGAACGAGCACACGTTTCCTTCTCCAAGAGGTAACAACGACACTCTAGTGTCTCCTCAAAGCCACTTGAAGTGTGTTTGTGTATTGCACTTCTGCATCCTCTCGTATCACCGCCACTGATCCACAGTTCAGTCTCGCTTTCCTCCATCATGCAGACACTTGTCAGAAGTATTCCTCACTCCACCTCCGTCATCGGTTATTTTCTGAGCCTTGAGAAATAGCCCCGCCCCATGCCCCTGACATGCAAATCTATCCCCTTGATTCCACTTTGGAGAGATGGTGAGTGGAGTGGTGAAGTGTCCTGCCCTCTGCCCCCCCCCCCCCCTCCCCTCTTCCTTCATCCTAGTCCTCCTCGCTCTCCTGCTCTTATCACAGTGGATGTACTGGGTTCCAGTTTAATTAATGAAATGTACGATAATGTGATTTATTTAATAGAATGACATAGTCTAATGGTGTTGTGTGATGATGATTAATATAGTACTTTGGTGGGAGAGAGCGTCCGCCAAAGGCTAAACGAGGACCTGCTCTCCAGTTGCAGTTCTGGACACATGTCAGCTCTGCCTTGGACCTCTGGGTCTGTCTCTTAGCTTCGATAGTCAGCATTCAATTCACTAAACAACAACGGTTTCATTTTTAAAGGAATAGTTTGACATTTAGAGAAATACGCTATATTTGCTATGTTGCAGAGCGTTGGATGAGAAGATCATACCACTCCCACTGTATGTGTTTGGTTAAATATGAAGTTCCAGGTGGTAACTGATTTGCTTAGCTTAGTATAAAGTGAAGAAAAATAAAACATGTGTAAACAGCTCCCCTTGTTGTGTCCAAAATCTACAGAATCTGACAAACACAGTTTTGGACCTCTTCGGCAGAGCATACATTTACATATTATCACCACAAACAGGTGTTCATTTACGCATTCAGCCGTTATGGAGCAACATTGGTATTCATTTGGATTCATATTTCAAGTCCAATAGTAACTCCTATTATATGTGTTGTTTGGACTAATTTTGGGGGGAAATATCGTATTCTTTTTAGCTACTAAATGCGAGTCATAATGTCATTTGGTTCGAAGCAAATTTCCTTGTGAAACACTCTTTCTCGTTATCAGCCGCTGGCGTCATCTAACTCTCAGCAGGATTACACACATTTGAAACTCTTCCTTTAAGTTATGAAGATGTAGCTCCTTTAACTTGTTGAAACTACCTCCAAAAGCTGCTCCTATTTTATTGTTTGTGTGTGAACTCTAATGGTGACCTCATATAAACATGCAGAAGATGAATGTCTCAAACTGATGCCTCATGGTTCTATATCTTATATTTGTAATGATACCATGGGTCAAAGGTCACTATTTCCTCTTTCAGATGTTGACTGAAGTGGCAGTCAAGCCTGAATCATATTATCCTGGAAGAGATTAATGTAGCTGACTGAATGAAGAGGGTAATGATGTGGATAAAGGCCACTTACTTTCCCTCCATAATGGGAGTAACTACTTTGATTTCTGTGAGGCGTTTTCTTCCTTTTCCCAATGTTCGGCCTAATTTCACCATATGGCAAGAAAACTTTCCATTAGTCCTTGTTCTGTGTGGAAGCATGACATGTCAAAACCCATCACATTCTGGATTTGAGCTCCAGAAGTGAACATCTTTGGCATCCAGTGGAAGGTGGTGAATCAAGGTGGATGCTTCTCCTTCAAAAACAAAGCCTTCCATCATATCCACCTGTGTGAAGGTTGCTCGAAGGACAGAAGTGGAACCATCGTCTGGAGAAACAGGAGGTTTGAGGGAAGTGCTTCTCCACAACCGTTTGTCACTCTGATATCTAGTGAATGTGATAATTAATACTGTAATTTAACTAAACCCACTCTGCAAGGTCTGTAATTAAAACTGATGTACCTACTTAGCACACCGAGCATCACAGGTGGGCCCAAATTATTCTGCAAATAGAGCTAAATTGCCTGTGCTTAGCGTTTTCGTCAACGTCACTCACTTTGGGGGGAAATATTTGTAATTAATTCTGATATAACAAAGTCATAAATTTGAGGTTAAACGCAGCCTTGACAACAGACGCGATGACAGCAAGAGACCTCATCTAGTCGTCCCAGATGGGATCCAAGACTCTGCTTTCTCCCGAGAACTTGGCTGAGACTTCCTCTGACAACAGTTTGCTGCCATAAAGACAAGAGGAGATATTCGGAGATAGACTCATCTTTTCATGCATATCCTCTGAGTCTTTTTCAAGTCTGAGTGAATAGAAATGAACTGGAGTGAGGCTGACGCCCATGCTACAGAACGGAAAATGAAGTGATTAGTTCTGGATGGAAGCCAAATGAATTAATGCATATTTGATTTTGAAGCTAGAGCCGCGCTACGATTTACAAGCTTGTAGAGTCTACAGAGTTTTTGCTCTTCCCTATCATTTATCTGCTACTGTAGAGACATAAAATAACTGTTTAGTATACGTTTTATATCTTCAGCATGCTCTATTAGCAGGTTGAATAAGCAGCTGCTGCTCATACAGTTTGGTAAATATCAGCTTTTTCTTTCATGAAAGATCTGTCAGCAGGGATTGTATTCCCACGTGTAGAGCATTTAAATGACCCGTATGTTTAATTCACACCAGAATTGATTGTGAACTGTTTGTATTTTACAGAATCAATGCCTGAAAGATCATTCAGTTCACAATAAAACATCAACAACTCAAGACCTTTCTACATGTTGAAAGGGTTTCAAATCATCGAGAACCACAAAAGACGGAATTAGCATATGGATAATGTAAAATTGAAGTGTATTGTATCAAAGAATCAGATAAATTAATTACTATGAATGCACAATATTGTTCATTGTTCTCTCCTGGGTTTTTGTTTCGCTTGGTACACAGAGCACAAGCTGGCACGCCGCTATTGTTGAGCAAAAATAGTAAATTAAACTGAACGACATTCAAATCAAAGAAATTATCACATGTTTATGAATATTTAATATGGTCATGGCAAATAAGGCAAGTAATTAGGAGGTTCCATAAATTAGCAAATTGTTATTTTATGTTAATGAGAGATCTTCAGCTTTCTTTCATGAATAATTTATGAATCAACAAAATAAAGTTTAGCAGGGAAGAAATGAGTGAAGTCAGACCGCCGTGTTGATCAGACACGTGCACAAGTGCCGAGACGCACACACACACACACACACACACACACAGCTTTCCTATTGTTTTGTTCAATTTGTGCCTTGATATTTATCCGGCTGGAGATGGCAGGTTTTTCATCAGATGAATGTACAATGCAGCCGGGCGGGGAGTTGTTTTGGAAGGAGAGGTGATACTGGCCTCGCAAGCTTACACACCACAAACGCCTGAGAGGACAGTAGCTTCTGTCCCAGAGGTACAGAACAAAGGGATCTCGCAAGGGGAGGACATGCCAGGATATGGGGGAGTTGTACGGGGGATATCAGCTGTTAGCTAAATGTAAGGGTTTTAAAAATCACAAGGCAGAGGAGTTGTAGGCAGTACAGTGAAGACACAGCACACTGGTGAGCAGAGAGGGGTCTCACTAAAGGGGGTGACGTGGAGGCGGAGGAGAGGAGTGGGTGGGGCAGGAAGGGCAGCGAGTCAGAAAACAAGAGCAAAACAAATCTGTGATCTGGAACTCGGAGAGCAGCCACTCAGGAGGGATTAATGAGAAGTAGGAGTCTGTGAAATGATGTGGCCTTTGAGTGAGGAGAATGGCCCTAGCAGAGCATGGCCCTGAAATGAGGTGAGACAAACTTCACCTGATCCACAATTAACGGCATCATGCGGATGGGTGACACGGGGGTCACAGCGGGGGGGGGAGAAGAAAAAAATCACAATTCACTTTGTGGCAAATTATCACCCCTCCAAAAAGGGCAGCCATCAGAAAACCAGGACTCAATGAGGGGAGGAGAGGATTTTACACACCTGTCTTTTTAAAAAGGCAGCGACAGGGACGAGAGGAAAGCTTGTTAGAAAGATTTATGCTTAATAAGGACAGACAGTAGCAGGAGATGGAGACAATTAACTGTATGGGGAAAAACACCATAAATATAGAGTGAAAGAGTGAGAGACAGAGGAGGAAAATGGGGTAGAGTTGATAGCACAGAGGGTGAGGAGCAATAACAGGAGCACAAATGATTAAGTGGTGTTAGAGACTAAGAACACTTGTTTGCAAGGACAATCTTTGTGTGCTTTTGTTGTCTGCCGGGCGCCTTTATCTTTGTTTAATTCTCCTTCTGATGAAATGTGTTTAAAGAGATGAATTGGGATCGGAGGAGCCGTCCTGACATGATTATGAGGGATTCATCTGCAGCCATCTGCCACCGTTATGAGAGGGGGGTGGAGGGGTGAGTGAGGGCTAGCAGAGAGATAGAGAGAGAAAGGGAGAGATGGAGGGAGGAAGGGAGGGAGGGAAGTGCCGACCTTCTGTTCAGCAACCCTGCCACACAAACCCACCATTACACAGGCCTCTGGCCTACAGTTTAACATAAAGGCTTGCTTCGCCCCCGAAGGTGAGCTTTGGGTCCGATAAAAGAAGCTGAATCAGGTCATGAAAGCTGGCACTTCTTATTGTTTTACACGCGCCGAAAGCCCATTAAAACAATATCTTAACGACAGAAAAGATTGCTTCGATGCTATATGCAGAGACGTGAGAGCTGTTCCCCTGCAGACCGTGTTCCTTAATATGAAACGTAATCATCTTTTTGGAACATTTTCCAGGTACTGGTATTATATTCCGACTTGTAAATGGGCACCTACAGACTACATCATGTTCACACACCAGTTGGAGGAGAGGGCACAGCAGATGGGTCCATTGCTCATCACAACGTCCACTTGTTCTAAAGGGGAAAGCGGGGGCCTCAGACAGCATGTCTTAAGTTGCGTAATAGGCTTTTAGTGTCACAAATGAAAGTCACACGTTCATTTTCTTTTTCTCAGGTTGTTTGTTTTTCTGAAAGATTTGTTCACACAGCTCAACATCGCTGCGGATAAAAAAGGAGTAAGTCGATTGTATAACATAAACCTACATGATCCCATATAGGCGAACAGAATGCAGGCAAAAACATTCAAATGCATCACTTTTGTTGATATTGATGAGTGTTATTTCACTCTCTAATCTGTCAGCTGTTGCCATGGCAGCTGGCAAACAGTCCCCCCACCCCCCTCCCCCAGTTATAAAATCATAGTCGGTGTTATTTGCCTCTATGGTTGAATTTTTGCATCGACATCTGTCTGCTTTTTATGATCACTTTTTTTTCCCGACGTGTGAAAAATCCCCCAGTTCTCCTGTGTTTTAACAAAGCACCTATTTCATTCTCCGCCGCGATGCGACTGAGCCATCACTTCATATTACAGGTCAACGTTACGGTGCTTAATTATGTGCCGGCTGCTTGGGGCTCCTAATAACCTGTCATTGAGGGGAATTTGAATGTCACACCATATTGTTGGGCCCTAATGGCAGCGGGCAGATCCACTGATGAGCCGTTTTTGGACAATTACAGCGGATATTCAAATCACAGGTCTAGGTGTGTGGGGAACTGCAGCGCACACAATCTGACAGGGGTCTGACGCGCACACACACATACACACACTTGTTGAATCTTGACCCCGCAGCCCAACTCTCCCGACACATCAAGAAGATGCCTCCCCCACGCCGCTGCTGGAACAGTTTAACTGTAGCCTGATCGCTTTTATTATCCTCCTAATCCAGATATCAGCGATTTCATCAAGCCGGGAAGATATGCATATCATGAATTATTTTGACACCGGGACCTTTTAATTTTCGCCGGCAATATTTCATCCCACCAATCAGTGCCTGGAGTGGTTGTCGGACGTGGCGGTGTCAGAGGACGAGGCTCCCGCCGGCGTATCCAAATCATCCGGGGGAACAATAATGAGCTATGGCCACAATTATGAGCTGCCTGTGTGCGCATGCATCTCATCAAGGCCCCCATGCAGGAGGAGGCACATGGATACACATATATATATATATCTATATATATATATATACTGTATACACCAACGGTTTACCATTTATATTACAAAGTATAAACAATCTGTAATACAGATCACCTTGCTTGAGAGATAAGATCTCAATTATTGTTTTTTTCAGTACTTGTATATTATTGCTGCTATATAGTTCACTTCTTTTCAGAGGCAGATGTTACTGCACCTATACTGCAGTAACATTACAGATTCAGTCAGTAGCCTCACAATGTTGGCCATATTTAGAGAAGTATAAACATACAAAACCTATAATAGTGTTCTTGCATGCCCCATTACTGTAAAATCCAAGCACATTACTGGCCACCAGTGAGCTACTGTACAATATACTGTATCTCTACAGTATCAGAAGACTCAAACAACTTACAATAATCAAAGCATGCATAACAGTTTCAATATGAATGTACTGTACAATTTATAGAATCCCTACTTCTGAGGAATACGGTAATTCATCAAAATCAAAATGTACAGTAATAGCAGCGATTAGCAGTAAATTACTTCAAAAAGCATCACTTGACCATCGGGATCATGGGAACAAGGGCAATAAGTCCCAGAGTGCATTGCTTTCACAGCAATACAGAGTACAAGCATAATATAGCAGGTCACCGTTAGAATTTCACAGTAAATGGACATCAGTGTTACATATGGAATTGTTCGAATTATCTTCCTGTTAAGTTAGGTTGACAACATTTAACTGTTACATGCTAATGCCTTATTTATAATCGTTAAATATTACAATATATAATACATTTACTTTGGCCCATCTTCTATATAATAAATGGTTTAACTTATAGTTCAAGTACATTTTCCTTATGCTTCAGTACTCTTTTTAAAATTGAATGCCTTTTACGTGGAATGTGTTTTTACATTGTCCTTTGTACATTAAAACAATATTTCTTCCATCACTGCAGATGAATATCGTACGTATAGCTATAAGACAAATGATCATTTTACAAAATGTGATCCATTCTTATACTGTAAACAACAGAAACCTTTACCAGCTACATTATGCTCACATGAATCAGTAATAAACATTATAATTACCACATAGCCTATTAACAAATGCAGAATAGATGATTGGTACGAGAGGAACCAATGAGCATTCGTTACTGGCCTCAAAGTGATCTAACATCAGCTCTAAAGACATTAGTAACACCTCCTGTATTACGAGTACCTTAAACGTGGTTCCAATACATCTATCACCATGGAGACAAATAGAAACAGTTAAGGGTAAAAAATACTTTCAAACTCAGCAACTCTATTACTTAACATGTCTGTTCCCTTACACACTCACCGGCTACTATAAACTCATGAAGATGCATTTCATCCCTCCGCACAGGGCGCCATGTCTGCCTGTGATATGTGGACTGGTTAACTTAATACACTGTGTTTTACTCCCTGTGGGTCGGGTATTACGTGAGCAAATTGGATGCTCAAACAGTCAGTCCGTGACCTTCCCTCATCCTGGATGTTGACCTTCGTATAAAGAGAGACATTACATCTCGTTACACAACAACACGACTCCGGCGCTTCGCTGCAGATAAAGAAAAATGTCTCAATTAAATCTTCACCGCCACCCCCCCTCCTCTCTCCCCCCTCCCCCCCGCAAAGAGTTATCGCTGCCCCGGTAGCGTTGATCGCTACACTCACACAGCCTCAAAAGTTATTTGACATAAATTGCCGGAGTCACATCATTTCCTGCCACACTCTGAGTGGGATTTACTGCTGATCCCATTGACTGGGAGCTGAACCTCCAATAAAATTCCTCAAGAAGCCATGGGGCCTCGAGAAGCACCTATCTCCCCTCCATCAGGCCCTCTCCCCCTGCGCGCAGATTAACCATGCAAATACGCACAGGTGGGAGGATGATACCGACAACACATTTATGCAACTGGGCTGATATGACCATGAGGGGGATGAGGCCTGTGCACAACACAGGCTGATTGTGTTTTATCTGATGGGGGTATGGAACAGGGGAGAAAGGCAAGGTGGTTTCTCCAAAGAACTCAAGGAGCAAAAGTGAAATTATCTGTGGCTTTAATTTGAAAATGAGAGGTGAGTGCCACTTTAATGTCCTCTGGAAAAAAATCCTCTTAAAAACTTCTCACACGACTCATATCATGAGGCGTATGAACCCTGAAGGAAAATAATTTAAAACTGACAATCGCCTTCTACATCAGTGTTCAGACATTGAGGAGAAAGGTGCACACTATATTAACTACTAAAAACAACCTTATGGCTGCATTAGTCCACTGATGTTACAGTCGGAGGTGAGCGAGGCATGTTCATGGTTGTTAATGGTTATGATCCAGCTCAAACCGACCAGATGGAAATGCTGTTTCAGCACGACTCCCGACAGCAGTAGCAGCCTTAGGTCATCTAATTACAAACAAGTGTTTTTATGAGATGTTTTCAGATTATACTCTGGACGCCTCACTTCATTTATTTTCCTTGTCAGACTAGACTTACTGTCTCTCTCTAGTGGTGATAAGTGAGAAGTCTGAGCTTGGAGGCCTCACAGGCCTTTTATACTGCAGATCACACACACACACACACACACACATTGGGTCACTGAAAGGTATTTGTGTTTTCTCTCTGGTACTGCAAGAGACAGAGTGATTCTGAAATGTACATAGACAAGATGTTACATACAAAATTACCTGATGAAAATCATGTTATATGATCAGAAAAGCTCAAGTTTTATTGTCAAGAAAATATCAGAGTTAATAAAATTATTTGCAACCCAATTAAACAAATGCCCGTTGTCTTGTTTGACCTGTGCATTGAACGTCCACCTGAATTACAAAAGTGTTCAAGTGAAATGATTTACAAGCTGTGCCCAGGCTGGACTTCTTCACTCATCAAGTCTGCACTTCAAACTCGACGATTTGCTTGTGCTGCAACTTATATCTGATGTCTGAGGTTTCCAGTATGCATTTTAAGATGTCTTTTGCATTTTACTTTGCAGAATCTTGAAGGAGAAAAGTTCTCTCTGGTAATTTACAAGTATAAATTAAAGGGTCAACTTAAAATGGCTTGAGCATGTTGACAATTGTTTAACTTGCCATTCAACAAGCTCTCTAGCGACGTTCCATTCAGATAATACAGCGGAGCAGTGAAGGCCTCCCCTCCAGCTTGGCACAGCATTTCATTAGAGACACAGCAGCAGCAGCAGCATCAGCAGCTCCGGGGCCTCCAGCTGCGGCTGACTGCTGCTGCTTACCAGCACCGGGCTAGGGGAGGTGGCGGGCAGGCCACTGGATCGCCCTGGGGCACCTCACTTATGCCCCAGTAAAGAAAACTGAATTCCCCCTCCGTCTCTCGGCTCAGAATGGTTGTTGCCTTCAGCAATGTGATTTGACAAAGTCTGGATGGCTGGTGTGACCACTGCACACGCCATGAAGAGTAACACTGGGAAATGATCATAGGTCAAGATCCTCTTATCAAATTCAGTACAACCAGATGAAAAAGAAGAAAAGCACCAGACAAATGTTGATTTGAAGTTTATCATGGTTTGCATTAACATTCTATGGGAATCTACATGTTTAAGATCTGCTTTACATTATTTAACATTTGATGACAGACACATGAAGTCTGTACACATGAAGTTACATTTGAGGACTTACATTTGTTTGTTTGTCGTCATCCTCACAGATGTGGTAAATCTAGCAGTTATGGGTAATCTACATTTTGATAGGAGCAGTTATAAGAAACAACGTTCAAGTATTTCTTTGCCGTATGAGGGGACATAAAATAATTTTTAAAAATCTAATTACCGGATGCAATTTAAGAGATTCCTTCTGTGCAAAAAAAGAGATTTTAATACTGATGATAATTCTAACTTTTACCGAATACCTTTTATTCCAAAACATTATTTTGGAGGCCAATGCTGATCTATAACAACTACATTTAATGCAAACAAATGTTATTGCTGTTGCAGAGGAGAACCGCCATCAATTGAGATTATTCAGGTCATTCTGTGCCAGTCCACCATCCGCTTTAACCTCAACCAACTGTGACGTCTCCGCACCATTGAAACAATAAAAGTCAGCATTGTATATAATAATTAGTCAGAGGAGATAATAATAAAAACCTGGTGGGAGTCATGGGGCTGTAAGGGCTAAACAAAAGGAGCAAACTCACTCAGTGTTAGCTGTAAAGTCCTATTTTGTAACGTAAAATGAAAATCAGTCTTACAAAAAGAGAACAACATTTTCCTTCACATGGTTTGAGATTTTAGGGAACCAGGCACCATTTACAAAATGTACATAGCAACGCCCTTGTGCCAGGATACCACCATCACCATCAGGGAGTCCACTGCATGTGTGTGTGTGTGTGTGTGGGAGCGTGCACCAACTTGATCTGTGCGTTAAGGACACTGCTGGCTAAACTGAAATGTTAACTAGACAGGTGGGGTAACAATACTGTAAAAAAATGTCAGTGGGAGTCCAGGTAACACAGGAAAGTGTTTGACAAGCAGGCAGTGAACAGGTTTTACATGCTGAGCAAAGGATTTACTAAAACTACAGAAGGCGATAATGCTGATGTGAGCTAGAGGGCTGAAAGCAGAGGTAGCCTGAAGTCTGTGTAATCAACACGAGGAGCTGTCATACAACTCACCACCACTGCTTTATAGTATCAGTCCAGAGAGTCCAGCTAAACACAGCGGGGGGTGGTATTTTTAATTAGTTGTGCAGTGGGCTACAAACAAATGTATGTGAGCTGTGGTTGAATGGGCGGCGGCCTCTCGCTGGGGTCTCGCTGACCATAACTACTGAAGAGATGTCCTTCATGAGGCTAAAAGCTGGGGAGGCTGGCTGCTGCTAGGGCCACCTCGGACGCACAAACATGAAATGCTTGGAAGGTATTTTTGAATGACGTATGAAAAAATAACATAATTAATATGTTGAAAGTAAAACGTCAAAAAAGGCACACACAAAAGTCACAGATCGAGGCAATCAGGAAAGATTGGCACAAAAGACTCAGTATGCTAATAAAAGTGACGGGAAGGAAGGAAACAAATCAGCCTAATTAGGAAAAATATTAAAACAAATGTCGATCAGAGGAGACAACAATTGAGAAACCACAAAACCATGCACAAAAGGGAACTCCCAATTTTCAACATAATCAAAATCAGCCTTGGAACATTTAAACACGCCTGCCACATGTCCACTCTGCCGACGCAGCGATACACATTTCCAGTATGCTATTTGGTTTCGGCTGATTTGAAGTCCTCTGGCTAAGTCTTGTGAGAAACAGATCAGCCGCTAGTGTATCGTTGTGCAGCTACAGCCGGTCGTGGGATTGGTATCTTAATATGTACACACGTTAATGTTATTGCAGGTTCCACTTGGCAGTCCGGCCGGGTTCCGTGTGCTTAGCAGAGGGAATATTAGACGAGAGGATGGCCGTGAGGCAGGGCTTAGTCCGGGACAAGGCCGAGAGACGCTCAGGCTTTAGCTGGATGACAAATGGGGGGCAGAGAGAGAAACACAGGAAGTGGTCACCAGTAAAAGGAGCGTGTCAGGAAGTTGGCGGCCGTGTTGACCCAGCCCATGCCGTCTGTGATGGAGCCGACGCGTGTGACAGCTTTGTCAGGCTCGTGGGATGGACTCTCCTCCTCCGGTAGATAGTCTGGGATGTTTGTGTTCTCCTCTACCAGCACCTCCGAGTCCTCCTGGAATGGCAAGATCAGCTACAAAGACACAGGTGGTTTTGTTTATTTCATAACAGCAAAACAGAAAATTAATTGGGGTTATATTATCTCAAAGTATGCAGTTCATCAAAGCCCTAATTACAGGATTAATGTAAAACACAAACTACAGAGCCAAATAATCATCACTTGAAGTCGGAGTACATGATTGAGTCAGGTCTGACCCCTGCTGGCCACATTTAGTCATGACTATTACACACCCTCTGACAAATGTTTTTATCAATTGAGCAATAATTATCAAAACGCTTTAAAGATCATTGAAAAACAAACACTTTGGCATCTTATATGTTGTTAGCAGTTTAAAATACAGTGTCACTAAATGTGAGCTCTAAATCTGCAACACTGCTGTGAAAAGGTGCAACTGGGACTGGTTTTGTGTTTGGCAAAAGAAACGAGCCCACGGGCTGAGGCAGAGATGTGACTAGCTAATCACGTCACTGTGAATAAGTCTCAGCCGCAGGCAAGGGCGGCTACACTCCCAGTGCAGATACACACACACCACACACACACACACACGCTGATCCGTCAACTGGAAACGGGTCTCGTGTAGAGAAATGAAAGGTAAACGATACAGATCCTCGAGTTTGTTTGTTTGTTGTTCTAACAGATTTGCGTCTCAGCTGTCCTTACCTCTCCTCCGCCCCGTGTCTTCACCACCTGCTGAGCCATCATTACTTTGGTGGAGTTGATTGCTGTGCCCAACGCCTGGGAAGGTAAAAAAGAAAGAGAGCATTTCATTTGATCCTTTTTTTTCTTTGTACTCGTCTTCAGCTCAAATATAAAGTACGATATAATACTTTTGGCAAATCAAATGTACGTGTGATTTGTTAGTGAGTACATGTTCATCACTTTTAGCCAAACCTCAATTAGGTGTTTTCTTTAGTAATTAATGGAACAAGAGTGTCTATACTGGATGATATAGTGCGTTATTCTGGTATTGACTATAATCTTATTTTATTTTGATGTAAAATGGATGTCATGTTAATAATGCACAGATCATAATATTGTGCTAATAAGCCATAGTTCTCTTAAAGACATTTTTTTTAACAGTTATAGTTACAGGCTCTCCCTTTGCCTCCCGACACCTGTATTTGAATTATTTTGAGAAAAAACTCTAAATAAACTAAATTTAAAAGATGAAATTAACTGAAAAGAGTTCATTCACTATAATGAAACTGCAAAAATGGTGAAATATCAAATGGTATTGACATCAAATTTTACAACTGAAAATTATTGAATGGTGATTTTCTGCACCCGGACACACCCGTACCTCAGCTTTAAGGTCAGAGCGGATCCTGACAACACATCTCTTGACAGCCATCTGGAAGGTGAAGCTGATGACCCCTCGAAGCTTCAGCAACGCCTCTTCACAGAGGCTCCGTCGAGCCTGACAAGCGACAGGAGACGGGCGAAAGGTATGAGAAGATGTGCGAAACAACAAGGGAAACATGTCATGGGTTAAGGGCATGAGTACATACAAACTCGTGATAAAACATGATATTACTACATACAACTGGCTGTTGAGAAATACAGTTTCCCAGGCTGTGGCTTCTAGCTGCCAGTGTTGGGTGTTTCTGATGTGCTGATAGCGAGGCAGCCCAGCAGAGGCCGTCTGTCTGCTGTAATGTAATCTGGCGAGCTGCAAGCGCCCAGCAGAGCGGCATTCAGGTTACATCTCAACGTCCTGCTGTTCAATGGCTGACATTTACAACCCAACGCCCCCCCACCCCCACACACTCCCAAACCTGCGCCCGACAGACACCGCTAAGCTGCTCCGACAATCTCAAACACCGATAATCGCCACAGAAAACACGATCGACGATTTTTGTGCATCAGAACTTCGGTTGAGTTTAAACTGAGAACTGAGCGTGACAGACGAGTGTCGGTGCATCGGGACCCGGACGCTTCCTGCGAACACTCACAGAGTCATCCAGGCCATCAATGTGCAGCACCACCGTTTTGGCCCTCTTGTTGTTGGAGCCCAGGAAGAACTGGGCTTTACGCTGGCAGGAGGCAGCGGCTGCCTCGGCCTGTTCGGCCTCTTCTATACCGGCTAACTGCAAAATCTCATAGATCTCAGAGGCCAGCAGTTTGGTCTCTCCAGGTGACGTACTCCTATAATATATAGGAGAGGGAGAGAGAGAGACACAGACAGACCAAGAGGGCAAAAAGAGAAGACAATCATTAAATAAATTACCTGCGGCGCTGTATTTGACAAATGTGGTTTATGTACACACAAGTTGTCAGTTGTGTATTTGTAAGTACATGTGTAACAATACTACAGGTGCATCGCAGTTGAATGCTGATGTGATAATTGATGTCAAGAATAGAACAATTGAATCGTGTGCACTTATGCCTGAACTGAAATTAATTGATTAAGCTCCCATTTTGGAAGCCCAAATCCGACACTGGAGATGTGGAACTCAACAGTGACAACCATTTTACCACCTAGCCTCTCAATACATTGAGAAATACAGTCACTCTTTAAATTAGTAAAGACAGTGTTGCTACTTTGCACACAACATCTAAACTCTGATTAAGCCTTTTATACCCTTCAGTTAGAGTTTCTCTGCCCGTTTAGCACCAAAAACACTGCAGAGCATAATATTCAAGTGGGCAGTATCTTTCCTTGAAGAAGCCCCATCAGGTCCGTTGCAGTGGCTGATATTTTCCTGAGATAAACCTGTGGGCTATACTGCTTTATATGTTATCATGTCATCACTCCTTCCATCGTAACCACACATGACATCAGCTGTCTGGCACGGCTGCCCCGTGGGAGCCCCGGTGCTCCCAGGCTCCAACACATCCCTGCTCCGGCTCCACGGAAGCCAAACACCTTCCTCGATTGACGTACTCATCTACGCATCGGGAGAGAGGCAAAGTCTTGCTGAGCTTCAGATCGTTATGTGTTGAAGGAATAAAAATGGGATTCACACCCGTTTGGTGCAACCATGCTGGACGCTCCCCCTCAGCCATGTGTCCCCACTCTGTCCAGCTATGATCGACCTCTATCCAAAGTCAGAATGACTGGACTGCTGCCGTTACTGCAGGGCTCCTCTTGACGCTGTGCCCGACTAGCTGAAGTGACTGGCTAACTCCAGGGCAGGCGAGAGCTTTGCCGCAGGAAGAGAAGGCGGAGGGGAAAGCATAATCATACAAGCTACAGCCGGCCACTTGAGCATAGGTCTATTCCCATCAGGGTGCTGATGAAGACCAGCAGTCACTTAGCAAAACTGCCAAAGACCCTCGGGTGAGACCAGCTATCTGGACCACAACACCTCCTCAAACCACCAGAGTGCGTTCATCAAGCTCTTATAGAAAGTTGTGCGGTAAATTGTGGACAGTGCTTCCAGAAAAGCCTACAAATGACACAACTCTAGAAACAAGCAACAAATAAATATGATTAATGTACCACGTGAGCACAATGAGCCACCTCTGCAGAATAAATTGAGAGCAAATATAAGCTCACTTCAGTAAAAGTGCACTCATCAAGAAATTGAGAGGTGGCGAGATGGATTAAAATCTCTAAGATGCAGAAACAGCAGTTCAACTGTTTAGCACCCTGCTCTAAATCAACTTTAATCACATTCATCCTGACATGGCGCACAGAAGGGCATCAACCTGTCTGGAAAACCTGCAGACTGGCACACATTGTCCGTGCAAAACAAAACAAATCCCATGTTAAGGTTTAACATCAAGAAAGTGCACAGTGAGCATGTGTGTGTGTGTGTGTGTATATATATATATGTGTGTGTGTTGACAGGGACTTGCTTCTGCATGACGTTCTGCAAACTCAGCATCATGCCCAGCTCGCCCTTCATCTTCTCCCTGTTGGCTCGACATTCTGCCAGGTAGCGCACGCCCTGCAAAGACAAGGGCAACTGTTATCTATCCGTCCAGCGCAGAACGTCGGACACTCTTTGTGATATCATAAGAGAGATAGAGAGAGAGAGAGAGGGGGAGAAAGAGAGCTTTTAAAAATATTACATAACCAAAATAAATACACATGCACTGATCCTGTGTTTACACTTGACTGGTTACTGCCCAGGAGCGATTGTTACAGAAAGCCACTTAGATGTGTTCTCACAATACAAGTCATGTGCTGTACAAAGGGGTGGTGGCGGTAGGGAGAGGTTGCTATATCTAGACGTTGTATCATGTTGTCACCACAAAACAGATAGCAGATGTCCCCATTGGACAGTGATGTTAAATATGTAACCCACCATGTTTCAGCCTGTGACTGGGGCCCAATCCCAATGCTCCCCCAATGCCTTCATCTGAACCCTCAGGGACTTACTGATGTCACACGTCATGGTTGAGTGTGAGACCACAAGTGCTTGAAATGGTGTAAATACCAATGGGACAGCACTTTGTTGCGACATATCTCATTACCATGACAACGTCATATAATGTTATGTACAATTGTGGGTATTCATTTTATATTTTTTTTCTCCCATAATTTGAATATCTTAAAGTGAATGTGATTTTTGTCGAATAATCTATTTTCAAATTTTTTTCAAAACAGCTTTAATAACAAAATCAAAAGAAATGGTTAATGAGTAAACTAGCTGTTTAATATATATACACTACCATTCAAAAGTTTGGGATCACCCAGACAATTTCGTGTTTTCCATGAAAACTCACACTTTTATTTATCAAATGAGTTGCAAAATGTATAGAAAATATAGTCAAGACATTGACAAGGTTAGAAATAATGATTTGTATTTGAAGTATTAATTTTTTTCTTCAAACTTTGCTTTCGTCAAAGAATGCTCCTTTTGCAGCAATTACAGCATTGCAGACCTTTGGCATTCTAGCTGTTAATTTGTTGAGGTAATCTGTTGAAATTTCACCCCACACTTCCTGAAGCACCTGCCACAAGTTGGATTGGCTTGATGGGCACTTCTTGCGGACCATACGGTCAAGCTGCTCCCACAACAGCTCAATGGGGTTGAGATCTGGTGACTGTGCTGGCCACTCCATTACAGACAGCATACCAGCTGCCTGCTTCTTCCCTAAATAGTTTGGGTTTGGGTTAAGGTTAGGGGTTACAATTTGGAGGTGTGCTTTGGGTCATTGTCCTGTTGGAGGAGGAAATTGGCTCCAATCAAGCGCTGCCCACAGGGTATGGCATGGCGTTGCAAAATGGAGTGATAGCCTTCCTTATTTAAAATCCATTTTACCTGGTACAAATCTCCCACTTTACCAGCACCAAAGCAGCCCCAGACCATCACATTACCTCCACCATGCTTGACAGATGGTGTCAGGCACTCTTCCAGCATCTTGCAATTTGTAGTACCACATTACAATTTCTCGCATGGAATAGCCTTCATTTCTAAGAACAAGAATAGACTGGCGAATTTCACATGAAAGTTCTTTTTTTCTGGCCATTTTGAGAGTCTTATCGAACCCACAAATGTGATGCTCCAGATAATCAACTAGCTCAAAGGAAGGCCAGTTTTATAGCTTCTCTCATCAGCAAAACAGTTTTCAGCTGTGCTAACATAATTGCACAAGGGTTTTCAAGGGTTTTCTAATCATCCATTAGTCTTCTAAGGCGATTAGCAAACACAATGTACCATTAGAACACTGGAGTGATAGTTGATGGAAATGGGCCTCTATACACCTATGGAGATATTTCATTAGAAACCAGATGTTTCCACCTAGAATAGTCATTTACCACATTAACAATGTATAGAGTGTATTTCTGATTGATTTAATGTTATCTTCATTGAAAAAAACAGTGCTTTTCTTTGAAAAATAAGGACATTTCTAAGTGATCCCAAACTTTTGAACGGTAGTGTGTATATATATATATATATATATAGCGCCTTTGCTTGCTCTGCTCTTTGTTGAAATTGTTTTCCTTACCTCTCCTACTTCCACTGGTAACCCCAATGATTACTGTCACATTGCTTTGAATTGTGGGTATTCTCTTGGGCAGAGCCTGCACAAATGTGGACTCACGGAAAGTGTTCCGAAAGGACTGAAAATCTCTTAAAGCCCTCAAAACACTCAACAATTTGACAGCCCTAAACCCTCACAGACTTTGTGGGAACGTGCATCAAAGTCTGTGAGTCTGAGCGTGGCGGTTGGGATCAGGCATTTGCCTTTCAGTGGTGGGAGAAATGGCCTTCAGGGTCACTGAAACCTGCTCTGACACTGCTGGACAGCAGGGGGGGACAAAATATACCACAAGCGGAAAACAACTACATGACAGAAACCAGTAGGTGAACACAACTGATTGTTCAACAAAGATTAAATTAATTAAACAGAATATTTCCACGAGCATGTTAATGATAATTTCCATCTTTTTATGACAGTATTGAATAACCCACCCTGTGTATTCAAACCTTATAGTAATGCAACATTAGCTATCTTTGATGTAAATAGTCCAAAATATATGAATGCTGCTTACCAGTAGTGCAGAGTAGACGACCTGTGGATTGGGGTGGTCCAAAAAAAGGATGAGACCTGGCAGACAGCCTTGGTCTTCTACTATGGCTCTTCGGTTCAGGGGGTCAGCTGCAAGATCTCGCAGCTGGTTCACCACAGTCAGCGCATCCAGCTCCGCACTCATGGTGCCTCTTGTCTTGATGCCACGCACATCAAATCAACCTCTTCCCTCTACTGGGGAAAACAAGGCAAATCATGGAGTTTACATCGATAATTATTAGACTTCTCAGTTCATTATTAGGACTACAAAATGTCCAAAAGTGGGTGAAATTGTCCCTCAGTTTCCAAATGTCTTTTTTGTTTGTCATTTAAACAACAATATACTTTCAAAGAAATCAAATATGCAATCATAGAGGAAAGAAGAGCAGCACATATTCAAATTTGAGACCCCAACCTGAAACTGAACCTAGAACATTTGTCATTTCACCTTCATTAAATCCAACTTTAATTGATTGGCAAAAATGTTGACAAATGTTTTTATGTCAATCAAATAAGCAATGAATCAACTAATTGCTGCAACACTGATACATGTACGTGTTATGTGTATAAAACAGACCTTAGCTGCACAATAATGATACACCTTGCTAAACGAAGTGTGGCATCAACCAACAATTAAACGTAACAACCCAATTGCCTTGGGCAACGTTTTACTGATTTGTTGGTAGTTTCATATCAGTAACAACCTCTGAAATGTGGTCCTCCGCAATCTGACTGATTAGTGGCGTTTGTAAATGCACTGTATTCAGTGATATGCTGTCGTTGTCACGTGAAAGTACACACACAGCGTAGCATGCTTTGGAAGGCAGATTAAGTGGTGTGGTTTAATATCTTGCTTTACTTCTAACATAATCGTTCAATTTTGTAAAACAAAATATAAAGACTCATTTTTTGCCAAAGACACTTTCTACGACCCCCAACCTCACCTCAAAACACGCCCTGTCGTACAGAGGCGACTCAGCAGCTAAGCTAGGCTAGCGAATGTGACTTAACAATCATAGCATACCTTTTTGACAGTTTTCAGTAAAATCATGAGACAACCCCGGCTGACTTCAGTTACAAAACATTCCAAAACGGCGTCACAAAAAGTTTCGATGCCCCCTTAAAAACTACTGTAATAAAATAATGTGTCTAACGCTAGGCCTGCGCCCCTTCCTTTAGTATGCTTCTTTGGCTAGCAGCTGTCACCCAGTGTTTGGATTTTTGTGGCACATCAGCGGGTACAGCTGTTTTGTGAACGAGGACATCCCAGTTTTCCACATTAATCCTAGCAGATCACACCTATCACCTCCCCGCCGGGAAATGTAGAAGGCTATAACGAACACACACACGCGTTCTGGTATGTGATTTGACGAAATGATTTGACGGATTGACAAACGAACCAATCAGCAGATGGTTTTCTTTTATCGACCAGAGGCAGTTGGTGACTTTGTCTGTCAATCAACGAGAATGACCAATGGAGTCATTCTATAGACACAACCTACACCTTGTAATCCGTATAATAAAATTGGCTCCTCCCACATAGTAACCACTTTCGAGGTCCGTCGGTTGACAAGGTGGAAAAACGAAAGAAAAGTTGTCTTCTAGCGTCAGTTTTGGTAAGTTTGTGTCAAAGTCTACAGACCGGTCGTGGAATATAAATGTAAAGTTGACGTGTGACTGGTAAACTAGTTAAATGTGCTTGTCTTCGACATGTACTAATAAATGTGCTCGTGAATGTGCTATCATCGTTAGCATTAGTTATGTGGCGTAAGTCACCGCAAAAGTTCGTATGTAACGCTACCCGTTTGATTGAACCTTACCTGTTCTACGACTTGCATAATTACGTGCATAATAGGTAACATCTGAACACAACTACGACTGATTCACTTTGACATGTTTCTCGGAGTCATTATTTAGGTTCTGAACTTTCACAATGTACAAACGGCTCTAAAGAGAAACTTGTAAACGTTACTAAGCTAGATGTATAACCCTTTTGTTTATATATTTTTAGTTAATGTAACTAACGCTTTAATTTTGTTATACATATGAAGATAATAACTTGTATTTAGTAGGTTTGTATTTTACGCGTATATATGTGTGTTGTACAGGAGCATCTTGGCATTGCAGATGCATAAAGCTTATCAAGAAGGATTGGTGGTTTTAAAAGTTGTGTGTTTAAGGTGATTCCACCTGAATTTCTCCCTCTTGCTCCGTGTTTCCTTCAGATGACCGTTTGGTGATGACGCGCTTGGATTTGGGGCACGTGTCCACCTGCCCTTGTGAAACTCAACAGAAATGAGTAAAGACAACCCACGGATCGAAATGGACCTGGTATGTGACGATCCCTGTCCATGTCCAAATCAATAAGTGTCTGCTAAAATCAATATTGATTTAGAAGTCTAACCTGTTTTGTCTGGCTCACTTCTGAAAGCCCATTGTTGTGGTCTCTTTTATGTGCCACATCTAAGAAAAACCATAGACAAGTGAATGTTTTCACTAGAGTGCAGCATACGTTGACTCGATGTAGTTTGTTAATAAAGTAATAGTAATTGACAGAATGTGGCATATCTTTTTTTTTCTAATATTTGCGTTTCATCTTTTTGTTTTTCAGGTCTTTGGATCAGCCAAGTCCTACGGGGCCTCGAGAAGTATAGTGAGGAGAATAGCTTCCAGTCTTCCTTTTAATCCCTGTCCTCGGGTTCATTTTCAGGTGAGGGAAGGTCACCATGATCATAATGTGTATCCTGTTGTGTAATTTGATAGACAGACTAGTCTGTATATGTATAGCTAGTATTTTAAGATAATAGCAGCTTTTTGTCCTGTCTTATAACCCTGTCCCCTCTTCTGGCTTTCTGCCGGTCTCTCTGACTGTACACACACTCTTGTCCAACTTTTGTTTACCTCAGGTTGTTTCACTGTTTTCATTGTATGAAGTCATTAGAACAAAGATATGTACACAAGTGTTTGTTTTTAACGGTTAAAAGTCAACTTCTGAGGTATTTCTATTCTGTGGCAATGTAATAAAATACACTGAATTGCTTCTCTTTACTTTTCTGTCTCTTTCAACACTGTGCTTTCTCTTTCTTCTTATCTTTTTCCTTCAGCTACCTTCCCTAGCTTTGAGGAATGCAGTATGTCTGCTTTAGGTCAGTGTGTTCGGCAACCTTCAGTAACTTCAAGTGGATTGAATACCTCCTGACCTTCTAACCGACCTGAACATTTCATTAACATCGTATAGATTCCCTCCATCCTATGTCGGAACTGCCCTTTTTTCCTATGTATACTGAATGACTCCCTTTTGTTAGTGGTTGAAATGCGTGGTCGTTGCGTGCCCTGGCATGTGCTCTTTTTTTGTAAAAATGTTGATGGCTGTTCTCTCCCTGACAGCTTTATCCATACAGTGAAGACGCTGGTGTCCTAATTGCCGCCAGAAGGCAGAATGGCTTGGTGGCCTCTCTGGCTGATGTCGCCTGGATCGACGAAGAAGACGAAGACTCCTTTAGTGGACCCAGGTGAGAGTGGGCTAGTGATCTCTCTCGCCTTGCATCGTCTCATGGATAATTGCAGTTATATGTGTAAGAGTTTATCTTTTCCTGTGAGTGACCTCTAGTAAAAGGTGATTTTACCCTGTTGACGCAGGTCAGTGATCCCTCGGGGGCTTGTGTTTCGAGCCTGCCGGCCTCATCTTCAGAGACAACCCTTAACCCGCCAAAGGTCACTACCAAGCCTGCATCCGGGGACTCCGGACCCCCAGGGGCCGACAACTGTCAACGATGAGGCCATTCAGAAGATCGGTGCACTGGAGACGGAACTTGCTAAACTCAAATCTCAGATAGCACTAATCGTATTGGCTCAGGAAAAGAACTCTCAGCCAGGTAACTCTTCAACTGCCCTCAGAAACGTCGACTCGTCTCTTTCTGTGTGCATACATGCACTGCAGCATCTGCTCTCCTCCATTTACTCCACTGCAGTAACACTGAATTCACTCTAGATGGCAGGAGAGTTTCGCATGACTCAAAGCTTTACCTTTTTGTCTTTCCTTTGTTTCCTCTCAGCTGCTACCACAGGGATACCTCCCCCTCCACCCTGTGGCACCCTGCCTCCCCCGCCTCCTCCTCCTCCTCCACCGCCACTTCCTCCACCCTTTAGTCTTCAGCGGACATTTTCTGTCATTGACTTGATAAAGGAGCGCAGGGGATTGAAGACAGACAGCCAGAAAGTTTTGGATTCAAAGTCAGCAGAAATTCCCAGCATGCTTGATGTCCTGAAAGACATGAGCAAAATCAAATTGCGATCCGTCAAAAGGTACTTAAATAGAGAATCAACGAGAATACATTCAGATACATGCAGAAATGAGCTAGTTGGAGGTGTTTATGGTATTGTTTCCGTACATTACTCTCATGAAGTGTATTGTTACAGATTCAACCCAAGCTTAGACATCTTTGCCTCATGTACAGCTTCTTATATCTGAATGCATCTTTAGAGCAACACTTCTATCATCTTGAGCAGCTGCTATCGATAGAAAGACATGTCTTGTGCAACACAAATACTTAAATACTAGTCATTTGTAATTGTTCTTAACTGTCCCGTAGTCGGCCAGTGGACGGTGAAGCCAAAGGGAAATCCAGCGAGCCTCTAGACGCTGCAACGCTCATCGCCGAGGCCCTGAAACGCAAGTTTGCCCATCGCTATCGACACGACAGTGAACAAGGAGACCAAGAGGATTTCAAACTTCCCGTTCCACAAGTGAAACCTCCAACTGAAACCCCTTTGGTGAGATGTTTCTGTAATCATCGCTCTTATGCCTCCAAAGTCGGCCCTGAGTGAATCCTTGGTGAACCAACGTAAAATGTTGTTTCTAGAAACCTATGTAATCATTCTTCTGTCTGTTCACAGTTTGGGCAGCACATGTTGAAATCAACTGGGGAAAAAGGAGTTGCTCTGATCATCTGATTCTGATCTCGAGGTCCAGATGTGCTGCGGAGACTTTGAAGTGCCTCTCCCGCCCTCTCAACGTGAGCTGTTTCTGTGGAAGAACAAGGGATTCTGCCTGAAGTAGTTGACACGTTTCAGTCATCTGTGTTGCATCCAAGTCATCGACAACATCTGTTGTTTTGCACTTTTCTAAATTATATTAGCGTTCTTTTAAAAACAAGATTATTTTTGTTCAACTGAACGTCTTTTTATTTTTAAGTTGAATAGTTACAACTTCTGTTCTGAGTGACGGAGGCAATGCTACATAATTGAATAACACTTAGTTGTATTGCTCAATCATAATTAGGTTTGTTGTTAAACTTGTTGCATATCGCATATTTGGTCATGTGTGCGTTCCCATTTTAAGTCTCAGTGGAAACTGAAGAGTTCCTCAACCAACTAAGAAAGGGAGCACCTAGTTCCTCAAGGAATATTGTTTATACATGTATGATAGACTAATTTATGATTGGGATTCTTCTATTTATGTTGTGGTTTAAGTGAGAATTAAGATTTTAACACTTGTGATAGATTTGTCCGTTAATATTTCCAAGTGGCTTTTAGACAGTGTTGTACTTTATCCGTGTCCCTGTTGCCAGTCTCGTGTCTTTCTGGTTTTAGTTGACATTACTTTTCTCTGTAGTACGATCTGTTTAAGAGCCAAAGACATTCCAGTGATGATCTGCGAGATTCTGCCTTTCTCTGCCAAATATCTTTTCGTTTCTCAATCATTTAAATAGGGAGGAAGCCCGAGACTGTAACTGAAGCAAACTTCATGCTTCTTGTTTAGTTTATTGAAGGTACAGGCGCATATGCAAGGTTTTATTGTATTATCATTTAAAGAATTACAGTTCAACAATCAGTAAAGAAATACTAGTTTCTATATAAAACATTTTAGTCATGGGTCCGATCTGTATTCCAAAGGTATAAAATGCTTTTGTAATCACATTTTCAGGCCCCAGTTTGAAAAGACAGAGCCTCTGGGCCTTTGAGGGTTCTTAGTTATGACTGCTCATGGTTTCCAGTTCTGTTCATCATGCCAGTGTAGTTGCTGCTTCAAGTCAACTCTCCTCGTATATCTTTATATTATGGAACATGGACTGCAGGTGTCAAGGACTTTTGTAGAAAAATCATACATTTTAATTGTCAAATCTCTAAATAAAAGTGTCTGTCCCAACTTGCTCTGATGTCAATCTGTCATCGAGTCTGACGCCGATGAACGTCACCTTCCCTCTTATTTAGTCGCTCCTGAAGAGTGCGTCAGTAAAGAGATCAAAGAGCGCCGATAAACAGCCACAACAGTGATTGATCATTTCCTCATTTCTGCTAATGTTGACGAGACTACATGCTTTCACTGTCCAAGTCAATGAAACAATGTTCAACAACAGGTTTTATTATTCAAATTGAAACTGCAACGGGCATGTATCAAAAAGGTCAATACAGCAAAGCCTTTACAAAATCTGGCCGTACACTGAAATCTTCTCAAATGGCTGTCGCAACAAATTGTAAACAGTTTTATGAACAGTCTTACAGCACTTACAGCAAAAATACAAATCAGCTAAAGTAAGAAAAGCACCTGTTATCTCTCAAAATGTTTAAACACAGAACACAATTTGTGCCACTATATTGAATCAAAGTAGACAAACCAAAGAAATGGAATGTTCAAAGTCACTCGACCATTTTGTTTTTCCCGTACAAAAGAAAAGAGAAAACAAAACAGACAGCTGGAGTTGTTCCTCACAACAAAAGGCAAAGGGATTGGACAGTGCATTCAAAGACAAGCACACATGCACTTGATGGGAACAGGCGCTGGTTTGGTCACTTAGCATAGTTTGTGCATAGTTATAAGGCATCAATCGAGCTTCCTTTAGGTTGCATGTGGCTGGGAGAGACATTCTGCGGCGAGGGAGAGCCTCCTTCAGTAGATCCTAGCCAGGAGAAGAAGAAACAACAACCCTGCATCGTCCGCCGTCACCTCCTCTCCATCCGCCCCTCCCCCTCTTGATAAGAGACTGGCAAAACCCCTGAGCGAGTCAAGTTGCGTGGAGTGGCGTTCCAGGTGAGATGCATGTGCAGCGAGTAACTGATCTCCAGTCTGGGAGGGAAGCGAGCCCGAGTTCAACCAGCACTGGAAGATTCGGAAACGTCACCAGAAAAAAAAAAGTCTACAATACCGTCGCGGTGTCTCGAGATGTCACGGAGACGAAGCTGCACCTCCAACACCGTCGTTATTTTGAGTGCAAGAACACATTGGAGCACAGGTGGAGTAACTTATGGCATCTGGTGTGTTTGAATAAGGTTCTGCTCATGGCTTCAACAGTGGGATGACAATTCAAACGAGTGGTTCTTTACATCTGTGCGTCGAAGGCAAACCGCGGAGCCGACATGATTCACTTCAGATCAAGGGAAAGAAACGACAAACAAGGGAACGCGTAAACAGTCTTCGTAGAGGCAGCAAAAGGACTGGGCTTGTCACATCTCTTTGTTTTACATGAGGAAGAATCTTCAATACAACTGCAACGTGGCGGTAAGTCTTAGGAGGGTCTCGTGTCTGAATACTCCCGTTGTCTCAGAGTTCAGCTCAGTATTCAAACTTTGTTTTCAAATGGCACTTCAAAATACCAGAAAAGTGTCTTCTTCAGCTCGTCGACTGCTTTCCCCTCAAAGTTCATCAACGGAAAAGAGTGGTGTGTCAGTAATGCCAAAACTATAGTGGACAAATAAATAAAACAAAGCAAGGAAAGGAAAATACAGCAGTAGCCAAATGAGGTATCTATGTATTGCTCTATGCCAAAAAGAATAATTAAAAATTAAATAAATTAAATAAAATCAGTGGTTTATCAAGATGGGAGGCATAAGCAAAACATAAACTGGGTGTCAGGATCATGTGGGGCAGCATCACGTCCCACCGGGCCCCCAGTGTGATGAGGCCCCGAAGCCGGGGTCAGGAGGTGGCGATGAAAGGGCACACAAGGAGCGTCAGGATTCTTTGCTTCCCTGAGGTATTTCCTTGGAGCTGGTTCCTCCGGTGGCTGTAGCGGTGACGCTGTCCCTCCGAGCGGCGGCGGCGCCTCCTGTGTCGGCGCCGGCAGAGCCCAGCCCCGCCTCCTTGGAGACGGAGGCTTGTTCCTGGTGGAGGCCGCTCCAGCTGGCCTTGTTTAGCCCCATGTAGCCCAGCATGGTCTGGGATAGCCGCGTGTCAGAGAAACGGGTCCACTCTGCGAACAGTGGCTCGGCCACGTACGTCATGAAGCCTGAAGGAAGGGAAGAGGCGGGACGCGCGTGTTAGGGCCAAATATTAAGTGAGGGGAAAGCGGAATACAACAAAAACACAACACAGCTACGTACCTATTTGAATGTTGCCAACGGTGTTGACCTCTCTGTCGTAAAGTGGGCTGACTTCAAGTTTGTGCTTCTTCTCAATGTCTCCTAAAGGAGCATCGCAGGACAGAATCAATACATAAGCTATTACATGACCTCATATGTTCTGCTGTCATAGACAGACTTTGTAGCAGAGAATAAACAAAGGGAGGAGATGTACTTGGATTAACTTCAAAGGCTAAATAAATAGTTTCAGGGTAATGACAAACAGTAGAACAGCTGATAAACCTTGTTGGAAGAACTCCTCGGTCACTTTCTCGCTCCACCGTTTGCTCAGCTCCCAGGGTCGGCACGGGTTACAGATGTCCGCACACTTCAGAGCCATCTGGACCGGGCGGCAACGAGAACACGTTAAACGCTCACAGTTCTGCTGACGACCGTCAATATTCCTGTGTGTGTCCATGTGTTTTAAATCGTCATTTAAACAGTTCAAGAGTTGTGTGTGTATTTTGTTAAAAGAAGTCAGCTGAATTAACTCGTTACAGACAAACAGCCTTTCTATTGTTAATTAAATAAAGACATTAGGATATGTATCTCTGCATTCAAAGCCCGTCAAATTAAATAACTTAAGTTTAGTTAAGTGAAGAATTTGTCTGCAAAAAAAATTAATAATAATAATAAACTGGTTGGTTCAAATAAGCATTTGTTGAACTCAATATAGTGTTTTTGGGGCTGTACATCATAAAATATGATGACAGGCATTCTCAAACGTTAACTACAGTCTTGGAGCTCTTATGAAGCGCAGAGCTCAGTTTCGGTGAGCAGACGTGTGGCGATGCGCCGCGTCGGATGCATAGAAAAGAGACAGCAAACTGTTTTGTAATTAAGGATTCAAAATGTATTTGTCACTCGTGCTGATTAACGGGCTGGGCGGATGGAAATGCCACGTCACCACCAGAATCATCTCCTAGTACACAGAAGGGCTTCGAGAGGAGTCGGAGCCGTAAAAAAGAATCGTCGTTCATCCCTTCAATCGGCAATCGACACAAGCCCTGGTCACACCTTATTAGGCTACATGAACTAAATGAATTTACTTATTAATCCAGCATATTTCTCATAATTTCATCTGCTGGACAACCACACAGGATAACAGCACAGAGCAGGAATGTGCCAGCTGACGTTAACCCGGTTGTGTGTCTAGGACCGAGGAGGAGACGGACCTGCAGAATGAAGTGACGGTGGCTGGCGTTGCTCAAGCACAGGTTCTTCTGGTCCAGGTGCCGGCGAAACCTGGACAGGTAGTCATTCTGTCTGCTGATGTCGGTGGCCAGTATCAGGGAGCCCAACTCCCTCTCCATGTTCAGGCTGAGGGGACAAGACGACCAGATTAGCACTCTGAACTCAGCAGAGAAGTCTTTTGAAATAACTTGAAGTTCTGAACTCGTAAGTAGACCCTTACAAAGGGGCCCATCTACTGTTGTGTGGAGCACACTTAGCATCATTTCAGACTGACCTGTCTTCTGCAGGCAGGTGGGAAAACAGCCCAGTCTCTCTGAGCAGGCCCACTGCGGACTTCCAGTGGTGGTTTTCCAGAACTGAGGTATTCTGCACACCAAAAAGGAAAAACTCATGAATTCAATAAATCATATGATGTCGTCCACTTCAACTCATCCCTAACAAAGTTCTGCCAGGCTTACCTTATAGAGTGTAGCTAGATAGTGGTCAGTCTTGATGAGGAAAGGCTGGTTGACCCCCGGATGGTCCAGGTCATGTGTGGCGGCGGCTAGGATTCCCAGTATGATGTCACAAGAGGTCAGAGATTTGGCAAGCTGCAATGACAACAACCCAACAGGTGCAAACATTATGATTGGTCATTAACATAGAACGTTTCCTTCCCCGAAACACCGTCATTACAAAACAAAGAAATACCATAACTGGTGCAACGTGTTATGTCTCACTATGGGTTCCTGCATGTAGCAGTACATGGCCTGTGTGACATCCGCGGCGTGGATAGCGTTGTGGTAGGGGTTGTCGCTGTGATAGTCCTCCTGGACCATGACCAGGAACCTCCACAGTTTGACCATGTCCAGCTGGAATAGCTCCACCAGGCCGTACTGGTTCAGCAGGTGGAAGGTCAGGCTGATCAGACTGTTTCCTGGACAAGAGGAATATCAGAGTGAGTCTTCTATTTTCACTTATAATAGATGGGAAATTGTTCAATCAGACGTTGTTGCAATGTTAAATATGAATGCTCACAGTTAATTGTATTCGTGCATCCACTTTCTCTAAAGCACCCTTCTTCCTCCTTCACTTCCCATAGTTACTTATTTTTTGTAATTTCTCACTAGAAGAGCACTATGCACTTCAGCTTTTCCGAGTCTCTTGCTCTTACACCGTGTGCATCGAGACATGTGTGGCGAGAACAAAACAACCAAAAACATACTCGTCTCTAGCCGGTCATGAATGGAGTCATAACCCTTATTCATATTAAAACATATCTTGTTCTTATGTTCTGAGACTCCTGTCATTGAATTAACTAAAACATATATTTCTGCATTATGTTCCCTTGAAGACAAAATGAAGAATCTATAAAGCTGCCGTTTTTATTTCAAGCCAGTTGCCAGTTGACTCCATTGCAGCTGCACGGGAATATAAACTAAATATTGCATCATATAGCCGAGTTGTATATTTTGTAGGCGCTTTGTTATTTTATGGAAGAATGAAAGTTAAAACAGTAACATAATTTAATAATTTTCAGATATAAATCTATCGCTGCCTGAGCCCTTTGAGTCGGGGGCCCTAGTGCCGGGTTGCTTACCAGGTAAGGTCTGCAGCAGTACATTGAATGTGAGGCTGACCGAGTGCTGGACCATCAGCGCTCCGTTACATTACAGTGTCATGACCTTTCAAAACAACTTCTGAAGAGATTTCAGATAATATTACACATACCGTTCGTCAACCTATCGAAGAGGAAAATGTCAAAATTCCAGTTCCCGACTTTTTCCAGCATGCACTGCAAGTGAGAGAAAAGAGAAACGGAGCATTAGAGATGTCAAGTCTGAACAAAAAGAGATTTATTGTGGTATCGTTATATAGAGGAGTGTCTTACTCTGGCCTGTCCAGTGTAGTCTTCATCCAGGAGGTGGAGGGGGATCTGCTGGGGGACTCCCCGCAGCAGACGGGACGAGTGCAGGTACCTCTGAAAGCTGAGCAGTCTGTGGACCCGCCTTTCTGGAGCCTTGCTCTCTGATGTGGACCCGGAGTCCAGCCGTGCTGCACACAAGGACACACACACACATCGATTAGCAAAAGATGTAATGTGTAACAATCTTTGCGGTAAATGTTTATTTTATAAGCTCATTAGGGTCCGAGAATCATTTGGGTTGCACAAACTCGGTGGGGATCCGACACCAACACAGAGATATACAGCCGCTGCTGACACAGCCGCCCATTCATAAGCCTTTCGTCTGGGATCATACAGCAGACATGCTTTGTCAGTGGGGACACACACACACACACACACACACAGAGACAGAGTGTGTCTGAATATACCCTGGCTGCAATCCGGAAACACGTCAGCAAGACGAAGGATTACTTTTGGGTCACAATGTACGCACACACACACTTTCTAAAAAGGTTCCATCGTGTTTGAAAGTGGTTATTTTATCGCTCCCCTCTCCCATTCACCAAGCTTTGATAAAACAGAGTTCTCTCTCATCATGTGAATAACTGCATGAAAGCAGCGCACAAACATCTACCAGTCCTTCTGGAGAGGACCAAACTGAGCAGCTTGACGTCGTCTCTCGGTAGTGAAGGTGATCGGCCGGCTGCGGTTCGTACTCACTGTGAAGGGTTCGGAAGTCGATGTTCAGGTACGGGTGGGAGATTCTTCGTTCCGGTTCAAATCCAACCTGACTTCGCACTCTCACATCTCCTAGAAGAAATCAACACTTATTTCCTCAAGATTCATGCTGCTTTCAAAGAAGTGTCTGAATGTGCGAGGCTAAGTAGTATTAATAAATATTTCTGATTATATCGTGGAATTGATCTTGCTTAAGTGCCACAAGGACGGGCTTTACCACAGATCAATGAGCAGAGCACGACAATAAGACAATAACAAATGTATGTGAAACTACCAACACAGCTGAAATCCTGCCTCTGTTCTACCAACTACAGCCAACATATGTTCATCAGTTGAATTTACACCTCCCTAAAGTTCCCCAAACTTTTTCTAATTGTTTATATTAACTGACTCAGTGTTTTTGAACTTTATTTGTTTTATAAATTGGATTTGGTTGCTTTTGTATTTGTGTGAGAGTTTGATATTTTGTGTGAAATGATTCAATGGGAAAATATTTTGTAACATTTGTCTAATACAGTAACATAATGTGTTATATGTACATTAAAAAAACCACATAATTGTTCAGCTTTTCATATTAATGAGGAAATATTTGGTCTCAGCATTGAAAATAAAACAGGACTTCACCTCTCTATTGTCAACAAGTGGTAAACAACATCCTTATGGTACTCCTAGCAAACTAAAACAAGAAAAATATATAATTTTATAAATACCAATTCACCCAAGTCTGGTGTATGATGCACAGATACGCACAAACACACTCCCTCAGAATAGAAAATTCCATGGAAAGTAAAGTCAATCGATCAACAGCTGAGCATGCAATGCCATGTCAGGGCAATCTGCTCCACTATTTGTACACCGAGAGGGATCCGGAGTACATCGATGACTGTTTTTAGTCGTCGGGCAGAGAACAGAGAGACAGGCCGGGCTGCCTGTCGACTGCAGTCAGGAGCAGTGAGGGTGGAGCGAGGCGACAGGATGGTGCTCTGACACTGATGCAGTAAAATGCTTGTGTGTAGTTCCAGACATATATGCAGCAAGACTCAATATGACAGTATCATCTTCATCATCATCATCGTGTTAAACAGTGCAATGGTATGTTTCCAGCCTAGCACTGTTTCGTATGTGCATTAGAATTAAAAGCAGTCAAACAGGTGTTCCCCAACCAGCATGTGACTTACTTGCAAACAGCTGTTTGAATAATAAGAAAGCTCCTAGCAAAATATCAAAAACTAAGAATTTAAATTCAAGGCATAAGATGCTCAACATGACATTTGTTAAGTTGATTATATGAATGTGGAGACTGAAACCAGAGGCGTGTGTATTTATATACATCTGTCACATTAAGCTATGTGTTGGGGCTTAGTGTGTGTGTGTGTGTGTATATATATATATACATCTGTCACATTAACCTATGTGTTGGGGTTTGGCGCGTGCGTGTGCGTGGGTGTGCATGTGTGTGTGTATATACATCCTTCACATTAATCTATGTGTTGGGGCTTGGCACGTGTGTGTGTGTGTGTGTGTGTGTATATACATCCGTCACATTAATCTATGTGTTGGGGCTTAGTGTGTGTGTGTGTGTGTGTGTGTGTGTGTATATACATCCGTCACATTAATCTATGTGTTGGGGTTTGGTGCGTGTGTGTGTGTGTGTGTGTGTGTGTGTGTGTGTGTGTGTGTGTGTGTGTGTGTGTGCATATACATCTGTCACATTAATCTATGTGTTGGGGTTTGGTGCGTGGGTGTGCATGTGTGTGTGTTGTTTTTTCAGCGTCGCAGGGTGCATGTTTCTCCTGCGGTGCATGAGTGCTGGAGCTCTGGCGTGGATGTAGGTCATGTCATTATAACTGATGCGGCGGAAGCTCTGAGTCCTGCTCTATGAAAGCACATCAGCTTCAACTTGGCGGACTGGACCTCGGCCCAGGCAAACACCCGTCTGCATTAGCGTGCCTCTCCTCACACTTAATTTCACATGAAATCTACAGACACAGGTGCTTCATGCCGGTGACATAGGAGACCGCCATCGTACTTAGCAAAGTAAAATTATTAAAAAAGGAGAGAGCAATATTATGTGAAAGCTACAGGTTTCCACAAAGACATTCAGTGAGCCCCACACTCCCCTCGCTGGTCAATGCTTCCTGCCTCCTCACTAAACTCCACAGCAGCAATCAGATATCTATGAAAGGCACCGAGAGGATAATACTGGGAGCAATAATACTATATTTATTTCCTGCTGTTCACTACCAGCCAAACAACATATGATAGATGAATAAAAGGTGGCAGGAGTTGCACGCGAGGGCACATTGTGTGGGGCAGCCTGATGTCAGGGGTCCCCCAGACTCTAATCGCACCATTATCCTCGACAGCCTTATTGATGAGGAAGCCAAGACTGCTCTGGCTGCTTTCTCGATGCATTTGACTCCATCTGCCTGGCAGAGCTATGAGTCTTCTGTCCTCTCATCCATTTTCTAAACCGCTTATCCTGTTTCGGGTTGCCGAGGGCAACAATGGGCAAATACACACAGCCACACACAGAATGAACCCTAAGTCTCTAAATCACTCAACATTACAGATACACAATATATATATATATATTGAGAGAGATTACCAAGAGGCCAGGGATTGAGTGGACATACACTCTAGTCCCCAGCTCTTCATAATCACTACTTATATCCATTTCCCATCTCACTGCATTGTGTATTAAGAATTGAACTTGATTATGGAAAAGATAAACCTACTGATGTATGTGTGCGCACGTGTGTTTCCGTCCAGTGAGCATGCATGTGTGAACGTACGAACATAGAAGGCGAAACACTTACCGAGCATACGAATGTACAGTGCCGTCTGGTCAGAGCTGTCATAGGAGATGGCCCCTCGTCTCTAAAAAAACAAAAAGAAACATAAACTGTCCAAGGTTCATACCAATAAAATGTTGCAACTATTTTATGACAATAATGTAATAAGTAACAGAATTGATGTGCGTGGTATCACAATTACAGCTCCATCAAGCACGCACACCTCAACACAACAGAGTTTGACAAGTGGAGGGTGGAGTAATGTTGCTCCCGCTTGTTCTAATCTGCCATGTGTGTGTGTGTGTGTGTGTGTGTGTGTGTGTGTATGTATGTGTGCCAAATCGCCCATAACACGTGTGTTTCTCACATGACTGATAGAACTGGTGTAAGTGCCGTATCAGACAAATTATATGAAGCTGGAACATATTTATCAGTGTTGTTTGTACGTGTATGTTTGCGCACCAATGGTTTGTTTGAACCAGTATGACACAGTTCCCAAGCAAAAGTTTGCCTCAAAATACAGTTGAAAGTGCACACATTAAAAAAGTATGTTAATATGGACTTCCCTGATCTGACGTCAGCAATTTAAATGAATTTGAATCGACTTTTGTTAAAACGTATGAACAGGACAGATGCGGCCCGCCAACGGGTTGCACGGCATAAACAATTAGATAACAAACTAAATAATTCGAATGCAATCCATCCAACGGTGTGTCATGTATACGGTCACCGAGCACGACGCCACCAACACGTATACGGATGGGGACCGCTAGTCTGAAAACACTGGCACTGCTTAAATAAAACAATACTCTTCTCAGTCAACCTTGGATTAAAGACACTGGAAACATCATCACACATGCTGCTTTTCAAGCCAATTGTTTATACCGGACCATTTACCCAAAGTGTCCTTCTCTGACGCGAACTGCAAACATGGTTTGAGTAAAAGGACTGCAGTGGGAATGACACTGGGACCTGCACACGAGCTCTGTGGACAGACAGCTGCACTGAGGTGTTGGCTCACCTCTTGATGCCCTCCACAAACCCGAGCTCCACTCCAGCCGGCTCCCCACTCTCCCTTCTAGGGTTTCCCATTCCACAGGGGACCTGCATGACTGGCCATTTCATGACATGCAAACACAGATATACACGCTTATATACCAATTACTTCATATCCTTAGGATTACTGTGAATCTCACACACATACGAAGACACTTGACACGATCTGTCCTCTAAGCTCATGACGGCCGCCAATCCAAAGCTAATATGTTACCGTCTAGCAAACAGCTCGACTCTGGGTGGGTGATCTGCAAAGCTGTATTTTAGTGTCAACAGAACTCTGTTTACACACAGCACTAGTGGTTAGTGTGAATATTATAGATTGTGTGTATAGATGCATGGGCGGATAGTGTGTGTGTGTGTGTGTGTGTTTTAACATGCTTGGGAACTGTGTAATACTGGTTCTAGGGCTGGACGAGTGACCAGCCCTGCCAACACTAGCCCCCCCCCCCCCCCCCACACACACACACACGCGTAAGAAGGAGGCGGCAATACAAACACTTTGTCAATGTCACATTCCCACTGTGAAACGGGGGAGGGGGTCACGTTTTACCATTGAAAGGGCCATCTTACAACACACACACCTCTCCTACGCCACAAAACCAGACATCCATGGTCCAGTTATGGTACAATAAGAACTTGAGCCTCGGCTCTGTGTTTTGGGCATTTATGCTTCACAGTAGAGGGTGATGGGGCAATATATATATGAGAGAGAAAGAGAAAGAGAGAAGGCAGGACTTGGACTTAAGGTTATAAATGGGAAATTAATGTATTAAAGTTCGGGTTGGTAATCTTCTTCAAAGACATTTGTTGAAATTCTGTTCACACTTCGACAGAAATCAATTAATCAAATGCTTTGACCAGAAAAAAGGAGAAACAAATCCGTTATCTGTGACTGATGATTGGACCGGCTTCATGACTCTCTACCTACCCTTCTTTGCTCTTCACTGGAGTCTTCCACACGCTGCTAACTTTACAGCTGTGACTACCAACAATAGCCATGTTATTTTATTATCAAATAATTGGCTTTTGAGCAAAGAGTTGACATCACTCGCCTTGGTACTCTCGCTAGTTTCTCAAGATCACTTTCTCTTGCTTCAATTGGTCTGATTTGTGTCCTCCATTGCAACACTTAACCAGCAGTGGGAAATCTCCTATTTGAGCTCGATTTGTATCCTTCATGCAAAAAACGTGAACCTTTAACAGCCACTTCCACAGTCCAGATAGCTACTGCAAAGTGTTACCTATGAAACAGCTGCAGGAGGTACCGACTGAGTGACTGAGGATAGTGACCGACTGCTAGCTCCTTTGTTTGAGAGAAACCACCAGGGGTTCCGATCATTGCTGTGAACGGGTGTGTCACAGCGAATGGATCTACCCTAATGGAAATCTGCCAATTGCTCATCCGCTGAGTGAAGTAAAAAAATAAAAAACATTTGAGACATCATTAATATGTTAATATTTGGATTTGGGTTTACCTCCAGGGCTTCAGAGCGCGAGGTGGAACTAAACCTTTTCATTGGATGTATGAGTGCGCCTGAAATTTAGCAGGTTTTGTGGCCCGAAACGTGACTAAAGGCAACATCAAACACAAAACGTCACACAGCAATTATAAAAGAAGAAAAACTACTGAAAAACAGAGCACACCCAACATCATCGAAGGAGGTAACCGTTACACCGTCTCGCCTGTAAGATCCCTCGTCCAATGCAGAGGCGCCGGATTCATTTCAGAAGTGGGGAGGGGAGGGTAAACGCTGTGTGTGACCCTGAAGGCTACATTTGATAACAAAAGACAACTTTCCCCTGCTCCAAAGATCGCTAAACAGCTGATCTGCAATGAGGTCATCTCTAGGGTTGGGTACCGAAACCCGGTGCCAATATGGTACCGGTTCCAATACAACCGGTATTACCCGGACCGAAACGCAACGCACATTTCGGTGCTTCTTTCCGGTGCCTGAGCCGATTGAAAATGAAAAAAACTATTGTTGTGAACTTCTCTGGTGACTCCGCCCTGTCAGCAGGTTACGAGCCTCTCATATTTAAGTTTGACAGCGGAGGCTGCGCCGTGTGTGACTAGTGAACCCTGCGGAGCACACCAGCGTCAGGCTGGGCGCGATGGGGAGACCGTCACCGGTCCCCCTGAACACGTGGAGACCGATTATGATGAGCAACCTGAACTCAGATTAGTACCGTAACGTTGATTGCAAGTCTTGCATTCATAAAAGTAGCCCAAGAAATAAATTAGCCATTATAACCATGCTTAAGCTAGCTCGTAGCTAGCGTTAGCTCGTAGCTAGCGCTAGCTACGAGCTACGAGCGTGACAGTCTGCTAGCAGATGTGTTGGTGTCCAGCGGTCCCGGCTGTATACCCGGTGTTACCGGGAATATAATGACGGAGGAATAAAGACCGTGGGGCGTCACTTTGTTTCAGTGGAACTCTCGCTGTCAGAAGCAAAACTTTATTTGTCACGTGTCATCTTCAGTCCCTCTGATTGGTTGTTCTCTTTGCCCATCAACACAGTGACAGGATTAACCCTATAAAGTCTGCACATGACAATACATATCACATCATATCATGGAGAACATATATTATGTATGTTAACAGTCTGATATCCGTTGTTTGTCAGTGCTCCATGATAACGGCTTCTACAGGGAATATGGCCAAAGAGGTTTTTAATGTCCTTGTGCGTTTAAAAAAAAAAAAGTATCGGTTCAGGCACCGGTATCGTTTTAAAAGTACCGGTATCGGAAAAAACCCAAACGATACCCATCACTAGTCATCTCTCACAGAGCTGACCCTTCGCCCTTCTGATTCCACATCTTCGGTGGCCATTTTACTTTAATTTAAATAATGTGTTACGGGATTACTGGTGCGTGAAAGAACTGACCAAAAAAAGCTAACGCTTAAAATATAATACTGCAGGAGCAAAAGACCCGGCGAAAATCATTTGGTGCACCTAAATTATAATGATAAATACATTTACTATTTTTTAAGATAGAAACACAACTTTAATTCGGAATTCTTGGCTTCTCGTGGCCACTAGAGAAATTACAGCTTTAGAGACATTCATGGCATCTCTTTCTGATTACAGGCTCATGCTAAACTTGGCTGTGAAGGGAGAAATGTGACTCACTGGGCCATAAAAGATGGACGTCATCCTCCATCCATCTCTGGTGAATCGTGGACAGTAATAATTTTAGAAATACAAGAAAACCATTCTAAGAAATGTTATGAGGCCGATATACGTGGCCTAATTTGATGTGGCCTATATATATATATATATATAAAATGCTGGATACAACTGAACTCTTCCCCACTTCTCTGCAGTCAACGAGCACGGACGGATGGCCTCCACACAAGCCGTGCCATCCTGCTATTTCAACTCAAGTTGTGGAGATTTTTGCCGTACTAACACAATAACACTGATGACGTTGCCACTGCCAATATTTGCCCGGCAACTCGTGCTCCTTCTGTGTGGGCCCCACTGGCTGCTGCTTGGCACTGCACTCACTCTGTGGTTTCGTTACCGCTGATGACGCAGTCACGACCCATTATGTCCCGCCGGCCCTCAATCCGCCGTCAGCACCGTTTGTGCCGTTAGCATCGTTAGCTTCCAGCTGCCGACTCAAGCGTCGCCACTTTGAAAACCGCTCGTGACGGCAATCCCCGGCTGACGCAAACTGAATTATGGACATGCCCTGAACACCATTTATAGCATATTTAACAATTATTTATAGTAAAACAATACAGTACATTCCAAGTGAAGCGTGAGAAAGAGGCATTATCAGAACAATGCTTTCAGATTTACTTAACATCTTTTCAAGGTGGAGCTTATTCATATTTTATAATAGTGGATAACAATTCATCATATTTGAATAAATATATATTTTGAGAGTAAAATCTGAATCTGCAATGTAACCAGTAATATCTCTCGGTCAGGCAAATGTACAGCGATTTCCTCTTAAGTAGAAGTGCACAGTAAGATTTGATTTGTGTTCTTTTAAAATGGAGCTTTTTGTAAGTTAATTTGGGGTACCAGGACCAGAGCCGACTTTGCTTTATGGTAAAGTCTGGCCCGGGTGTTTCCTGAGAGTCAGAGGAAAGGCCGATTTCATCGGTGTTTCTGCCCGTAAATTGCAGCAACTTGGGTGTGTGACGCAACTCTGTCATGGCAAGTGTATCGCTCAGGACCCATGAAAGTGCAATGCCGAGTGCGAAGCCGTTTGTATGAGCGGTTCATGAGAAAGCTGCAAGCAGCAACCCCACAGGCCAAGCAGTCGGTCTAATCTGAACAAGTTTATTTTGAAAGGCACGAGACTCGTATAGACAAATCAACTCACTGGCACACGGATAAATGCGTACAAAACTACGAGCTTATTCTGCCACCTGGATTTTATAAATGTGCTTGTGTGAGCAATTAACTGTTTAACTATATTTAAATTGTTTGCAGGCCATATTTTATTTCAATTTAATTCCATAAAGCTTCACAAAGGCTAATCTTATTGTTGGGAAACAGACTTCGGGGGCCTTGAATGGAACACCTGGAGCCAGTTGGAGTTTGCTCACCGTAGTCTGAGAGCCAAACTCGGTTTTGTTTGTTGTTTGGTTAAGTGCTGGCCCAACAGTCTGCTCATTGTGCTGCCTGTAATTCCATGTGAGCTCGTTTACAAAGAGCTCCGTTTCTCATCTCAGCTTAAACTCGCTGCCTGGGGTCATGGCATTCAGGTTTCTGAGGTCAGAGGGGTCACGTGATGTCATAATGTCCAACTGTGCGAGTAAGGCCAGGTCTTCAATGTTTGTCATCTTCGGACTCGTACGGTTTAACAGATGCTGACAACATGTTGAGGTTTACTCAAAGCAGATTGATTAATATATTATGTGCACTTCAATAATAATAATAAAAATAGGCGAGTTGCAGGAACTAAAATTCAGGAGAGCCATTTCAAACATGCTTCCTTGTCATCATAGCATTGCGATGTCAGTAAGTCAGCTGGGGAGAAGGAAATGAGGAAGCCAGCAGTATTCCTATAAACTGACATATGAGAAACAAAGCTGTGCACGTGCACCAAACACACACACACACACACACACACACACACATAAATACCCTAGATAATAGCAGGCGGACTCAGCACAGTTCCATAAACTGAAAGCTTCCCTCTGAGTTATGACCTCTTGCAGCACTCTGCTGTGTGGAACGGCGCATTCCAGTCACTGAGTGCTCGGCCGTAAATGCGGACGAGTCTGGAGTGAGTAAGTATCTGTGTGTTTGTGTATCAGCCAATGCATACACAAAGCCCTAGACGGAGTCTACCTGTTGCAAGTGTTTTAGGAGATCACTGTCCACTCTGACCCACTCCAGCTGCCGGGACTTTTTGAGAGAGGGCAGCTTTATTGAGGGCAGGCCTGGGGTGAATTGGCCCGATGCCTTGGCCGGCGAAAGACGGAGTGGTATTGACGTCAAAGAACAAAGCAGCGTGCTCGTCAAGCCGTAACATATCTGGAACCAATGTTGTTGTTTTCTACTGGCGGGTATAGTGTCCATGTTAAAATGATTTACGCCTTCTTTACACAGAGAGCTTTAAGGGGCCTTGTATAAATGTGCTTAGAGCAGCGCTCTATGACATAAGCAGAGTTGAGGGGTGGGGGAAGAGAGAACCTCGCTTCATATTCTCCCGAGCCATCTACCCCACACAGGAATTTCATTCATCTTCTAAAACATCATCCCCAGGCTCTAATTGCTTCTGTGGGCCAGCTTAATGCTCCCCATTGCAAGTCTCAGCCTTGTGAGGAGCGCAAACAAACCCAAGTTGTGTACAACTATCATATGTCTAAAGGACCACAGTAAATATAAATAATATTCAGCCAGAGCAGCTGGCCCCTGACAATGTGTCCGTTAGTGTGTTGATGTATGGAGCCACAATCTCACGGCCGATTGCACTCGACACTGCAACACAAAAACAGAACGGTCATGTGATAAGAGGGGCCCCCTTACAGAGAGCGGCCGACAGGCAGGGAAACACAGAGGGAATATGCATGAATGAGGACAGGATGCAAGATCCGATTCCCGTTTATTGACTAAATAGGCTAAAACACCTCGCTTAGCAAAGAGTGCCATGCATTCCAGAGCATGTGCGCATATCTTGCAGCAAAACAAACGTTGGCAGGGAGAGAGTTAAAGATTTTGAGAACTGTTGTGAAACACTTCTCAGTGTCTGAACAGTTCCTTCAGCATTCTTACCACATCCTCAAACTACGTCAATCCGATGGCAATGTTCAGAAAATAAATGCTTATCAGTTCAGTTAAAGATCAACAAAGTAACTCCCTCAGAAAGAAGCACTGTAAAGTGTTATCTTATCATCGCCTGCACAGAAACATCCATAGTGTGGATGAAACAAGCCGAGATATCTCCCACCCTTACGCACATGCTTATCATCTCCCGTCCCTAAACATCTTCAATCAGAAGGAGTCGATCTCGGGCAGTGGCCAACACACTCTTGATGATATCTCGGACCGAGCTGAAAGCAGATCGGTGTTCACAGTCCAAGCTGCCGTCCTCCCATTATCACCACAAGCCATGTGACTGATCTGATCTCATCAATACTGTGCGTCTGTTTATTGATTATTGCATCTCTGCTGGTATTTTTTGGTTTCGTTCATAATTACGTCAACCGTGTGTGACTGAGGTGCAGCACCAAGTCATGACAGCCAGACAAATGGCAGAGAAGCTTCGCTATAGGGCTGCCATGTGGAGCGTCTATGAAATGAGTGCAGCAAAGCCAAGCCAACTTGTATATAACAATACATCTGTGTTTTGTAGTTTAGATGGGAACCACATGACTTATTGATGTGTCTTACACTGTCCTTTTATTGTGGACCAAACTAATCTATCTCAGTCCAGTGTTTACCCTTCACTCAGAGGGGACCAGCATGCATCACCATATACAAGGAACATTCAAATAACCCTTCACCTCACTTTTAGGAATGAATCAAAAAGCAATTTGTTAGTACCAACACGCATTATAATAAAAACAATAAAAAGGCATTGTACGAGATAAATGAGCCCATTTATTTAAGGCCTTTGCAGTTTTCGCCTCCTCTTCAGCAGCATATTTACACCCAACCAAGCATTCCACGACCACAGAGTGACATATTCTTCTGAGACTCTGTTGTGTCTTCAACCCTGCTCTTTTGTCCTGTTTACAAGAGGAAATGTCTTCATCTGCGAGGGAAGGGGAGAGGGGAGGCAGAGGAGAAAGAGAGGGCGCTTGTGAGTGAGCGGAACAAGATAGCCAGAGAATGAAAAGAGACTGAGACTCTGGCCATCTGTGAGTCTGGCAGCCAGCCAAACCACTGCCCACAGAGCCCAGGCACATGCCGAACTGCCTCTTGGCAGTGGCAACGGGAGTCCAGAACTGCTTCCACCAACAACAGGCCTGTGGAACCACACACAAAAACACAGCCGCCACCAAGGACAAATGCACCCTTATGGTCAAAATTAGGGCCCGAAACACAATATTTGTAGAAAGTTAATTGCTCTCTGACAAAGGCTGAGTGACACTGTATGAGTGGAGGCATCACCCAATTCTGCTCTGTTCAGGATGTTAAAGAAATACAAGTAACTATGTCAGCAGGCCTCCTTTATGTTGCAGTCTTGTTCTGGCAACAACAACAAAATGGTGCAAACCTTGTGGAATTTAACAATGGTTCCACAAAAATCAACATGTAGATCATTCCTGTTTCATGGGAAACTCACTTAACACTACAAAGCACACTGCTTGTTGCAAATGACCCCTTGTTTTACATAACAAAATGGAGCACGATAACAGCACACCTCACACCTGACGATTGAAAATGAACTCTGGCCCAGTTGACAAATTTCCTGGTGAACCCGACACAATAGCTTTATACTTGTATTTGTATGCAGAAGATGAGCAATCTAGCATTAAACTGAGCTGTGTTTCACAAACCTACCAAACTACGGAGGGCAGTGATGGAGCGGTATGATAATGACTTTAAGAAAGAAGTGAATTCACAGAAGGATCAATGGAGAGAAATACAAATATTGTCCAGCCAACATTTCATACAAGCAACATTGGGGTTTTCGATAGCCATGGCTCTGCATTAGTCTTTGAGGGAGCTGCCGGTGATGGTGCTGTAGGTTCAAAGCGGACACACACGGCTGGTTATGTGGAGCAACATCTTGCACAAAGCTCTACTGGAAGGCCCATTGAAGAGGACGACACTCGCAGTCACAGACAGTGACTTAATGCTGAGTTGCCGTGTTGGGAGATGCCCTGCTACGCTGTGGGAGCTTCTGTTCGTGAGCCACTAGCAGGAAGTGGTCCAAAGAGATAAGAATACACCCTGCTGCTTTTATGCAAAGCTACTGAAGCAATAGTAAGGATGTTTTACCATTTTAAAAACTGTAACACAAGTTACCAACTCAGAACTTTATGTGCAACTTTTCTCTGAGTAGAGGTCGCAGGCACACATGTGTGTTACAGTTTGTTAAGCAAGTGTTCTGGACGAAGGCCTAATGTGTGGGATATATACACTACCGTTCAAAAGTTTGGGGTCACTGAGAAATGTCTTTATTTTTCAAAGAAAAGCACTGTTTTTTCACTAAAGATAACATTAATCAAAAATACACACTATACATTGTTAATGTGGCAAATGACTATTCTAGGTGGAAACGTCTGGTTTCTAATGAAATATCTCCATAGGTGTATAGAGGCCCATTTCCATCAACTATCACTCCAGTGTTCTAATGGTACATTGTGTTTGCTAATCGCCTTAGAAGACTAATATCTGATTAGAAAAGCCTTGTGCAATTATGTTAGCACAGCTGAAAACAGTTATGCTGGTGATATAAGCTATACAACTGGCCTTCCTTTGAGCTTGAAGAACAAAATTAATACTTCAAATATTATCATTATTTCTAACCTTGTCAATGTCTTGACTATATTTTCTATTCAATTTTCAATTCATTTGATGAATAAAATTGAGTTTTCATGGAAGACACGAAATTGTCTGGATGACCCTAAACTTTTGAACGGTAGTGTATATGTATATATATATAGATATAGATATAGATATAGATAGATACAAAATGACCTAATGCATTTGCCAGAGTCAAGCAAAACGTGACTCCACAACATAAATACTGTTGTTGTGGCCTACGTTTTTTTCTTTCTTTCACTGCAGGGCAGAAATACTTGCTAGAGGCACATTTTCAAGAGGTCGAGACTGGAAAAGCAGGAAGTCCAAGTATGACTCAAAGGTGTATGTTTCTTCTGTCAATGTGTCAAGGGATGTTAATATGAATAACACTGTGGGACGTTCCTTCTGACAAATGTGGCAGGAGTAAACCGGTATACTTCAGGCACACGCTGTCAATGTTGGCACAAGTGTAAGCCAAGAAGGCCTTTATCTGTGGGCAACAGGCACCATGCGAATTGGTTTCAGTTTGATGTATTTTAGGTCCAAGAGATAAGAAAATGTCTTTGCAAGTGAGTGTTCACTATGTGTGTTGGGGCCTAGATATCCAACAACCACCTGCAAGATTCCTGTGGATTATTCATATTTGTGGTTTGTTAAATGTGCTGGTTTAAGGCCCGTATGATTCCCAGAGCATTCTCCCTCCCCTGTGATCAAATGGTTAAACAAATAAAAGCGAGAGAATAAGGATTTTGTATTTATTTACCTGTGACAGCTGTCTCGGATCAGGAGCCCCGAAGAGAGAGGAGCTGGAGCTGAAACTAATGGCTCCCCTTCGGCTGAGGACATGCTTGGGAACCAGCCTGTCTAGAGGCAAAACCGGCAGCTGATAACATACTTCCATTGAATAGTCAGGGCTGGATCCGGATAGAAAGTATTAAAACAATTATATATTATAATAGTAAAAAAAAGACAATGAAAAGGATAACAGATGCAACGCAAAAATAAATGGTGAATTAGAAAATCCCTCAAAAGCCGAAAACTATTTTGAATATTGTGGAAACGATCTGCTGTCGAGCTGCGAAGTATTTCTGTTCATTCAGAGAGACTCCAAACTTGTCCAGATCGCCTTCATCGATGCTGCGTCTTATCTACCGCCGCCGTTTTACCTCCTTTGGTGTCATTCTGCTGAGAGGAAAAAATAATGCTGCTGTTGCGTTGGCTCCTTTCCTTCTCATTTTACTCAAATCTGGGGCCCACGGACGACGAGACCTTCTTGCCATTCTCTGGGTCTTTCTGAAAATGCTTCCTCATTTTCAGAGCATACACAAAAAAAACTCCGCTCATTTGCGTGGCGTGGCGTTCACGGATCCGCATATCGCATATCCCGAAACGAAAAACAACAAAAAAGACACCACCACTTCCCAAAGAAAAAATATCATCAACATATCATGTTGTATGCGACGCGGCAGATGAGCTCCAGGCGGCTCCAGGATGTGAGACCTCGGCGGCCGGGAGGTGCTGCTCTCGTTCACTCACACCGGTGGCGAATCATAATCAACATGTAGGGCTTTTCCGTCTCGTTTCAGAGGCTACGCGATGCAGGAGCCGTTGTCTTATTCACCGCTGACCGTGGAGCACAAAGTGTCCGGGCTCGAAGAGGGAAATCCCGACGCTGATCCCGTCCGCCGAGATCCCGGTGAGCTTAAAGGAAACGTAACGGCACGTAACGCAACACTATCAACCCAAAGACGACAAATGAACACGCTAAGTGGTGTTTATTTCCCTATAAATGCCGAGCTACCGTCCTAAACATTCGCCTACAGTTTGGTTTTAAAGCACACTCCACCTGCCAGAGATGGTGCTGTTGAAGCAAGCAAAAATCCGCCCTTGTCTAGAATAAGCCAATGGCGTTATGGGTGAGACTCTAACCTCATCGCTGATTGGATAATGCGGCTTGAGCCTTATAAACCGACTTATGTGATTGGCTCTGCGGTCAGGGCGATCCCAATACCTACATGAGCAGTCGTTTGCAGCCGGCGTGGACTTTCTCAAGGGTATTCCTCCACAACGGGGCTTGCCCTGCAGCGGTCCACATCATTGCCTGTGATTACCTTCCTCTCATGACTCATACTCTTGGGAGCTGAGACACACCGGGAGTTTGAAATACAGCCAAGGAAATACAGCAAAATGTTGCAGCTTTGTAAGGCTGAAGCAATTTGCTCCATATGACCGCGTGTGGTGGTGACTCAACTCAAGACAAGCTGATTGCATTTGTAAATCCGGCTCTAAGTTACTCATTCTACTGACTGCATGCCTTCTTTAGGGTTATCTGTCTGGACCCAATGCCCGTTAGATAATGGACCGTTGTTTTGTTTGTTTTATTATTATTTGTGCATTATTTTAATTGCATGGTACCCCATGTACTGTACTGTATCAAATAATTCCACATGAAAAAAAACACAGCTTTAACGGACGATAATAACATGATGCCATTTTCACTGCAGGTTTCTGTGACATGCCCATGTGCTGGGGGACAATGGATATGCCATGGCAACAGGCAGGCACAGTGCCAATGGAGGCGTAATCCCCCCCCCCCCTCATTTCCATCGGTCTGAAAGCAGTTCCCCACAATCGTAGGCCCTACCCCCCATAAAGAGGGCCTGCATCTTTTACAGGCAACTAAGGCAACACTGCAAAACACAACATCAAATGTGTCGCAGACTGTAGCAGGAGTGCAAAGAGTAATATAATAATCAACTCAAGTAGAGGTGAGCCGTGATTTGACCCCAGTTGTATTTAAAGTGAAATACCTGTAGGCTACTAATGAGTATTAGTGACAGTTAACAGTGGCAGTTACTCAGCTACATATGTTCACCAGAAGGCAAATGTCGTAATCTGTCTATATATTAAAAAGAGTGTGAAAGTTGAATTACTGAGGAGTACAAGAAGGTTTAAAAGCTTCTTCAAGAGCTACTTCTAATTAATGACTCTCCACTCTGGATGGTGTAACACCTTGTGGCTGAGAATATGCAATAAAAACCCTTAATTTGATTTTAACTGCTACTTTTCCTGGCATGTTAGTGTAAATGACTAACAAGTCACATCTTGATTGTTATAGTTATTTGCAGCAAACGGAGCAAAGAAGGTCAACCACACATGGGCGGTTCTGTTTTTGCATTCAGTTTACAAACCTGTTGTTGCCACACAACTCCGAAACCGTTTGATGTGGCGTATGACGATGTCAATGACGCAGTGTGTGAGGACAGCGCATATTGTACACTCACTCCTCTGAGAGTGTATGTGGGGAAAAAGATTGTCTGTAATTTAATCTCTTTCACAAAGGTTTTTTATTGCCACATTCACACGTAGGCTACACGCTAACTAATAACACATCCTGCACATACACGCTCACTCCTTTGTAGCATACAGGTGTACTTAACGACTGTAGCATCAGCCTCAGGAGCTTCAACAGGTAAACTGCATACCTGATGATTCCCCCTGAGGTTACAAGTACGGCTTCTGCTTGTGAGCCAAAGCTCCACTCCCCCTGACTATTACATCTGAGGCCTCTCTGGAGACTGTTTGCCGTCCGCCATGCTGCCCCTAATTGATTTACCTGTTACCCTCTGACAACACTGTGGGTGCCACAGGAGTCATTATCTATCACTTAATTACCCACGCAGCAGTGTTTTAAGCCTATAGTGCTTTGTGACATATCTATATGTGCATCTATACACATACTTTACCTCCTGTGAAAATGTCTAATTTGATGTAATATATATATATATATATATTGATGATATATATATATATATATATATATGTTATCTCACTCATATTATAATGGGTGTTATAACCAACAGCATTTTTTAGACTGTATATTAGATGCCATTACGAACGTCTCAAAATATTTTGTGTGTATTAAGAGCCACCTTGTGGTGAAAAAATGCATCAGATGAATTATAGAAACATTGAGGTTAATTAGGGTATATCTCAACTACACTTTAATAAGTAGGTTTGGGGGTTTAATCAGATTAGTAATGTTGTTTATTCTACAATATATACATATATATATATAGATATATATGCCAAATAAAAACTAAATGTTGTGAAGCTGGCACCTCGTGTGTGTGTGTGTGTGTGTGTGTGTGTGTGTGTGTGTGTGTGTGTGTGTGTGTGTGTGTGTGTGTGTGTGTGTGTGTGTGTGTGTGTGTGTGTGTGTGTGTGTGTGTGTGTGTGTGTGTGTGCGCGTGTGCGCGTGCACTACCGGTCAAAAGTTTTAGAACACCTCTATTTCTCTTTTTTTCTGTTTTTATTAAAATGTTTCTCAATGTACTCTGAAATTAAAGCATACAACAATTAAACAATTGGAGATACAAAATATAAGTCATGGAAACCTTTTGTTTAACAAAATGTAATCTACATAATTGATGTATCGAAGTAGCCTTTTGCAGGTGTATGAATGTGTGAGCAGTGGCAAAAGGGATGTAGTGTAGGATGTCCAGAAGTGTGTAACCTACTGCGTCCTACATTGACGAGTGACATCTTTATTTGTTATTCATGTTTTATTAAAGTAAAAATCTCTTGTTCCATCCAAAAACAAAATTCAAGGAGTAGAATCATAACAACTAACCACAAGTACACTGTAAGCCCCAATGGGATGTGAGCCAAATAAACAAGAGAAATGTTTGTACTTTGTCCTCCTAGACATTGAAATCTGGGCTGTGCTACTTTTTAAACTTTGTTTTTGATCCCATTGTTGAAGTGCAACCTCCTTTTCAGGTGGCGAGTGCAGCAATGTGAATATACAGTCGTGCCCCTAATGGACCGTCTGTCCTCTCCCTACCACTAGATAGCACTCTTTTACTGCATTAAGGGCCAGTGGGCTTTACGGCCACAGTTCCTCAACACACACCACACTATAATGCTCCTGTTATAAGCATCAACATTCAGATTGTTTGTTGAATGGCATTGTTTATTTAAATATAATATGGATGGAAAAATGAGATGTGTAGTGATAGCGACAACAACAACCCAATCTAAACCCTCAAAGGTTGATGGACTGGGATGTTGAAGCTCACACACTGGCACTGGTTGGAGGTCCGATCTTGCACTACGGCTATCTTACACAATTGCCAAACATTTTAACAAAAAGTTGACACTACAGTTTAGCTTTCGTTGTCGATCATTTCATTTTGAATTTCTACCACTTGTTGAGACATTCAGATTGAAATGGTAATTAATCCCAGAGGGTGGATGCTTTGTATTTATCGTATACCTGATTTACAGAACCACAACAACTGTACACACTTCTTGATAGATTTACACTATCTTTGTCCAAAAGACAGAAGAGAAAAAAACTTGATGATGATGCTGCACTACACCCTTCTAAGTCTCTCGATAACTTCTCCTCTTTGGGTCACAGCCACAAGCTAAAAGAAGTGACTAAGTTGCACAATGTCTCTAAAGTCACTTCAGAGATCCACAAGAGTGAATATGGATGAGTTCATAGTAGTGCCAGCGTTATACATGTGTGCTGTACCCTCAGTGTAACCTGTTTCATGCAGACAGGCTCTTGCTGTGTAAACACACAGCTGCTGGATGTTGTCAAATCACGCTGGTTCACTTCCCTTCTGAATGTCGGGGTGAGGCGATGTGGACCACACTCCTTGTGGTGCAGGGGGTGTGAGGTTAAAGCCAAGTGGAGGGAAGCAGTGCAATGCTGAGCGCACACAAGCCCACGGGCTGCAGTGGGGACTGTGAAAACCGGATGACGTCTCGTTTACGTCATTGTATGTGAGAGGGTGTTACATAAAACCCCAAGTGGAAATCACTTTGATTTCTTCTTTCTTATTGACAAGTGACTACAAATTACAAAGGCCATTTCCAAAACTGAAGGTTCCCATTTCATGTATCATGCATATCCACTTTCTGTAACCGTACTTATACTTGCACCGGCTAATCCATACTAAACCACCTCATGACCACTGAGTATAACTAGAATGGGCACTCGGTAGAGCGCATACCTTCGCATATCACAAGATTGGGCATTGAATTCTAAACATTTTGGCATTAGTTGCATGCCAATTGGACAACAATGTATCGTGCTATGGTAAAAAAAAGATGTTGACCTTTCCATGACCTTGACCTTGACCTTTGACCAGATCGATCCCAAAATCTAATCAAATGGTCCCCAGATAATAACCAATCATCCCACCAAATTTCATGCGATTCAAGAAGATTTTGACCTGTTCATGACCTTTGACCTTGAACTTTGACCCGATCAATCCCAAAACCTACTCAACTGGTCCCCGGATAATAACCAATCATCCCACCAAATTTCATGCGATTCGGTTCAATACTTTTTGAGTTTTGCGAATAACACGCATACAAATAAATAAATAAATAAATACACGGCGATCAAAACATAACCTTCCGCATTTTCAATGCGAAGATAACTACTAGTTGCTCAAGAAGAAGCTGTCCTAATGTCCTAAAATGTTTGGAATAAAGTATAAGACCTGTAAGTGTGGAGGAACTAAAGATAGTAAAACATATCTGTGTTTTCATTTCAATGTGTATTATTATTTAGTAATGCCTGGTTACATTTTCAGTACATTTGACACATGTACCTGGCTTCTCTTTAGCAGGTAATGAATGATACAGACGGATGTGAGAACTGAGGAAAGACTCCTTGCTGATCTGTTAGATCTCCACACAAAGCCATTGGGAAGTCTTACATGGCAGAAGTTCACAGTTTAAAAATGAAATGGATAGTAAAGCATTTCTTATTCAACACATTATTAAACATTCTGTACACTCGACTTGCCAAAGTATGAAGTGTTTACAGAAAACCAGCTCTGTTATTAATTTGTAGTTTGTCCATTTGAAATGAGTGCAACAAAAACAACCAAGGTATTACTAACTTCATTTACCTTTTTTGCTGTAAAAGAAAATATGAGTTATGTATTTGTACCTAATAAACAAAGTAATTTCACTTGTACTCCAGATTAATTTAGCCTGCGTTGCTACATTTTTAATCACATTTATTACAGATTTGTATCTGTAAACTGTCTGTGATCATTGCAAACTATTGATTTACTTTACTTTTTTAATATAATTAATCATAACATATTATGGGAAATACCAATCATGATAATAAAAGTGTTGTCTGCTTACATTGAATGTTGATACTTTTTACCTTTTATAATTACCATTATTTATATATTTGTGATAATCCCAAGTGCATTACATCACTGATCATTTACAATGGTTAGTAGTTGTGTACTACTCATTTTAAACAGGATTACATGTACAGCAAGGTGACAGTATTTCTAGTTATATATAATCTTTTGATACTTCATCCCCCCAAGTGATGTTTTAAGGTTCCGAACGTCATTTCACTCGATCTTTTAAGGTCAAACATGAAGAAGCAGAAATAGAGCAGATTATCTAAGACTGCGTATAAAGACCTTTTTAATCACAGACTGCTCACCATCTGTATGAACACAATATGACTCCCACATAACTGAAATATTCAACAGAGCAGATGGCACCCTTTGCTTCGTACCCTGTCCCGGTCCCATATACACTTTGATCTTACTTATGAGCTTACCGTTATGTGTGTGGTTGTGTGTGAGTGCATGTGTGTGTTTTATGACCTTAACACGTACCGATAGAGGAGCAGGAGGGCCACGCCGAGCTCCTTAAACTGGCAGCTTCTGTCTGGCTTTTACATTTCGCCGAAGCAATCTTCTCCCTGCTCTTAATTTGTCAATCTTCAATCTTTATTGCACTTTTACCAGCAGACACGGCAATATTTTCAGACAGTAATGGCTCAAAAACTATGAATTCACTTCGACCACAAAGACATAACCCAGAAGAGGATCTTCTTAATTGAGTCATCTAAATGGTGAGCGTTCACGCAATCCTTTGCCCTGCTGTGAAGGAATATGTAATCATACTCGTTCAGACTTTTAAAAGACTAATTAAAATTGATTTAATCACAAAGTATGTGTATATATATATATATTGAACAAGTCAGCTATTTTAAATGTTCAAAGATTTATAAATCACATTTTTGAGTTGACAGTTGGATATAAAAGTGATATATGTTTTGTGAGAGGGGGCTTAAGAATGACATGCATTCATTTTCAGTGATAACATATGACTATGATGTTTATATGTCTCACTGGCTCTGTTGTGTGAGCATCTCCATGTGGCCGTATTATAAAAGGAACAGGGGTGCAATGAAGGCGGATGTCATATTGGATGAGTCAGAGGAAAAAAGTCAGATGAAAATGAACATTAGGTGTGCTTATAAGACCCCAAAGTGCTTCTGATATGAGTAGAAAAAATATCGAATTATTTAAGTTAATCTTACTTTAATCAATACGAACCATGTGTGATGAAACACCTTGATATCTGCTGCTTTCCCCCCTCCATGATCAAGCTTTAAAATATCATCCGAACAAAAATTTCAGGGATCTTAACTCATGCCTGCCACCATGAGGAGAAGTTTCAGATTATTGTAGTGCAAAAATAAAGGTGCAAACAAATATTTTTCAGGGGATATTCCTCCTGAAAAATGTAGACCAATAAAGCTTTGAATCAACAACAATAAAAAGGATTCAGCGAAAAACATTCTCCTTCGAGCCGGATTTGAACCAGCGACCTAAGGATCGCCATGTAACCACTACAGTCCTCCGCTCTACCAACTGAGCTATCGAAGGGAGATGTCTCAATGCGGAAATGTAAGGCTCTTGTATAACAATTAATGTACACATATGTAAAAAGTTGCTTGGAATTTAGCAATTTATTGTATTTATCCACTACGTGAGCTTCAACTACGTGAGCATTGTTCCAATTTAGAGTAACAAAAAGTTCAACTGTCGGCATTTTCTTTCTGTGAATGGCACCACAGGCACCACATGTGTTATACTGCAAGTATATAATGTTATATAATGTCATAGAAGAAGTTGAGTCACAAAGAGATCTAACTAAGTCACATGTAGATATCTTACATATTAGACTATCGACAGACACATAGCGTAATTCAAAATAGTATATCACCTCTTGGAATCTTTCAAGGGGAATTAGCTCAAATGGTAGAGCGCTCGCTTAGCATGCGAGAAGTAGCGGGATCGATGCCCGCATTCTCCAAAGGAATTTTTTCTTCTTCAAATCCCTGTTATTTATTTTAAAACTGTTTCTACGATTGAGGATTAACGACCCTCAAATATTTTTAAGCGGGTTTGTTTTTTGTTCATTGTCTTTACTAGTAATGTTGTTGATGGATCGAGGAATAAAATAAAGGTTGAATACAACAACTAATAGCTCATTTAAAAGAAGCGGACATCTTTGGTAGGCTACAACAAGTTGCTGCTTTGACCTAAAATGTACCAGGGTAAACGTTATGTGTGAAAACATTGACAATCATCTACTGTGCAGCTACTTGTTCGGAGAATTTTGGCGGTTTGCAATTTACGTAAAGCCACATGGTGGCCTGGACGTCATTAATAACTGATTTCTAGATGTGATGTAAAGCCTCCCCCTCCTTTAACCCCCCAAACACACGCACACACACACACACACACACACACACACACACACACACACACACACACACACACACACACACAGTCACCTCTGATAACACTGTAGCGGATGCATGTTAGTGAGTTTGCTAGGCAGCTGTTCAGCACTGCCCCTGCTCCGTTTCAAATATGGGCACGGTAAAAATGGCAACCTTTGACGTGACAGCAATAGCTGCTAAAAACAGAACTGACCGCAGCTAGATAGGAGCCCACACCCGCGGGGACAAGAGCGGCCGGCCTATAGTCTCTTGCCTGACTCGGGCCTACACGAGATAGCTCGTGTATTTTGGTTCTCACGTTTCGCAGCTTGTGTGGTTTTATCTGAGGAGGCTTTGTTGTTGTTTTACGTCCTGCTAGAAGCGCTCGTCTAAAATGAATACCATGGATAACCTGGAGAAACAGCTGATTTGTCCCATCTGCCTGGAGATGTTTACAAAGCCTGTGGTTATCCTGCCATGCCAGCACAACCTCTGCAGAAAATGTGCCAACGATGTTTTCCAGGTAAGCAACTGAAGAAAAAATGGCACTGATCGGGTTAGATAGTTGAAACTTTATGGGGAACATATTTCCAAACTTGAGGAACACTGCTTTTGGTTTAAGTATATCCAACTAACTGCCGTTGTCATTTGAACCATGGAGATTTGGATACACTTCCCCTTCATTCAAGGCCAAACCAGTAACTGTTTGGGCAACAAAGATTACATGTTTATAACGTGTATATTGTATAGTATAGTATTTCAGGCAGAACAGATGGATTTCTTTGTGTCGCAACTGATCACATTTAAACAAGTCAGGCTGTGTTTACAAACAATATTCATATAATTAATCATCACCAGCATCAGGAAACATTGACAGCCGGGGAAGTTTAAGGTTTAGTTGTTGTTCTGCTGTTGATCCCTTCATTGGAACAGCTGTGAACCGGGTTGGGAGTAATAGCAGGGCAGTTCAATGTTTTTAGTCTGTGTTTAGGGTTTTACTTTTGTATTATGGACTGTAATTTCATTGGATTCACTTTTCATTACTATTGAGTGGAATTATGTCAGGCATTGTTGCAAACGAGATTGATTTATCAGTTAAAACCATGTCCCATTCTACTGAATATGAGGTTTGAATTGTACTTGTTTACAGGCCTCCAACCCGTACCTTCCAACAAGAGGGGGCTCGCTGACGTCCGGCGGCCGCTTCCGATGCCCGTCCTGCAGACACGAGGTGGTTCTGGACAGGCACGGTGTTTACGGGCTGCAGAGGAACCTGCTGGTTGAGAACATCATCGACATGTTCAAACAGGAGTCCAGCAGGTGAAACAGATCAGATACACAGAGATGCTCTGTTCAGTTTCTCTTGACAAAGGACCAACATCTAAGTCCCTCCTGATCACTTCACTACAGTTTCACCAGAAATCAGAGAGAAAGAAACAGATGATAGTAGCAGAGGATAAACTGGTGGCGTGATGGCAATGAGTGGAGAAGTTGGTGGTGTGGCCGGTGGCTCCTGAGTCAGAGAGCTGGTTTGAGTCATCTATCTACACAGAGGATTTCCCTGATCTGAGTTCAGGCCGTGCAGCCTAAAGGCATGTCTGACTGCAGATCACACTGCATCACGATGTAATGGCATTATTGTAAGTTAAATGTTTTACAAATAATTAACGGATATTTTGATTTGTATGGGATAAATTGACCTGGCAATGCGAGTGTGAGTTCTAAAGAAAAGATAGACATCCAACGAAATCGAACACAACGCTGTTCAAGTGCACCCACACCTGTATTCTACACAGTGTAATAGTGACGTATTGATTACGGTGCTGACAGCCAATGTGCACGGCAAGGCGAGACTGATGGATCGTCAATAAGCTACCAAGAGGTGCACCTGTGACATTATCAAACCGACATTACATGTCACATCAATATGCAGTGAGTTGTACGGCCTTGACGGGAACTTAACCCGCTTTCCTTTGAACCTCAACAGCAGCAAGCCGGCGCCAGAGAGAAAGGAAGAAATGCCCATGTGCGAGGTTCACCCAGAAGAAAAGATCAACATCTACTGCGTGACCCACGGCGTGCCCACGTGCTCCATGTGCAAAGTATTTGGAGTGCACAAAGACTGTGAGGTGGCGCCCATCACCAGCATCTACCAGTCAAAGAAGGTGAGGCTTCATTTCACTGCACACCCTGTGTGTGTATGTGACAAATAAAACATCTTGAATCTTGAATCTTGAATCATGAGGGGATCAGAAATATATATGGGTGTTTGTTCTTCACACGCCCTCCCCCCCCCTCCCCCTTCCACCTCGCAGACGGAGCTGAGTGACGGGATTGCCATGATGGTTGGTAACAACGACAGGATGCAAGGCATCATCAGTCAGCTGGAGGAGGCCTGTCGTGTCATAGAGGTCAGCGTCCTACTGGCCACTCACTCACGCAGCAAGCCACACACCAATGCACCTGCACTCACCTGCACTCATCCGCACAGGCGCACAAACTGACGCCGTGTGTCCTTGTCGCCGCCCCCCTCAGACTTTTATCTGTCTGCGAGATGTCGGTGGAGAGGGCGGAAATTGATGTTTTCGGTGCCTCGGTCCGTCTTACATTCTCTTTCTCACATTTTCAATGAGCAGTGTAGATTGATGGGGCCGGGGGGAACGGACAGACAGCTTTGTGGTGGTTCATGTGCCGCAGTTGGACATATTAAGGAGGGAACTGGAGTGGCCCCCATGTGTCACCCTCAGTGGTGTCACTCAGGACGAACAAGCAGAATGAGCTTCTCTGTCCCTTCCTGCACGGAGCTGACGGGCAGGAGACAGGCGAACCAGAATATTTGGGTTTAACAGCACTTTACACGACAGAAAAAGCAACAACTATTACAAACTTTTTGTAATCGTCTCAACTCAGTTGAACCCTTGAGTAGCGTTTACATACATTTCTCACCCATAAGACTGCGAGCAGTGATTGATATTAATGAAGTCTTCTCCTGTCCCGTACTCCTGTACTGCGTAGGAGAATGGCCGGAGGCAGAAGACGCTGGTGTGTGAGAGGTTTGACCAGCTCTACTCCATCCTGGAGGGGAAGAAGAGAGAGATGAGTCAGAAGGTGACCGCCGAACAGGAAGAGAAGGTGAACTACATCCGGGGCCTGACCCAGAAGTATGGAGACCACCTGGAGGAGAGCTGTAAGGTGGTGGAGTTGGGTATCCAGACTATGGAGGAGCCGGAAATGGCTTTATTTCTACAGGTCAGAGTCAATACCAAACGGGATTCGAATTGTGTGTATTGCATCCTTAGAAAATAGTAACATTTATCAATATTGATCATATTTATACGTCTCTTTCAGAACACAAAGCCTCTCCTCAAAAAGTGAGTCTCAGCATGCGCCAAAGAACACACAGAACACACGGGAAACACAGTACAGTATCTAACAACATATTGACAATCCAGGATTATAATCCTGCTCTTGTGAATGATTCACCAAACATGCAACTGCACTTAAACACCCCCCCCCCCCCACCCAATGCGGCCACACCTGCTCTCAGGGAGCCATCCGACCGTGATTCTGCGAAACGCTGCAAATCGTTGTCTTTATCTGGGGCCTCCTCCCAGAATAACCCGCGCAACGTGCTAAACATTACAAATGGATTACATGTGACATGTAAAGGGGATTTGTTTGTTGAATTTTTTCACCAGAAATAATGCAAATTGCACCTTTTGCACTCAGGCTTGCAGAAGCATCCAGCACAGCCCACTTGGACAAAGTGGAGCGCGGCTACGAGAACATGGATCACTACAGCGTCGACTTCAAGAAGGAGAGCACGGCCCTGCGCGGCCTCGACTTCCTCCAAGGTGAACGCAGCGAGTGGGCGGGGCCGGCGATCGACTGCTTCCAGCTCCGACTTGTAGCGAGCTGACTCTCTTTTGACTTTATGCATCTACAGATGACGAAGACGAGGATGAAGAGGATGAGGACGGAGAAGCAGACCCAGAGGAAGGCGAGGGGGCCCAGCCTGTATCAGCCGCCTCCGTCCAACCTTCTGCTCCGCAGCAGAGCAACTCCTCCCCGAGCGCAGCCAAGAGCGCCGCCTCGTCCTAGCTGTCAGCCGCCGGCCCCGGAAACAAAAAGCAGTTCCGGAGCACGATAAGTTTTGCTGCTAGATAATTATTTCAGGTCAGTTGTGATACTTTTCCCCCAGATTGGAGAACACGAGACAGATTTAGATCTGCGCCGAAGGGAAACTCTAAGTTGCAGAGCTAGATCTGAAGGAAGAGACCGAAGTTTCAATTCCCCTCTCTCTCTCTTATATTGGGATTATGTGAGCGAGCATCACTGCATGCTGACTGGTTTTATATGTTTTATGTCTGGTTATACACATTTTGGCTTTTTTTGACATCCTGAATGACAAGCAGGCTATGGATGGTTATCTACAGAATATTTTAATGTTTAATACCGCTGACCTTTTGTGATTCGCTGCTTAAACTCCATCATTAGCGAGCATGACAAGAGGGCCTCGGGTTTCCCTCCCGGTCGTACTCTTTTTTTATGACTGGTATAACTTTATGAGTAGGTTAGCAGAGTAAAAAACTCTCACTGTGACATTTCAATATGTCATACACCTAATGATGTGTTGTATACTTTATTGTATAACCCATGTAAACTTTCCTACATGGACAAAACATCACATTTTGACATGTAACAGTTTTATATATTATCATTAAAACTGAACTGTACAAATGCCTAAAGTATTGTGTTTCTCAAAGTTTGGATTCGCAAAATACAACTGTTGTTATATGTATCTGGGTACTTCAGGCCTTCCCCTGGACTGAATTACCAATGACATTTCTTTATGTAACCCCCCTGTGTGTCTTTGTGTGCGCATGTGCAAAGAAAAATACAGTTTTTTCTCTTCCTCTCGTCTTTTATCTCTTCTTCTATTTCTGTGTCAAATATTTTTGGCAAAGGTAATCCATCTAGAGAAGGAATTAGTGCCATTTGTATAGCTTGTTGTTATCTACAGTCTGGATGTGTTACCATTCCTGCCTACGACCGACTACACATCAGACTGTAGTGTGCCTCAAACCTTCAGTTATCTATTGGCTGCCGGGGAATAGTCTCATCTCGCTGTGACTCCACTACTGAGACCCATCTAATTATTGCTCCCCGTCTCTCAGTCAGTTGGATCCTTTACAAACCGGCTCAATGCAGCACTCGGCCCCCAAGTAGCTCAATGGGCCAAACAGAATGGGATGACTCACACCCACAGCTCTTGTTTGGTTACACTAAGGGTCAAGGGTCAGCACAGCACGCCAACACACACGTTCACACTCATTAGCTATCAGTGGTGCTTGTCTCAGCTGTCAGTGCGATTGCCTTTTTCTGGTATGAGAATTGCTTATTGAGGGAAAAGGGTTTAGGAGAGAGAATGCTACATGTGTGTTCTTAGCCTGCATGGCATGAGGAGGCACGGCGCTAACCCACGACTAGGCTCCAGAGCAATGCCATGGTTACACCATATAGGGTTATTATATTCAGTTAGAATCAATCTGTGTGGATTCCAGAGGCAGTGAACATTTTTGCTCTCTCAACCTACGGTCAACTTATATTCAATTTCTCCTCTGTAAGATTACAAATATACGTGTCAAGAAACATTGGAAAAGTGCATGTAAATTGAATTTGTGATTAAAGTAACTGGTCATTTTAATGGGAGTTATTATTAATTTATGTAGGACATCCACAGAAGTGTTAGCATTGCTTTTACTTTTTTATTAAAACATATACACTACCGTTCAAAAGTTTGGGGTCACTTAGAAATGTCTTTATTTTTCAAAGAAAAGCACTGTTTTTTCAATAAAGATAACATTAAATGAATCAAAAATACACACTATACATTGTTAATGTGGTAAATTAATATTCAAGGTGGAAGTGTCTGGTTTCTAATGAAATATCTCCATAGGTGTATCGAGGCCCATTTACAGCAACGATCACTCCAGTGTTCTAATGGTACATTGTGTTTGCTAATCGCCTAGAAGACTAATATCTGATTAGAAACCCCGTGCAATTATGCTAGCACAGCTGAAAACAGTTATGCTGGTGATATAAGCTATACAACTGGCCTTCCTTTGAGCTTGAAGTTTGTAGAACAAAATTAATACTTCAAATATTAATCATTATTTCTAACCTTGTCAATGTCTTGACTACATTTTATATTCATTTGATAAATAAAAGTGTGATTTTTCATGGAAGACACGAAATTGTCTGGGTGACCCCAAACTTTTGAACGGTAGTGTAGATATAATATGTTCTCTTGCACAACAAAAAATGACTGGTTGCACATACGTTTATTAACAGACAAAAATATCATAAATACAATGATTCATAATTTAAAACAAAACGCCACTTTTTTCAATGCAGTATTTCATGTCTCAACCAAAAGTATTTCATCTCAAATATGAAGAACGTGTGATTCTACATATTTAAACATTAAAATGGTATGGTACAATCGGATCAAGTCAAGCCCATTTACGCTCAATAGTTTGAGGTTAAAGCTATAAATAATAGTGATAAAGCAGCACGATATTGTACAGAGCATGTTTTGTGCTGATGAAAAAAATGCATGAGAAAAAAGAAAGAGAAGGGAGATCTTTGGCGGATGGAAAGAGGTCTTCATTTCCCGAAGAACTCCATCATTTTTCTGTTATTTTGCGCTTGCTGGGCCAGCTGTTCCGCCTTGGACATCTCCATCATCTCCCGCAGCAGGTGGAAGGTCAGATCCAGGGATATCGGCGGGTCCTCGGACCTCCTTCCCCTCTCCATCGACTCGTCCCCGTGGTCTGCGAAGCCGTTCATGAGCGCACTGACGTCTCCAACTCTCCCTTGTAAAAGACGCTGGAGCTGCAATGCTCTGTTGTAGATGTCAGGTGATCCTCCGGGATACATGGGCAACGATCGGAAAGAGCTAGTGTCCCCGCTGCCCAGTCGGAGGAAATACTCCTCTCCGAGTCGCTCCAGGATGGGGCCAGAATGCTGCTGCTGCTGGGAGTTTTGGGTTTGGGGAGCTGGGACGCGCAGGGCACCGCCACGGCTCTCAAAAGCCCGACATTCGGAGAGCGGTAAGAAGGCAACTAGCAGAATCACGGTGGTGCCAAGTAAATTGAGCTTCATGTCAGGATATCAACAGGAATCTGGGAAGAAAATCAAAAGCGTTGGTTATTTTTATATCTCAACTGTGCCGCGTAATCAGGAATTTACGCACATAAAACAGGCATCGCACGAGTGTAACAGTGTTGTAACTATAAATGAAAGTGCATTGTGTGATACACTTCAATCTCCAGTAGTTATATGAATATAATCTTGGTTAATTGGTCCGGAAAGATAGATTGTTTTTTCTGGCTCAGTGATGGATAAACAGTGAAAGTTGAATTATTATTGCCTGCTATCTATACTTGTTTCCAGCTCTATACTACACAATCAAGTTTAAACATACATTGCAATCACGAAAGACAAAACACTTAATAAATTAAGTCCTGCACGAGAAAATAAGAACATTCCAAATAATGCACGCAGAACAAAAGCTCTTCATTCACACCTTCAATCTTTAGAGGAGATCCAGTAGAGCCGTACAGATTGCCAGGTAGTTGGCTAGATGCCTCCCTCCTTCACTTGTTTGAAGAAACAAGTATATCCTTCAAGAGTAGATGCTGAATGGACTTATATAGCCACCCTCACGACAAGTGTCGCGCTCCAAACTGAGATTGAGTCTGCGCGATCTTGTAACGTGAAGGGACGCCTCTGACAAAGTGCTTTAGTTTCGATGAGATGACTCATAAGTAAGTGTGCGCGCGCGTGCACCAGCATCGACTTCTGTGCTTTCAGAATAGGCCTATGTGGCACACCTACTGACTTGAGAGGCACTAAGTCGAGATAAGTTTAAATTGTGATTTTTCACATATGTGCAGAATCTGATTTAATGTGTTTTGCATGAAATATTCCTTATTAAACTACAGGGGCGGTTCTTTTGATCAGCTGCAACAGTGGCAGTGCCACAATACAGTAAATAATGAAGAGACTCCACATATTGGAGATGCATCAAATGTTGCTGGTATACAGCAGGTATATTTTTTGGGAGTCTATAGGAGAGACTTTGTTTCTGCAGATTGCACCACACTAATGATTCCACAGCTGTGTTTTATTTATTGAATGTGCATCTGCAAGCAGCTCAGACTGAGACAGGGGGCATCGACTCCCGGTGATTCATTGCTGATGCACCTACGTCACGGCCTCTGCCACTGGGGGCCTCTGTCACCTCGCTTCGGAGGGGCCCATCGCCAAGCACGTTGAAAAAGATGGAAAGCTTGATCCCGAACCAGTCGTTAGAATCATAAACAGTTAGATGATCAGAAGTAGAACTCTCTCTTGTCTGTTCTCTGTCTGTTTCACACTTAGTTCAGCTATTGTGCAATAATAATTGTGCATTACTAACATCAATGTATGTGGAAACTCTTTAAAAGTTGTCCATTTTCCACCTCCGCATATACTCCATATATTTGTTAAGTCACCTTTAACAATGTGGGAAAAACCTTCCCATTATTTCTTAACCATAAACCCATTTCACCAAGACATGCAGCCTGGGAATAAATTAGTTCAAACATAAAATACATGAGGTCAAAGTAACTACCAGGACATATTGTGGAAAATGCTAATAATAATAATAATAATTTAAGAGACAGGAGAGGAGAAAGTCAGATTGTGTAAATGTAGACATGAAGTACAAGGCAGATTTTTCTTTAGCATATCTGCCATTTCCACATATTATCTTTAGACATTTGAGGTGATCAGAGTGTGATTGGCCGCCGGCGTGAAACTGTTTCTCCGATAGCCTCTCCACTTTGCCACTCTTCATGTGCCGTGCTGCTTCCGGGAGAGGTGTCAGCTCCCATCATGAGAAACACATGTTGGCTGACACAAATAGAAAACACCGCCAGATGAGAGAGTGACTGCTCGTGGTCAACTCATGTCACCTCATTTTCAAATCACTGTCCCTACACAGATCACTCGGAATGAAATCCTCTCCTGTGACGCCAGGCGGGAAAAGACTGAAGCTTTTATCATTATCCTTTTGTTTCCTCAATTAGGCCGAGTCTCTTTCACGATTAGATTAGAAAAGAACTTTAATGATTCTGTGTCAGGCAGAAAAAAAAATTATAAAAAATTCTTTGATGAAGACCTGGACACAATGGAGTAAAAGTTCATCTCCATACTTGACATTTGAAAGTGCTTCTAAAGGAGTTCACACAACCACTGTCAGACAAACAAACTCTCCATGGCAACGGATTCTTTTATTTTAATTGATCATTTGCCTTTCTAATTGCGATCTGCTACGAGGACAAGTGCTTCTCTACAAACTGTCCCTTCCTAAATAATTGGACATCTTTCCCCAGCGGATTGAGCCGTGTTTTTCCTGATACTGCCGGTGTTCCGCTCGACTTTGATAAACAAGGTCATTCTGCTGCTGATCGCTGGTCTGCAGAGACCCGGGGCTCCACACTTAGACTACCACCTGACCTCAGCGCTGCAGCAGGTGTCCTTCTGGTTTATAGTTCGCTTATATATCCTGTAATAAAAACACCTCTCTAGTAGAAGTGGGAGCTTGGCCTTTCATCTCAAGAAAAGGGAGATGGAAAAATTTACAGAAATGTCATTTCTGATTTTACAATTGACAACAAAACTACACAGAGCGTTCATACAACCAGCGCACGATGTATCTAAATGTATGATAATGTTCGGTCATGGCAGTGTAAGGCTAAACAGACTCATTAATAATGCAGAATGACAGCTGCTGACCAGGATTCCCTCCGATTCACATGATGTTCAAGTATTCTTCAGTGCAACACAGCTGCTTTCAAAAAAGGAGCTGTTTGTTGGCTATGTCTTGATGGATGTTTCTGCATTACTCAAACAAGACAAATTAGAACCACCTTCTAAAACGCTTGAGATGTTAACATTTTTAAAAATTGAATGTGAGACAGCCGGCTTTCCTGAGTTTCTCCTAAGGTTTGCATGCTCAGCAGTGTGTATGCAGCCGACTTGAGAACGTGTGAAGCAAAACTGTCCATAATGCAGAAACCCCCCGCAGGGGCCGTTCTGCCTGATGAATAGCACGTGTAGCTGTGGAGGTATTAACTCACAGGCTGCCCTAATGCTTGCTCACATAGTGGATCCCAATCTCCTCACACAGGGGTCGAGGAAGAAAAGTAACATCTCTAAAGACAATATTTTATATTTGTCTCAATTACTTTCCCTATTTGTTCACAACAATGGGTGAATCATTTAAATTTACAAAAGCTTATCTTCAAATTGGATAGTGGTTACTTACTTATCGAGACGACTTTTTCTGCATAATGTACCAAAAACATTATATTATAGGTCTTATTTTCAACAAATCCTGTAAAAACACCCAAACCAACATCTTTCATTACTTTCTGACGTCTCTACTCCGTCTCTGGCAGTCAGTCCCGAACCTATTTGTTCCTCTGAAGCCGTAAATCTTTTAAAAACAGGTCACAACATATTGTCCCATTTTTATAAAAAGCCTTTTAAAAAATGAGAGCAGCGTTTTTTAGCTAAGGTTACTCCAACACATGTTGTGTTATAAATGTTGGTGTCAATGTTGCATCTTTTCAAGACTATATTACACACTTTTAGTGTGCTTTACCCTTTACAGCACCCTTTTATATATAAATATACTATATTGGTGTGGAAAAGGACAAAAGGGAAAGGACTATAAAATGTGTGTGGTCAGCCACATCACTGGTCCACATCTAAACAACTGCACAGGACACAAATATAGAGTCTCAGGTGTTTAAAAAGGAACATTATTTCTGAACTTTACCTATGAAATGAATAATCTGCTCCCTTATTCAGCACTGGCACAAGCAATTTATCTTACTATGTAGTTCAAATGAAATGTTCTGGGTTGTTGAATAAGTTACAATGACTTTGTTAGTTATAGATTGCATATTGCCAATATTAGGCATATTGAAGATTTGTGTTATGCTTGCAATGGTGAAATGAAATCCCCTCTCATTATTGTATCCTTATGTTTTATATTCATGGAATGAAATATATATTGAAGCGTTTCAGGAAATACGTCTTCTGTGTCTGTGGATGATTTCATGTCATTACAGTAAGTGGTGTTTTATTTCAGTGATACGTGACAAGTAACGTTTTACTCAAATGCACGAGGCAGCAGATGTCCACTCTTAGACTGCTTCATGATGCCACAGAAATTGCCATCTCAAGAAGAATCTAGGGCAAAATCATTCAGCCAAAATTGAGACCCAGTTTGATTTGCTCTTCAACAACAGCCTTTGAACATAATTGTCTCTTAGGGGCCCTTAATCCAAGCAGACAATGTTGATTCCTCCCCACGTAGTCTCAATGCCAAGGCTTCACGCATTTTAAAGCACGACATGTACTTCCGTCAAAATACAGAATCTGTCATTTCGTAGAGTATGATCAGAATAACTTTAGGCTATATTACAGAATGATTGATAGACATCATATGCATCCCCATTGACAGTTATCACACAGGCCATGACAGAAGACAGACAGAGTTTGCCTCTGAGCTTCAAGGACCCAACTAAATCTATTTTTCTTCCAACGCCGCTACCCCTCATTCCATGTAACTATCAGAGGCATAGAGGCAGAAATGGCTGAACAAGTTTCTTCCTGTCTATGTGAATGTCTGTCTCTTTGGTCTGTTAACCCAGATGTGCAAGCACATTTTTTATCTGGTTTAAGAGCCAACATAAAATCATCAGACCAATCAAAGTTGCCAATATGGAAAATGCTCCTTTTATAAAACAAATGTCTTCTCTTATTTAACATTCGAAAGTGTATTGCTTTGTTTGAAGAGGAGATAGAGTTTTAGATGTGGGCCGTATTTATTGCCAAGTCGAGCTCTAATGAGAGAAAACAGGCCGTGGAGCTGAGGCACTGTGGTCCCTTCTTTCACTCTTCAATCAAGCATGTCAGCTGCAACTTTCTCTTTTTTTTGTTGACAAATGCAGTCACAATAAGTTACGGTTCAACATGAGCGTAGCCAAGATTGTGTCAGAATAGAAATGCACATCTCTCATTTCCCAGCAGTGACCGTGCAGTTCAACGCGTGTCTAAAGGCACATTTGACATCATGTCGTTTCACCTTTTTTTGTCGAAAAGGAAACTTGTTTCCAAGAAAGCCGTGCTCCGAAATGTGTCGAAGCTCTTAAAGCCATGTTAACAAAACCCTCAGAGTCCTTTCAGATGATCGCACTGGATATTTGCCCCATGGCACACATAATGGATGTCGACCATGTTCGACAGGATGCAATCCAGTGAAGATGCTGTGAAATCAGCTGTGTTTGGCAGGAAGAGATGCATTGTTGTTTTTCAGAGAGTGCATTTAAAACCATCTGATGAGAAAAACAATAACTGGGCCGAGCTGTGTTATATATTGTGACGGAGTATAGGGTAAAATAATATCTACAATATAGCCCTTGTTCAGAAAAGGGGAACATTCTGCCTACAAAAACATAGTCTTTATCACATGTGTCTTTCCATTAAAACATAATAACTGACCTCATTATCTGTCTATGGTTCACCCCCGAGTCAGCCAAATGGCTCCTTATCCTCTTTTCTCTGTTTTACCAGGTGAGATCGGACGATGACCGTGGGTTTTCTACAGTGAGTTTCCAATCATTCTTCTTTACTCATATTTTGGGTCTATTTCCCCTCCGCGGTTTCTCTCTGCTCATCAGCATGAAGCAAACAGGCACTGGGGTCAAAATAAAAAATGTAACAATTACTCCGCTGAGCGCTCAAAAGCAACTCAGCACAAGAGAAGAAGAGATCTCAGAAAGACAGAACAAATATAACGTATGATGCAATACTCCAAACACCACAGCTAAGGAAATGGATAAACGATGTGGGTTTGAGGATCATTGCTCGACTGAACTTTGTTCTCTGTGATTAATTCGATTGAGTATCTGTAATTTAAAAGCTTCCTGAGCTTTGTATTAATCAACTGAATTAGTCGACTAAAACTAATGTTATGAATCAATCAGCAGAAATACACACATTAATCTGGAGTGCTCTTTTGTCGGAAGCCTTTCGACATCAGGCGTAACCTCCAGAGAGGGGGAAGAGTGTGAATATTCAGTATGGACGCTCATGATTAGAGACACAGAAAAGACCCAGAGACCAGAGGAGGAAGAAGTGAGGATGGATGGCAGATAGTCACTCGTCTAGTCAATTCTTCAAGTTGATTGACAGGAGGACTCAAGAGAGGCATTGTTTCTTGGGATGAGCTAAATAGAGAGGCAGCTGTCAGACAGAAAAGAGGAAGTGCGCTGTCCTATACTGCCCCTCCCCCTTTCTTTTAATCCAGTGATGATTGGAGGTCATCCAAACATTTAGCATCAGAGGATCTAGTGTAGCCGTATCCTTATGTAGCAACCGTACTTGGATGTTTGAGGTACGGTAGAATAGTTTTGTCTTTTCCCTTCGACTCACACATCTGCACAAGAGCCGATAGCGGATGAGGATCCCTTCAAGGAAGAGTTTACCTTTTGGGGAGATAAGAAAACAGTTCTGAAGTTGTAATTCCTTTGTTAATCCAAACAGCAACAAACCAACTACATGCCAGCATAAGGGATTCTGCAATAGTCTGGGCAAAATGGTGAATTTATAGTTTTTATCTCAGTTTTTCCAAAAGGATGTTCCAATGTCTATAGCCTCTCTTAGCCACCTTCACTTTCGGTGAATAAGTAGAAACTCTTTCTCTAAAGTAAGTTTCATACAGTGGCTTCTGGGTAAAATGTATGTTATATGTTTGTAAGCTCTCATTTGCGACTGCCAGGCACTTGTTCTGCTGCCGAGCATGTTGACCTTGTAAAAGACTTTGCATCGTGATATGTGTAAGCACCCCTGTGTCTGGCCCCGAGGAGACAGCCACATCGTTGGTTGCCCACGATGTCATTTCAAGCATCTCCATCTTCTTTCTTTCTGCTCTTTCAGTTCATCCACCGTCTCTGCCTCAGCAGACCTTAGGATGTCCTGCTGCCGACGTGCTGATGCTTCGACCAGTTGACCGTTTAGTTTTGTTTCACATAGAGTTCTGAGTCCAGAGCTCAACCTTTGCAGCCCTGTTTTTCTCCCCTGTTGTTCAAGCTCTGCATCTAACTGGGTCTATTTTCACTACTTCACATCTTACTTTTAGTCTCTCTTGGTATCAGGTTTTAAAGTGGCAGGAAATCTGTAGATTCAACTGTTTCAGCTTGTTAACACCGACCTCTGCATGTAATCTAAGCCGCTTACCACAGCCTGTCTCCGCTTCTAAATCTCTTCCTTGTTGTAAGGTTCACATTGTACCATCTTCCTAATCTTTAGAAAAGCCTCTACACAATCCAAAAATGGTATCTATGCCATGCAGTGTATTTCTTTCCACCTTACAGTTCACAAATAAATGACAGCGCCTCACTAAGTGCTGTGTGATGGCTGCGGGTTATGATTGCTTTAGAGCTGGTCCTACTGCAAAATACTGCAACTAGAAGAAATTAATTTCATCTCGGGTCATTACATTTGAGTACCTGCATTTACATAGCTAATTGTTTTTTCCACTTGTACGTGCTAATCAGTGTGCCGCGAGCATGTTCAATGATCATCGCCCAAAGGTTCCGATCAACAAGTTTTCCATAAACTTTTAATTTTCTCTGCGATCGAGTGTGCGTGCGCGTGTGTGTGTGTGTGTGTGTTTTCTCCTCTCAATCCGTCCTGATGTGTCCAGTTCACTGGGCTGTGCATACAGCTCCCACACAGGCGTTTGGTAGCTCAGGTGGGCTTCCCCGAGCTCCTTGGCCTCTCATCATGGGCGAGCATGAATTACATCAACCACAGTTTGGATTAGATGAGGGATTATGATAATGGCACAATACCAATCTCATTCTCTGCATTGAGCTGGAAGCTCTTCACTGTGAACTCTCTTTTTTTTTTTTTTGGTACCCCAGTATTCGGATGTGTTTCTATCATGCTCGCAACAGTGAATACTTTCCACTCATAAACCTCCAGCATATGCAGCCATCTGCCTGAATGAGTTGTGTGAAAGAACAATGAGCCCCGGGGTGGACGTAGTTTAGTTTAACTTGGGTTGGCAATTGCTTTCAAACCGGGTAGAATGAATAGGAGCCTAACTTACCACAAGTAGGTTGTATATAGCCGGAGGTGATTCACACGATTACAGTCAAGACGCCGCTGGTTGCAGCCCTCCTCGTCACCGATAACTGCACGTAAATAATCACAACATGGATCCAGCATCCGGCATCGGTTCTAAATCAGCTGTGACACAGAATCATCAGGTTTTATTTGTGAGTCCTTTCTACTGACCGTGTGCACAGAGGCAATGAGCAAATGAAACTTGTGTAAACTATCCATAAAGATATGCTCCTGAGAAGTGTTGAGAAAAAAAATTGGAATTCAAAACTTGATAGTTAGCACACATGTTGATGTTCGTTTCCACCGTGAGTTGCTCGTTTGAGTGAAAAGGTAAATGTGTGAGTTTGTGTGTGTGTGTGTGTGTGTGTGTGTGTGGTAATCTCGTGACAGACCCTTGTTCATTTGAAGTGACTCCATATCATGGAAATGAAAGACCTATTTATTTACTGACTTCTGCCATCTTGATCACAGCTCATTTTCATGGCCTTCTTCACTGGCAACAGGAATACCACATCACCTCACATCTAACCTCAGAGCCTGAGCAAGTGTGGACAAAATAACAGAAACACCAAACACTACCAAAGAGGGGAGCAGCGTCACAGATTCAAACCCTCTTTGGATGCTGACACGGTCTGAAAGTGTGTTTATTGAATAGAAGAAAATCTCTCTTTGAAGGATAAAGAAGGTGGGGATTTGTTTGCACGCTGAGATCCCATATTCCCCATAAAGGTTCATTGATGTTCAGATCTTTTCATTTCTCAGAGATGCAGGTTGTATGCTCCTTACAGAAGGTGTTGCTTCTTTGTGCTCAGGCATTCGATGGTTTACCGAAGCGCTTTCTGAGAGGCAGCACTTCCAGAACTTCCATATAGTTCACAACCTACAGTTTTACTCAGACTTTTTGTCACTCATTTGGAGTGACATGCAGATAAGGCAGTTCAATTTAGTTTTTATATTGGAAGCTGTTCTTTAGAGACACTTAACCATATTACTTTAAAATGTCCATTTGCGTCCAGCGCCGCTCCTCGCTGACGCACTTTGTCACACGTTTTCTGTTCAGGGCCTCACGTTGCCTTGCAAATGCTCACTGACACATTCTGCTGATAGGCGTTCAACATATGAATAACTCAACTTTGTATGTGTACTTGTAATGCTGTATGAATGCCATCGTTCATTAAGTTTTCTACTTTCTGTACACCGCTTACTAATGCTCAAGATTGGCTTTAAATATAAAGCAGAGATTTGGCAGTTAGTGAAATTAGCCTTAGCATTAAACTCATTTATATTCAACTGTTTTTATTATTAATCTGAACGTTCAGACTTTAGTATTAATTGTGAAATGATGCTTTAAGTTTAAGATCAAATGTTATTAAAGGAATCATGGGTGTTTAAGTATTCTAAACCTGACTCATACAAGAGGAGTAGCTCCTGTTGAATGGCGCAGGAACAAAGTCACTAATCCCTGGTGGTCGTCTCCCACCAGGGATTATCCTCCTGTTCAGGGTGCGATGATCTGCACCCAATATATCCTACAAAAGAATCCATGAAAGAAGTAAAATGTGATCACCTGCCTTAGGTGCTAATGGCAATCAAGTGTAAGTAAGGACAGAAATGGACGAATGGACTGTCTAATTAGAGAGATAGAAATGGAACAAAATGTGAAAGCTTCAGAGCCACCAGCAGAATACATTTAAAATAAAGAAATGTCGGCGAGCGTCAAAAGAATCCAAAAAAAGACTTGCTCTATGTGTCACGTCGTTGGAACAATCCTTTATCAATCAACACTTTCCAGTTCCGGCCACAGATGATTAAAAGTAGTTGAAGTTCAACAGACAGATAAAATGACGGAATGACTCGACAAAATCCCTCATGAAACATCAGCAGTGCATCACAGCCCAGTAGGGAGACGGCATCAGTCGCCGTCAAGTTGAGTAGCACTTAGTGGCTAAAAGGGCTCTTGTCTTTGATGAAGCATGTGAAGGGTACGTTTATAATCAACATTTTTACAAAGATTGGATCAATAGGGGCCCTGGGTGCCCCTCACGTATGGGGCCCCTCATTACTGGAGCTGCAGCAAAGCTTCAAAGAGGATTTCTCAGGCCCGACCAGAGATGCTGGATGACACCTAATGATGCACAGGTTTGGCCAAAGTTTGTTTGTTTGTCTCTCTCTCTCTCTCTCTCTCTCTCTCTCTCTCTCTCTCTCTCTTCTTCTGTGTATGTCTCATATTGATCTACTATATATGAAGCTACCACCATTACTGTCAGCTTAGCTTAGCCTCAACGAATGGAAACATCAACTTTGGCTCTTTTTCTTTAAATGTGTAAACAAGTGTGCCAAGACTACAGCAGTGTGGTTTGCCAGAAAGTTACTTCAGCAAGTTACTGGGCACGGCTAAGATACAATGCCCAGTAAAACCATGTGTTGTTTTAACACTTTTTTACCTTTTTTTTAAAACTTTAGAGATGTCGAGTCGGACCAGCTGTTTCCCTTGTATTCAAACTTTGTGCAAAGCTAAGCTAACTAACTTCTAACGGTAGCTTTATATTTAAACATGAGCACGATATTGATCTTCTAACTTTTATTTATCATACAATAAAATAATACTTATATTATTTCTCACAATATCAAGATTTTCCTTTAACAGTTTAACTACTCCACCTATGTTGCATACAAATTGATGCATCAGAACCATTAAAGAGATTTGGGTGTGTTATGCTAATTAGAGCTAAAGTAGCTTCAAGCCGCTCGCCTCAAGGAGAGGGGAGGAGCCACAGAGGTGTAAGCTCACTCGTTCTTAATGTGTTGGTTTCTATACAGTCATATTGCATTGATGGTTGTATTTGCACTTCTCGATTTAAAATAATTATAATATTGAGAGAATGTAAACTATGGGACGGCTGGACCTGCAAATCCTGCAAAAACATTTAGAAACAAGCTGTTGATGCAGAAGACACCGGAATCTTCTAATCATTTCATAATTATTCTCACAAAGTTGATTGTGGTTGAACGTGGTGAAGGCCCCAGCTTAACAGAGTACAGGGCGTACAAAATGATGTCACCGCGATAAGCCCCCGCAGTGCTGCTGAATACCAAACTGAGGGACGACCTCTGTAAGTTGCCATGACACGAGAAACTGACCAGTTCCGTCTGGTTCGAAACGTCCAGCATGGAGCAACTGCAGCGCGTACACACTCGCACAAACATGAACGTTGTGCGGTGTACACACACACACACACTCACACTCACACAGCCAATGTGGCTGGAATGATATCTCAAGGACTCACCGCTCTATGCCCTGCTGGTTCTAGGAACCCAGCCAGGTTTTTGGGGTGCATCTAAACTGTTTCACCTGCATCAGATGGACAGAGAGGGTGTGCACTTCCGGGAGACCACAGCTGTGTTTCCTGCTCACCTGCCAACAGCACACTAATGTGGTGAGAGATGGGTAATACCTGCCAAAGCAGCACATGAATATGTCATCTTTTGTCACAATTTAAACAGTATTAAATGAACACAAGAGCAAATTGAAGCCCACTTTGTTATGTCCCTATAGCCTGCAAAAAAAACAAAAAAACAGATAATGCCGATTATCTTCTGGCTCGTCCTTCTCAAAGTGTGAGATACCACGGGGAGCAGACGGTAGTTTGAGAGCAGCAGGCGGCTGTGAGGCATCGCACAGGGCCAAATGGTGTTTCTGCCCCAACCACAGCAGATCAATAAAGGCTCTGACCTCAACTGTCAGCCAACGAAGCTCTGTTTGCCAGGGGACGCTCATTTCCCTTTCGCCATGGAAACAGGAAGTAGTGACTGTAATATACAAAAGTGCCTAAGCCTATCAGCTAACAGCTCAGTCATGTGGATTTTTTGCTTTGCATGAGCAGGCTTAGGGTTAACTTGGACAGACAGTCCTTTTTATTGATTCCACTCTGCGAAATCATGTCATGTGAAGCTGTTACCCATGATAGTTACCACATCTCTAAAGCCGGCTCTGCCTTGGTGACATGTGTGAAGCTTGAACATCCTTTTTTATATGCTTAGGCACTCATTTTCCTGGAGAAAAAGGCAGACTTCACCTTATGGTCTGTTATAAATAAAGCATGTTTTTCTCTTTAGACAAGAAACAGAAATGGTGTTCCACAAACTCCTGGAGAAAAAAATGTTTCTAAGACAACTTTTCTGTCCTCCAGCCAAGCAGGTATAAGACGTATATGTCATAATAGAACAACTATAAATACAGGAGGAAACTGTCAGCAGCTTATCACATCTGATTTATGCCATGATGGTGCTGCTGAGATTTGTTTGCCGTCCTTTCATATCCGCCCCTCCGGCGCTCTCACCTCGTCTTTGATGCTAACAGGTCAACTTTTTTTGAAGGAAAAGGACGTTTCAAGCCTCTGGCTAGTTTTTGCATGAATGAATGTCCTTTCTTTCCCCCTGTGATTCATGGATCGGGATGGGGGACCAGTCAGTAGGTATTTAAAGATAAAAAGTGAAGCACACAAATCTTCATGACTAAAGATGTATCTGTGAAGAGATTCAGAATAGAGATTTAATATAATTTATAGGATTGAAACTGTGTGAAAGTGGACAAATGCAAACATTGCAACTGCACATGTGCTTCGTTCTATAAACAGAATATAATATGTGGCATCTTTGTAGTCCTCTAAATAACGCACGCCACTGATCCTGTTAGCGTTATGGGTTTGTCCTTGCCAAGTGAACCATTCACAAAATGGATTCATTTATAAAAATGATGCAACGGTGCTTAAAGTCTCAGTTATTTCTGGATCCCTTTTAAGCTGAAGATTGGATGACAATTGGCGACACTTATGTGGTATAGACTGATGAAATAAAGTGCTATTTACCTGGATTCCAAATGTTTAAGGTAATCACTTAATGCGAAGGAAAATAAAGTATTGTTCTCCCTGTGTTGAAGGGATCTATATACTATAATCCAAAGAGGACATGCAAACACTGAGAGAGCCTTTTGAAGGTGCAGCTGAATTATGCACATTGTGGAAAGAAAGTCAAACTCAGAAATAATAGATCAAGTCCAAAATTAAAGAGATAGAGATTGGAATTGATGTGTTTTATTCTGTGTATTTGCCTTTATTTCACATATACATTAGATATGTTACAGGAGAGACCTGACCAAAATCACATTGAGCACATTAACATTGAATCTGAGAGGCATCAGGAGAGTGTAACTGTTTAATACAGGTTTTAAATGTGGTGTTTGAGGGAAAGAAAAGGACTAAGATGATTTTATCAACTATATAATTTCTAGATATTTGAATTTTACTCGTGTGTTTCTGCTACTTTATACTTAAACTCCACTGCATTGCATAAGGAATGTGTTGTTTGTTTAGTTCACCTGCAGTTATGTTAAAGCTTTAGTTAATTACTTTGCTGATTAAGATTATTAATCCAAACTATAATCAACATGATCATGTATATCTTAAACTACTATGCATAATATAATATTAGCCCCACCTTTACCAATTAAATCACAAATAATTACTCTTCTGCATGAATGCATCAGTAAATATAAACCATTAGTATATTATTCGGAAATGAACTATTCTGCAGAGTGGGTACTTCCAATTTTATTAATTTTGATGTTAATACTTCAATTCAAACTTTTAATAGATTACTTTGACTTTTAAGAGAGTATTTCATGACGGTATTTCTAGTCTATTGGTGTATACAGTGTAATACCAGATTTAAATTCCAATGTCCAAAATGTCAATTTTTCAAAAACTCTGAATAAAAAGAGTCTTTGAGATCCTTTAACTGAAAGTAACCAATAAAAAGATAAAAACCTGAGAGGAGGGTTTTCACATGAAAGCAGCGATGTGTTATGGAGGAAACTATTTCTTAATCTTATCCTTTGAGCACATTTAAGTGCTGTGGAGACACGGACACTGTGAGTGTGACTGACTTTGCTCCATGGTCACAGCTCATAGAGAACGTTGTGCTGTGTATTCTTCCATAAAAGAAACACCAGGGGAAAGTAATCCCGTTTGGCTGAATTCACGCTGGATCAAAATTCAGCAAAACCCCTTGAACACTTGTGTAGACAGTGGATGACACGTGCTGTGACACCAGCAGCCAACTACTAGTGGACATGTTTAAATTGGGGGCTTTTGGACGCTATACATTCATATCACAGAGAACATAATAGCCTATTGTAAATCACAACAGGGACTTTGGGCCACTAATTACGCATTTCCAAACACAGCATCACTTGTGACCTTATCTCTGTGCTTGTCAGAGTGTTAGCATTCACATGGCAAGTGTGGCGATGAATATAATTACTGGAGCGTAAAATAATAACACCATCGTCTTTGAGAAACCAGCAGCAAGTCAATTGTCCTCCCCCTCCTCGTCTTCTTCAAATCAGTGGAGACAAGGACAAAAATAGAGTTATCAGGGCCCTGAATCTATGGGAGAAATACACTACCGTTCAAAAGTTTGGGGTCATCCAGACAATTTTGTGTCTTCCATGAAAACTCACTTTTATTTATCAAATGAATTGAAAATTGAATAGAAAATATAGTCAAGACATTGACAAGGTTATAAATAATGATTAATATTTGAAGTATTAATTTTGTTCTTCAAACTTCAAGCTCAAAGGAAGGCCAGTTGTATAGCTTATATCACCAGCATAACTGTTTTCAGCTGTGCTAACATAATTGCACAAGGGTTTTCTAATCAGATATTAGTCTTCTAAGGCGATTAGCAAACACAATGTACCATTAGAACACTGGAGTGATAGTTGATGGAAATGGGCCTCTATACACCTATGGAGATATTTCATTAGAAACCAGACGTTTCCACCTAGAATAGTCATTTACCACATTAACAATGTATAGTGTGTATTTTTGATTAATGTTATCTTTATTGAAAAAACAGTGCTTTTCTTTGAAAAATAAAGACATTTCTAAGTGACCCCAAACTTTTGAACCGTAGTGTACATACAGAATATATGAGAGACAAGGAAGGATATTTATTCTTCATTGAATGTAATATCTCATGGAAACACTTACAGTAATCATATATAAAATGTATCACAACTCCATAACTTTAAAATGATGTGCCGCCACTATCAGAGTTACAGCACAGAAATTCACAGAGAAGAAAACGTTATTATTATATCACTTATATTGATTTCAGCTCTTATTTTCATGTCTCAGTGAAGTGTCCCTGCACTGTAGAGTTGTGTCACTGATGTAGTCATTTAAACAGTGTTATCATTGTACAAGAGTGTGCAAACCCAAATCTGTCTCAAAAGCTGCAGCAACAGCAACTATGTTGCGTTATTTGGTCAATTCTCCACACACAAAATATATTTTTGTAAATGTATTTTTAAAGTAAAGTGTCCCCCTCTACTCAGATGGTTTGCTTATTATTACTTCAGTAAAGGTTTGGGCTTCACTGTCCAGAATTAGGTATGAGAGTGTTAACTAAAAGGTGGTTTTCACATTGAGGGACTTTTTTTTTATGTGCTCACCTTAAATTTCAGTTTAAAGATAAGATAAGATAAGATAATCCTTTATTAGCCCCAGTCGGGAAATTTCAGGATCACAGCAGCGGTGCACGTTAGAGCATTAATAAAAATAAAACACAATAACAATACTAAATACTAAATACTAAACTAAAATACTAAATATACAGAGGAAACTAAATATACAAGGGGGAAACAAAGTAAAGTGCTAAAGGAGCTTTTTACGAGATTGCAAGCATTTCTATTGCCTCTCAACATGGCGACCGCTGAACGGCAGCTCGCACGTAATCTTGCTAACAGTGCAAAACTACTGCTGCATGAGGGCAGTGCAGATATTAATGCTCTGAGGATCCAATTTGTGTACCAACAAGATCATTTTTTGACTTCTAGCTTGAAAGCCAATCATTGGTCCAGTATGAAATCAGTACAAGTGTGAGGACTTCAAACTCCAGTGCACATACACTGCCAATAACACATATTTTGCATAATCTGTATTTATAATTGAGGGAGATGGGAAATATGTAATGTTCTTGAAACACGTCTGGAGGGGATTGAAAAAATGACTGAAAAAGATGGCCATTTACTTTTCAGAAATGTATATTTGTCTATGTTGTTAATTTTTATACAATTGTATTTATTATTATTTATTAGTTTTAGTGTCTGTGGAGTCCAAATTAAAATTAAAATGCTTTTTTGAAAGACATTTTATCTTTTGGATCTATCTTTTAGATTGTGCTTCTTATCTTATTCTTTAATATCTGCACTCCTTCCATGTCGTATTGCATCTACTGAACAGCATTTTCCCTCGGGATGAAGACAGTTTAACTATCTTATTTGAGTTTTTCGTATCACTGAACTAAGTGGAGCAACTCCCACCTCTTGTGGCGATAGGTGGTACTTCTCCCCGTGAACTGTGACCCGGAAGTGATCGAGTCTGTTTCTCTCTGCCGCACGTGCGGCGTTACCGTCGACCAGCACTCACCAAGATGGCCGCGTGCAGTGTGGAAGCGCTGCTGGCTAAAGCTGAGCAAGAAGAGGCCGAGAAACTGAAGAGCATCTCCGTCCAGAAAGACCTGGACCTGGAGTTTGACATCGGGAACCTGTTGGCTACTGATAAAACCCGCATCGAGTCCCGGGACTTCAGGGGGCAGAAGAAAGAAGACTTTCTGCGCTCGTTAGCTCGCGACAACACGCAGCTGCTCATCAACGAGATCTGGAAACAGCCCTCGGAGAGAGTCGATGAGGCGATCGTCACCAAACTACCGGAGCAGACCACCCCGCTGCCCCGAGAGAAACCACCTCCGAAGCCGAGAGCGCCCACGAGATGGGAAGAGTTCGCCAAGCTGAAAGGCATCCGGAATAAGAAGAAGACCAACTTGGTGTGGGACGAGACCGCGAAGGACTGGAGGAGGCGCTGGGGCTACAAGAGGGCCAAGGACGACACCAAGGAGTGGCTGATCGAGGTGCCGGTGACCGCAGACCCAAATGAGGACCAGTTCGCCAAACGGGCCCATGCCAAGAAGGAGCGAGTGGACAAAAACGAGTACAACCGGCTGAAGAACATCGCCAGGGCGCAGAAGGTGAAACTGCCCGGCGTGGGTCTGATCCCCACACCCCAGCAGTCCAAGGAGGACCTGGTCAAAGCCGTGAGTGTGGCCAGAACCTCCACGGCGTCCGCCGGCAGGTTCCAGGACCGCCTGCCCAAAGAGAAACCGCCACGGAAAACGGGCAAGAGGAGGCAGTTTGAACCCCTCATCGGGGACTTCGCCACCGAGAAGCAGAAGCAGCTGGAGCTCCTGAAGCACATGGGCAGCAAGAAGCCCCAGCTGGACATCAACAGGGCCGTCGACAAGCAGATGAGAGAGGAGAACCGGGAGGAGGCCGCAGCCCGATTCAAGAAGGGAGGGAAGAAGGGACGCAAAGGCAGCATGTCTGGTGGGAAAGGTGGAAAGGGTGGGAAAGGCAAAGGGAGTTCAGGAAAAGGTCCAGGAAAGGGGGGGGCAGGAAAAGGAGGTCAAGGAGGTAAAGCTGGAGGGAAGAGGAGAGGCAAACTTGGGAAGCACTAAGGACTCTGTATCCCGCTGGATCTGTGTGTGCCTTCGCATCTAAACATCTGGACTCAAAAATGATGCAATATGAAAAAAGACTTCGATTCATCATCTGTGGATGAGGGGTGTGGTGTGACTCTGTCGTCTGTAAATATCAGTCCCAGCATTCACGGAGGTCAGCTGATTTGTTATGTTTATTATTGATGGAACATTAAAATCAGTAGATTGTGGTATTTTTGTCCCTGTTTTTTCATTAAATGAATAATTTGAAAAAGTCAGCGATAGCGGGGACCTTTCTTTTCCACAAACATTTGACTTGAGATGGCAGGAAGAGCATTACAAAAAACTCGAGTGTAATAATGTCAAGCAGAGACAATAGTCATTTCTTCCACGCATACACAGATGTCAGTGGCAAACAGCATTTTGCAACACATTTTCGTATTAAATGTTTCTATTCAGGACCACATATGACATATTTTGATTGCTTGTAAATTAACTGACCATTAAATATACATTTAGTTTTAAAGTATTACATTGTAAACTAAGTTACATTTATTGTAAGAAATCAGTGATTATGATAGGATGGTTAAAATACAGAGAACTTATTTTAAAATGTGTCCCAGTAAGTCATGACAGACAGGATGCCGATACCAGAAGCGGCTAAATGAGATGCAATCAAATATGAATCACGCCTGAGTTTCTTGTCTGCTGTGAAAGAGATTGAATTATCGAGTCCCCCTCCCTCAATGAAGCTGTGCAGCAACCGGGGAGGACTTAAATATTGACTTGTGAAAAAACTATATGAATCAACATTGTGGCAGTTATTTTTTTGGCTTGTAACGTTATTAATCATTAAATCCATATAACCATCAACAGTCCCGCTCAGTGCTTTGCAACATTAACCACAATGATCTGCTGAACCCAGACATATTTAAGGGATATACGTCTTTGCATGAATGGCAACATCTCTGACGGTTTACTTATGCTCAATGTTTCTTGTATATTTTCAGATTACCCAACGCTACTATAATAGATTTACTTTTGTTAAATCAGGTTGCTTAAATGAAACTACAGCAAACAGTTGACAGTGAAAGCATCTCAGATGCAGATTAACTATATTATGAATGTAATGTATTTCAAAGGATCACTTGCATCTCTGCTTGCAAACTAAAATTATGCACAACAGCTTTTTTATTTTTTGGTGAATTTTCATGTACATTTTAGACGCTGCCCTGGTTGGTCTCAAGAGATAAAAGCTTGAACGTGGAGGAGCTCAGTGCTCATGTGTCTCCTTCCTAGAAGTAAACATCAGCTCGGTCTTCCGGGCAGCTTAGCTGTAATTTTTGGTTATGTAAAGGCTTCGCTCCGGCCATGACGTCTAGACTGGAGGCCTCACACTGAATTAGGAGCAGATAGAAGTGTGAAAAAATGCCCACGTTCAATGCATGTACATAAAAGGCTGCAGAAATTACGTTGAATATCATTTTTCTATCAATTTAGTGAGACCATTACTGATAACGGAAGACCTTGATCCGTACAGCTATGAGTTCACGCGCCACCTCTGAAGAGAAGGGGAATCAGTCCAAACAAGCGTCTTTACACAGCTGCTGAGGATAAAGATAACGAGGGTTGTCTCAATCAGTTACAGGTGTCTCCACTTTCAGACACAGTATTGTGCACAAACACAGACACTTATGTATTGCTCCTGAGAGGATTACAACATTGCTTCAATTTCTCCATTTATATATATATATATATATATATATATATATTATAATTAATAAAGTTGTTTTACAGTTGGAGTTGACAACATAAAGCATAATAGTTGCAGGTTTGCAGCAAACTTCCACTGCTCGGATGTGATTGTCTGTTTGAGTGATCTCTTGTGTTGTTGATGCATGCTTTTTAATCGCTGACACAAGCTCCATCGCACCAGAGCGGGAAAGGGGAGGTGTGTGTGTGTATGTATGTGTGTGTGTGCATGTGTGTGTGGGGTTCAATCACCATCTGTTGAGCAGTCTGCCGCCACGTACCAAGCCCATTCATCTTTGTGCCTGCTCACCCATGCCACTGGAAATAGGACACAGTCAATAACCATAAATCAATCAAGCACTCTTGAGAGGTGGAATTATGAATTCTTATCCGCGTCGAGCTGCGGCAGCAGCCTAAACTTCCCTCGCATGTCACCAGATGGTCAAAGAACAATAGGCATGACACTGGCATAAAGATGAGGTGGTCAAGCATGATCTCTGAGATGAAGACTTTTATTCCATTTGCTGAGCAAAAAATATTAAAAATACATCGATATCTGATCAAATGTAATCTTCAGAAATTAAGAAAACCCCAACACTTACTCTAATAATCACACACTTTTCTTTTATAAACTAAGATTGTATTATTGTGCTGCACGTGACAGTGAGTTATCTTTTCCCCAAGGAGGGACGTGTTGTTTGGGTCCAGCTCCAGTGCTGCAGTGGATTAGTCAGCTGCATTAAGTGCAGAGGGACTGCAGCAGCTTCGGTCAGTGTGCAAGTGTCAGATCTTCAAGATGCAGCGCATCTACATGCACAGCAATGAGCACTTTGAAGTCTTCACCACTGTCCTTGCTCCTCAAGGTGAGTGGAATCATATATGCAGTGACGAGGCGTAGCATGGCATCATTTTTCATTGTTAGTGAGGACAAGGTGACATAACAATGTCAGATCATTAATAACTAACCTGATAGATCGTTTGTTTTCTCTCCCCGGGGACTTCATTTACAGGACATGGTTGTAGAGATACTTATGTACATGCATTTATAGAAAATAATTCAGATTTTTTTATATAAGACTTTTTTTACTGATTCCTTTTCTCCTCATTGGTCAACAGGGAGGTGTCGATACAGAGCAGAAGCTGAAACGGCAAGTTAAATATTCTCCCTTATTCAGACATCCATCTGATATGCATTGATCAGAATGTATCATTGACTGCAGGTTGTTCGCTGAACATTGTGTGTCAGTCCTAAACAGCAGAAATATAATCCCAACATGATTATTTATAGTTTTCTAAATCTTAAATACACTGGAGATTGATTAATATGAGTTTGACATTGATGTTATGTAAAGTCGGTGACTTTCCTCTGGCTCCAATTTGGGTTCAATTCATCAAATTCCTGTGACAAACAGACCGTATTTAGGAGCAACAGATTATGAAGAGTCAACCCACATTTAGGGTTTTTATTTCACTGCACATCAGTTCATCTCTATACATGTTGACACATACTCCTCTCCATTCACTGAGTCCAACCTGGAAACTGCACAGAACATCATGGACAGTGACTGGGGGTCAGTGGTTATCAGGTTCAGGGGGTTGGCGGTTCAATCCCCGCCCTAGTCGATCTGTCCTTGAGCAAAACACTTAACACTGAATTGCTCCCTGTAGCTTTGTCTACGGTGTATGAATGTAACATGATTGTAAGTCGTTCTGGATAAAAAGCGTCAGCTAAATGAAATGTAATGTGATCCGAGCTTTTATCAACGCAACATAAAACAAACTGTACCTCGTTTATTAAAGTCATTGTAAAATCACATGTACACAATCCGGCTGTAACGCTCCCTGTGACCGGTAGATGGTAGTGGTGCACAGCTACAGGCCCCACTGGCCCGACGAGCTGGAGCTGTTTCTGGGTGACGTCATCCTGGTGCTGCCCAAACTCGAGGAGGAGAGGTGGTTCGGGCGGCTGCTGGACGGCCAGCAGGGCTACTTCCCCGCCTCCTGTGTGATGGAGCTGAGCCAGGTTGGTCGGCTGCCCGGTGAATGAGCTCAGCAATGCACTGGTGCTGCTGCTGAATGTCACACGTTCCCTTCTTCACGTTTCACACACACCACAAACACGTGATGTTCTGCCGACGTCAGAGCCTATTTGGTTATTTTTAACAACTTCATTTAGTTATTTGAATTGAGATGTTGTGTACGTCTCAGCTGTGTTTTGTTGAGTTAGTTGTGTGATGAACTTCAGTGTTTCCCCCCCAAACTTCAATTTTGATTGTTGCATATGCTCATGAATATTTAAATGATGCCCGGCTGGTGAAAAGAGTTGTAGTATAATGTCCTAGCCCTGATGATGTCACAGTGATGTCATCAATGTTATCTACATTTTGAAAGAAATTCTAATGAAAAGCAGATGTCACATAGGCTACTGGTGTTGTGGCATTTGAAACCTGAGGCCATTTAGAGGGCATGGATAGTCTAATGAAAAGCATTATTGCGTTACATTATGGGAAGTGTAGTATCAAATTTAAGAATTAGAGCTGAATATGATTCAGTGAGTTAATTGGAAAACAAGTAGAAGCTAGATAAGAGAAGATACCAGAGGAAGTATAGGCCTAACGTTTATTTTTCTGACATCTGTCGGACATATTTAACTCGCACTCAATGGTTCATATTCGCAGGTGAATCTTCCTCCAAAAGCTCTACGAGGGAGTTTATCCCTGAGAAGCTCAACCTGCAACGATTCAGGTGTATGCAGTAGACATGGGAAGTAAGTGTACAACTCACACAGCATACAACAAACATAACAACACCATAACAACAAACATACACGTCCCCCTCAACAAGTACATGCATAAACATCACGCACACACCCACCAGCTGTTCAACTACCGAACCCCCCCCACCCCCCGCCCCCGCCCCACCTCCTTACCTCACACACACACACACACACACACACAGAAAGACACGCACACACATCCCCCATTCCTAGATCCCATCCCTACTGCTCTCCGCCCAGCGCCCCTGAGCAGGTGGCCCCTCTCGTCCCTCATTAGTTGACAAAGCACACTGATTACACCCATCACCCTACCCCCCCCTCCCCCCACCCCTGCCTTAACATACACGTACATAGAGGCGTGCACACACACGCGCACAAACGCACAATCTAGTGAATCCCCTCTCACTGCACAGCATCTCATTAGAGAGGAGCAGGAGGGAAAGGGAAGACCCTGCAGTTTTCCCTGAAATGTTATGAAAACATTTGATCGCCCAATCAAAATCTCTTGGGAACATTTATGATGGATTGCGACAACAAAATTAAGTTGTATCAATGCTACATTCAGTGTTGCAGCAAAAGTGATTTGATAGTGCGCTGTCCCTCTCTTGCAGTTTATTTGTCAGTAGGGAGAATTTGTTTTTGACAGCCGGCCACTGAGCCGTGCTCACACACCACCGCCGCCACACAGAGCCCCCTGTGCTGCTCCGGGCCGGCCTTGTCTGCTGGCGGTGGAATTTGGGTCATGAGGAATAAACAGGGCCTTTGTGTTTGTTATTTCCTCTTTGTCCCCCAGTGGACACATTCGGCAGGCACTCAGGAGGGGGAGCAGAGGAGGAGGAGGAGGAGGAGTGGTGCTGGATGGTGGCCACAGTGAGAACGAGGGCCCCTTCCCGGTGCGGAGGCACCAGATCCCTGTGCCACAGCCCGTGGCCTCCCAACCTCAGACACACAGATACTCGGGCCTGCTCCGCAGGATCTTGTCCAAATGCCGGAAAAAGACTGAATGCCAGGGCGCTACCAACGGGGCCTTCGAGGGCGACTAAGAGGCCCACCTCTTTGTCCTGGGTGGCTGGACTGTGTTCACTTTGGTGGGGCTGCGTTGGGGGAGTATGTGGGTGAACGGAGGTCTTATATATCCTCATGTGGGCTCTTACTCATTTCCATACTTGGTATTCTTGACTTGACTGCATTACTGGAAGCAAGAAGTCGACTTGTGAGTGTACAAACCTATCGGTGATGTCACAGAATGTGTTGTGCCCATTATTTCCGATGTATGCCTGGTGTGACATCACTGATGGGGGCGTCTCCACAAGTGCAACATGTTCGAATGTGCAGAGAGCTGAGCAGCTGCTGTTCTGCCCTATCTGTCAGCATCTCAAGATTAAATGCAGGCTTTGAATATATAATACATATTTTAATACAATTATGGAAACAATAACGTTAGAGTTAGCGGCCATCAATGAAGCA